>NC_139350.1:129050320-129427820 GCF_055883805.1 Amblyomma maculatum
CCCCATTCCGCGCCAAAACATCCCCTTAAGTCTGTTTTCCCAGGTTTTTGGGGCACCGCCCACGCATCAGCCACAGACCCACTTCTGGTAGCCAATCCGAGAATTTTAGACCAACTTAAATGGGCCAATGGCGTGTCCGAGCTAACGAAGTTGTTTTTACTTTCCCGCACCACGCGTCTCATCGAAACCGTCGAGCATCTAAACACATGGCTACAGCCCCGCGGACAGACACGAAAAAACACTTAACGAACAATAGCAGCGCGGAGCGGGAGCCACACGTGCGGTCCGAGGGGCAATAAAAGTGACTTTAAGAGGCAACGGCCGTCCCCATCTCTGGGGCATCTCCGCGCCGCGCATCTTTGAAATGCCATATACGCTTCACCTCTCCTAAACAGAAGGGCTCGCAAGACCGTATGGCCTGTCCCCGCCGCCCACCTCGACACAAAAGACTCAGTGCTCCGGCGATGGCCATTGTTTCACCGCGGGGTGCCCCGCCGGACGCACACAACAGAGGGGGACCACGTCAGCGAGCAAGGGGAGGACGGGGAGCCGGAGCGACCAGCAAGCTGTTAGGCGCCGGAAGCTCCTACCTAACAGGAGGGTATACGCGAGACAAGCACTGGATGGAATGAAGATAAACGGGTATTTCTGTAATGATGGTTCGGAACGGTTTATAAAAACATGCCAGTCGTGGCTAATATGGATTTACTCTTGTCCGGATTTCCTGAAAACCTGTCATGAATTCTGTGACGGGTAAAAAAGCGTTCTCATAAATTTATGTCACTACCTACGAAGAGCATGATCTGTAGCTTTATAAATATTACGATAACAACATTAGTAATAATAAAGCGGAAAACATTGTGCACAGCTGCCCTGATTTTTAATAATATAGCGCGAGCGTCGACCAAACTGCTGGTCAGCGCCTTATAACGGCGATAAGCGTGCAACACGGCTAAAGTTTGTGCACGCGTACAAAAGTAGAGCGTCGTCTGCTACGCTGTTCCGATCATGAGGACAGACGCCCTGCCATATTATCTGTTAGCGAAAATCCGAAGGGCAGTAGAGCACATGCACACGAATAACATGTGACACGAGACTTCCTTCCTTTTTCTATTACGAGCGGCTGCCCTGGAGAAGCAGAGGTAAGGAAAAATAAAGAAGGAAATTAAATACAGCAGCCCTCTGTGTGGTGGACTGCTCTACTGCACGCCGATTTCTTTTGTTTTTTTCTGTTTTATTTTCTTTTGCGAAGAGATATTGTGGCAGGGCGTGTGTCGCCGTGATCGAAACAGCTTACTAGACGACGTCCTACCTTCTTGCGCGTGCGCGAACTCTCGCCGTGTTGCACGCTTATCGCCGTTGTAAGGCGCTGACCACCAGTTTGGTCGACGCGCGCGCTATACTATTAAAACTCAAGGCGGCTGTACAGCATCCTCACGCGACAAGTACCGAAGCACTATATAGCTTTGGATAAAGCGAACTGAAATGCATGGTGCTAAAATGCCCTAGCTATGATAACTGCCATTCTTCTTTTCTTTAAATACTAGAGTCGCAGCAACTGCACCCGTCAAAGCGACAGCGCCGGCTACCGCTGGTGGCGGCGAAGACCACGCCGTCTCCAGTGGTTAAGGTGAGCACGTTTTACTGGCTTACTGGTAATGCCCGACGACGGAGGAAAATCAAACAGCCTGCGCCATCACTCACTTAAAACGAGCACTGCGGAGAAAGTTAAGTTAGCCTCCGGCGATAGACTACGGCGTTTCAAACACGAGGAGACCACTCGCGCCACAAGCGGAGTTTCTGAAAGACCAAAGCATGAAACAGAGATGTTGCCAATCGCAAACACTTTTCGCAATTAAGAAGCGTCTGTTGAAAGCAACCGATATTTTCATTTCTTTTTTTTTTTTTTTTCTTCAACGGGTCCAAGAATGGTGGCTCCAATGGCGTCTTGTGGGCAAGGAAGCCACATGTGGACATGTGGCTTCCTGTTTGCTTGCCCTGAGTGTCCTCGTTTACTTTTATCTGTATTAATACATAGATTTCTTCCGTAATGACTGTTAGCTGAACCCTTTTCTTTCATTTCTTTTTTCACTAGTTACACATCAGTTCCCTTGTTCTTACCTGTTCTTGGGACCTGCATTCTTTACCCCACTGAGCTGCCCCCCCCCCCCCCCCCTCTCTCTCTCTTTCTCTCTTTCATTCCCTCGACTTCTTTTCTTGACTTCTCTTCTTTCCCACAGTTCCCCGCACCTTCCTTCATCGTGGCCACTTGCGAGCACACCGGAAGTTTTTTGGCAAGCTGAATCCAGCCTTGTTTTTGTGTCAATTTGTCGCTGGGCATTTCTGCTCTGAAAGCCACTTTGGCCGGTCTACATTTGTGCCAGTTTTCTTTTTCTTCTGACTGGTTTTCTTTAAATTTTCTCTTGGGAGTTTCCTATTTTCTTTTATTTTCAATTGGTTTTTGCCTGAGATAACCTCTGGTTGGGTGCGGGCCTTCTCTCATATCTATTTAGTTTTTTTTTTTTTTTTTTTTTTTTTTTTGTCATCTTGAGAGTTTACAATAAAGGGCAAGGACGTCGGGACTAGAATGTGATTCGACGGAGCGGGACGATTTGTAAATCCAATTTTATTGCCGCTAAACGCTCCTTTTTCTGGCCGAAAAACGTCAACGTAGAAAGAAAGAACAAGATAATCTTCTTTATTTTTTGTTTTGCCAAGAAGTATAACTGGACGGTGCTTTCCTTAGCGTCCCTTTTAGCAACTCGCCCGCTTCGCCCAACGTTCCTGCTCTATCGTTTGGCCCCAGTCATTGGCAGTGCGCTCTCCGAGCCGAGAGAGGAACCTCCTCGCCGGAGCGAAGCTGCGCGCACAAGGGGTCCTTTGTCGGCCGCTACCGATACGATCGCGCTCACCAGCACGCTCCGGTGAATCTCGCGAGATCGCGCCGGGCCGCCTGCTAGCATCCCGGCGCGGACGCGGGTCGAAGCCCTCCGAACACGAGAGCCCCTTTGTGCCGCCGACTCGCGCTCCATCGCATGAGCTGCTCGGTTCTGGACGCGCTCAAAGCGAAGGGCTGAGGCGAAGGGGCTACTTTTGGTAGCGGCGCCTGTCGGAAGCCCAGGCCCCGAAAGAATACACTTGCAGGTTCATTACCTCATCGGGCCGATGAAAATGTTTGCTTGGTGTGCGTCAAAATACGCCGTAGAAAGTATTATCCGTATTCAGCACCCCTTTCCCTCGAAACACCAGGAGTCCGCTTACCGAAAATGAGCCGAGTACACTCTGCTCGAGTCTGTGACTAGTCAGCCGCCTCGGACACCGGGAACACGCAGCCATGACACAAGACCTCCGAGTTGTCGACTCGCCGCGAAACTAACGTCTCGATGTCGGACAGTTGTGGTAATGGCGGCACAGACTGGAGAGCAGCCTCCCGACGGTATAATTCCGGCACTCGAACCATGAGCAATATTTCCAGAGCAAACACTCAAAGGTGAGCATAAACGAAGACGCGAAAGGGCAGCTAAAAAGGCTAGCCTAAGAGGCGCTGCATCTTGCTTCCCGTTACTCTCGAGGCACTCCGTCTTGCCTCAGAAATGCATCCTGCCGCTTAATGTATTCTCTGGCTGTCCATGCAACGTTTCCTAGATATCATCAATAATCTATCCTATACCTGGCTGAATACAAGTAGTGCACGCTTGCAAAGACACTCTTCATCGTGAGCGCAAGTTGAACCACCACAATAAAGGGAGAAGCTGTGTCTGTAAGTATACACATGGTTCCT
The DNA here is from genome assembly GCF_055883805.1 of Amblyomma maculatum. Lineage (NCBI taxonomy): Eukaryota > Metazoa > Arthropoda > Arachnida > Ixodida > Ixodidae > Amblyomma > Amblyomma maculatum. The sequence continues at coordinate 129,054,102 of NC_139350.1, forward strand.
AAATATGGGAATTCCAATGGGAAGGAGAGGGTCAGAGGAAATGCGAGGTGATCGGTCACGTTCGCGGAGCACGTGGGCTTTGATGGGAGAAGAAAACGATCGGTCCGTGCAGCAAGCATTCCACAATACAGTCTAGTTCAACACGAACGTGACTAAAAACTTCTAACCATACACATTCCCCTTCAGAGACTGTTGATCACTCGTTTAATTTCTTTTTTTTTCGTTATAACAAAACAGAACTGCGCGAAGGCAACGGGACAAGAAGGCACGAATACACACACACAAAGCGCACACACACACTGCGCTTTGTGTGTGTGTATTCGTGCCTTCTTGTCACGTTGCCTTCGCGCAGTTCTGTTTTGTTATAACCATGAACCGACTAGCCCAACATCACGTCTTAATTTTTTTTCGTTTAGTCTCTGAAAGAAAACATGCTCTAGCGCGCCGTCACAAAAAAAAAAAAAAAAAAGAATGGCAGGAGAAATATCACGTGAAATAAATGCGTCAGTCATTACTTCCTGCCAGATATGTAGAATGAAATGTATTCCTCGAGGCCAAGCATAATTAACTTCCAAGGTATCCAAGCGACATATGTAGCGTGCACTGCACGGAACTTGCTGTTCCGCAGCAAAGCTCGCTATTTCGAATAAGAAAACCTAGGCGCTGTCCGACATGACAGTCCTAGGCTGAGCAACACTATAGAAGAAAGAGCCTAAAGAACACGGGTACGCCATTTGGAGTACACGCAAAGGCAGACAGCCAGCGTGGCAAGAACGTTTATTCGTTTTTTCGCTCAAGAACGGATACATTATCCTGTGTTTCTAGGCCGCATACTTTCTCTTCTCTTTAAGTTGGCGTGTTCGTGTGCGTTAGATGAATGTTACCTGACGCGTACAGACTTGCTTTGCCGGCGCTGCGAATAATAGAAAAAAGTACAGGACATGCCACCACTGTCGCCGAATTTTCCAACCGAAAAGAAAGGATTGCTCGTTGTCGTTGTTCATGTTTTGTTATTTTTTCATGATGCTAGCGCGTCAACCTCACTATCGACTTCTCCAACGGCGCAAACACTAAGGAGAAAAAAAAACAGTATTCGTTAAAGAATGATTAGAGCCATAACAACGGACCAAACAGCCACAATAAACGCATACATACGTACAAAAAAGAAAAAAAAGCTGACCTCTGGCTCATTCTCACTCTTTTCATCATTCTCTCAGTTCATAAAGAAATGAAGAAGCGCGAGAAGTACCAAAGAACAAAAACGGAAGCACCGATAGGACGCTTCAACCAGAGCTTCCCTTCTCACTGCCAATCTTGAATACAGGCGATTCTTTTTATCCTGCAGCGGCATTTCGCCAGAGGCATCTCGCTTCACAGCCGCGCTGCCTTAATCACCGCGGGTAACTCGCACGTAGCCACCCTTCCCCCTTTTCCTTCTCGCACTCTCAGCAGGATGGAAGCCTGAGGGTCTGCAGGGAGCCTAGCCTTCGGATCCGCAGCGCAGACGCCGCCGGGAGCGGTGCATTGTTCCTCTAGCGCCGTTCTGCGCGCCGCGCTTTACGCTTTTATGGCCACGCGCACTCGAAAGGGGTCACCACGCATCCTGCTCTTGTTCGCCTTTTTATGCTTCGTAGCAGCGTTCACCTCTTCGCTTTCGCGGCAACACAGAGTGCAATACCGCGCAGCCGAGAGCGGAAGTAAAGCGAGAGGCCAAACGAGAGCGAAAAATGGATTCCTTCTGCGCGCAGTATAAATACTTGATTCCTTGTCTTACCTCATGAAGCCCAACTGCGCGCTTTGGTTATCTTCGCCCGTGACCCGGTAACGCCGGTATACCGACGTCCGAAGAATACAATGGCAATGCAGCTTTTGTGTTCCCCTGCTGCATTCTCGAACACCGCGACGGCTAGGTAAGCTACGTTCACAGCTGCGTTACGCGCAGTTAGTCATGTGAGCGAGAGAACGTCGCAATATGTCTGGTTTGGTTCATATAGTTTAACGTCCTAAAACAATTCAGGTACTGAGGAACGCCGTAGTGTAGGGGTTTGGAAATCTCTACGATTCGGGTTCGTAAACGCGCACTGGCAACGCACAGTACACGGGAAGCTTGCGTTTCACCTCCGCTAAAATGCCGCCACTGCGGCCGATATCGATCCCGCGTCCTGGGGATCAGCAGTCGCACTCCCTAACCGCTGAGCCACCGCGGCTGAACCTCATTTATCTACGTAAAGGCGCACAAAAAACGCGACAGCCCGAAATGCTATCTCGACAAAAACGCGCCCCCACGTGCGAGCAGTTTACATGAAAACCAGCTTTCAAGGGCAACTGTCGTAAAGTGTCCCTCAAAAACTGCGAGCGGTCGGCAAACGGAGGAAGGGAAATCGCCGAGCCGGAAATCTGGCCCTCGAATCCTCGCAGGGTGTCCAAGAAGTTCCTGCCACAAGTGGATCACATGCCGTTTGTCAGAGAACGAAGGAAACGCTCCACATCTGGCCATTGGACAAGACTGAATTTCTTTAACCCAAACTGGGAGAGGGCACCACGTTTGGACTTTCGGCGCTGCCTGCGCTCCACTACCCGCCTCAGACCAACGCAACTGTCTCCGCCGAAGCGTGCTTCCCCGCACGTCTCAAAAGCTAGAGAAAAAGCGCGCCTACTGCAACAGAACAACGGTGGAAGGAGTGCGCCTCAAATTGGATTCTCGTGCCGTGCACGATAAGGCGCCACCGACGACCCGGCGGCTAGACGGCAGTGGTGTCCTTTCGGACGTAGAAGGTGAGGGAGGGTGTATTTCTGCTTTTTGATTGGGAACGGCTGAGCTGGAAATAAGATAATAAATAAGTAATATCCGAAAGAGCGTGCGCATTGGCCACGCTGCTTCGCAGGAGCGGAAGCCCTGGCTCGACACAAACCTCGTTGTCCGGTACAGTGAGAACCCGTTGCGAGTTTTCGAGCCGGCCGGCGCTTCCGGGATCCGACGCCGCGGGACAGAAAAAAAAAATTACAACCCTTCCGGTGCGAACACTTCGCGAATGGCACGGAACAAGACGCCGAGAGAAGAGTAAGCACGGCACGACATTGTTCCCAGAAGATGGTGGTCGCCGCAACTCTTCTCATTAAATGGGACGTGCGCGGTGCGACTTTGTAAGGGGAGTAAAACAGCAGTAAACACTCGCTATGCCACATCCAGAATAAGCTTGAAGCGCACAACCACCGCGGAAACCACGGTAACCAATGCATTTCGCGGTCTTACTCAGCGCGTTGGCCAGAAGCTTTTCCCTTCTAGGCTTTTTGTGCTGTCACTGACGAAGCTTTCTCCTAGTAAGCAGCAACTTTTTCAGTGAAATAGACAGGACAACGGCAGAAGAAGAAAAAAATAATGTCGCAATGAAAACAAATTGCCGACGATTATGTTACTCCCTCATGCGAAATTTGAGCGTAGCTCATCAGCTGTTTCAGCTTTTCGATAGACTGAGGCAAAGATTTTGAGCAAGACGTATTTACAAGTACAGATAAGTTTTGTATTTTTCATACATATTCCATACCAACTAGTTCCTCTTCCGCGAGTGACAGATACTGGGCCTTTGCTTTCCTGGCTCTAAGTTTCGATGAAGGCGAAACGAAGAGGCGTCCGTGTGTTGTGCGATGTCATTGCGTGCGATGTCATTGCACGCTAAAAATCCCCATGTGGTCAAAACTACTAAGGAGCTCTCCAATACGGCACGCCTTTCACTCTTTCAGCTTTCACTTCCACCTTCCTCCCTTCCTTTTCGGCATGGTTAAGGTTGGTTAGGTTGGTTTGTGGGGTTTAACGTCCCAAAACGACTCAGGCTTTGAGAGACGCCGTAGTGGAGGACTCCGAAAATTTCGACCACCTGGGGTTCTTTAACGTGCACTGACATCGCACAGCACACGTGCCCCCATGCTTTCCGCCCCCATCGAAAAGCAGCCGCCGAAGCCGGGATTCGATTCCGCGTCCTTGGAAACAGTAGTCGAGCGCCGTAACCACTGCGCCACCCCGGCGGGGCGCATGGTTAAGGTGTCCACAGAATAGGTGTGACCGACATGGAGCCTTTCCTTTTCTGTGAACCAATTATTATTGTTATTGCCTTTAATTATTTACCTAATTAATCCACATGAACCATTTTGTCACTTGCACACCTTTCCTTGACGCTCTATCCTATGATACCATACTTTTTTCCGATATACCAACTAGTTCCTCTTTTACAGCGCCGACAAAGTCATGGCAAAGCTAAATCCTCCTCGGCAATCTCGAAACATAAAGCCCCGCTTTAAAGGGAAGCTGAAATAATTTTTTGACAATTTCCCGAGATGCGCACATTAGAATATATGAAAGTTGTTGATTAAGCACATGAAATGGTTTCGCGCTAACATATAAAGTTATGACGTAATCTCCTATGAAATTTGCGACAATTCTCAGGCTTCTTCTCACAGCTTGTAGCAGTGTGGTGAAACTAGACAATGACGTAATTATGGGTGACATCTAGAGTTTCAACATCTTTCTTCCAATTCTTTCTGCGAGTCACCCGATGCCGCCAAACGACGCCTCGCGACCTTTACCTTCGTTGGCGCTGGTCTTCTTCCTCGGAGCAAACGTTTCCGCGTTGGAAATGCATCATCTCTAGAGTTGACGTCATCGCTGGGCCTGCATACCAAGGGTGGGGAGTAAGGGGCCTCTATTTGAGGTGGACAATAAAAGTAGTCATCCATCCATCCATCCTCACTTATCACCGTGTACTGCGGAGAAGCCTGAATGCGGAAATAGTTTTATTTGGCGACTACGTCGTGAATTTAAACGCTAGCGAAAAAGGGCTTGGCATGAATTGGAATTGACCGTAGCCTTCACACATTTTGAAGGAGAAAATATCGCATTCGGTGAGTTTGTATGTTTTGTTTGTCGTTTTCGTTCGTGTCGCGTTTTCGCTGCCCCGCAACCCTGCCAGCGGTGCCCTCTACGCAGCCATCTCGAATGCCTCTTCGGAGCGGATTTCTTATATAAGATCCGCACTGCGAAGACGTCTAGGCACGCGAAGCAAGTTATTGCAAACGTGTGTGCTCGGAAGAGAGCCCGTTTCCGCAGAAACCACTCGGCCACGAAACGAGCGCGTAGTGATACGCCTCTTTTTTTTTTTTTTTTTTTTTTTTTTTGCGGCCTACTTGCTTAGCTTTCGCTGCGCTGCACCTGATGTATGAAACGGAGTATAGTCACGTGAGAACCATGACGTCACTGAACAGCAGCTACGCTGGAGCCGTGACGGCGCTCGCTCTGTCTAGATGGCCTCCGCTGCCTCACAGCCGGTGGCAACGGATCGTAACAGTTCTCGACAGTCGTCATGGATGATCCAGGCAAAACGCCTCGTGCAATGCTTACGTCTCAGAGGTTGCGAAGACGACAAGCCGAGTCCGATCATCCAGTAGACGTAGCTCGCCGAGAGGCTGTCGCACAGAGACGGAGAGGCGGGTGGAGCGAAATGTACCGCCGCTTTCGCTATGATTACTTAGGTTTGGCAAGGTTAAAACTTTGCATAATTTCTTCGTCGACAACGCCGACACCCACGCCGGAGTTTCGCCGCAACGTCCCGTTCAAAGCTATAGCGTTAAAATGACGCCAACGTCACTAACGGCGACCCATAACAAGAAACAAATTAGATACACTGTAAAAAAAAAAAGGGGGGGGGGGGGGGGGGGGGGCTAATAAGAGATTGAATCAGTTGACACCCCACACTCACTGGATGACGACGAGTAAATAAGGTTGGCATAGTAAGGGAGGTGAAATAATAACAGTAATTGTTCCGCGTCCAATTAAGTGATGAGAGGTAATCATGGCAATAAAGTACGGTAACGAAAGGCGCCACATGCAAGCAGGGAAAAACAAGACAAACAGTCGATATTACTGTATGATGGCACACTGCGCTCAAAAATGACAAGCAGCCAAACCAGCTTCCGGCTGAAGACAGGAATTATTGACAGATGTGGCGACGCGAAGAGAGAGCGCGCATGCTTCGTCGAAGACTAGCCATTAAGCTAGTGCGGCCGAGTTCGCCCATCTACTCTGGAATTGTCTCGGGTGGCTTCTTTCTCAGCGATCCAGCGACAAAGTATTTTATCAGTAGGCGCTGATGCGAGAATGAAAAAAAAAAAATCGTGAAAGAGACATTAAATGCGGAGCGCGGGCGCATGAGTAAGGAATGGTCGATTTACCGCTGGTTTAAGCACTGATATAGCGAAGGACACCAGTGAAAAGTGTAAAGCTTCTTCGTTAACATACTTAGCTATGATATAGCACTGCACGAGTCCGGCAAGACGGTAAAATATGAATTCATTAAAACAAAATCTGGCCTTCACCCGCGCGCGTGTGCGGACAGGCGAAAGCAATACGAACGATTTTACGCACTGCCCTGTCAGTGCACTGGCCTATCCCGATAACACTGAGAGTAAGGCAGCGACGAAGTAGGCTATTAGCGAGCCGTTTACCCGACCTTTGCGAAGTGCGGCCGCCTCTATATAGTCAGCCGAGGCTGAAGCTTTGAACTCCAAAACTGGGCGGGTCATTAGAGAATCGGCTGCATCTAGCAAGGCCTCGACAAATCGCCGTTAAGTTATAACATCCGATAACGCTTCATGGCACGCTTTGTTCATGGCCAAACATACCTGGTTCATCGGGAAAAACTCCACAGAAACAGCTGCTGACATGCCGGAGCAGCACATGTGGAGGCTAGATTATAGGGGATCAAGGAAATGCCCATATACCACGTGAAAGTAAAAAGCACCCTAGAAGTGCGGCACAGCTCAGCAACCCCCGAAACATAAACCGCAAGTCCACCTTTTTCGGAACTCTGAGCCCTTCGCAACAACAAAAAATCTTCTCAACCTTCAAAGGCCATGCGTAAGGGGCTAATGCTAGCCAGATGTCACCACGACGCGGATAGATGGCTATAGATGGCGACGCTACTCCTGCCTACTTCATATGCATGCTCCGATCCCGGTGCTCCCGTACGTAAATGTGACTGCCACTTTAAAAGGAGTGCGGCTCCCGACGTCGTTAGGCTGTCGGACCGATGACAAGGATATCGGGGCGAGGGTGTAACAAGTTTTAGCAAGCAGAACTTGTCATCACAGGAAATCTGCACGAAAAGCTTCGTTGTTCCTTTTTTTTTTTTTTATTGTCGTATACTTCAACAAGGGCGGTTCATCGTGAGGCGCTGCATTTTTTTCTCTTTTTTGAGAGAGAGAGAGAGAGAGAGAGAGAGAGAGTTTTCCTCCGAAACTGCGCGGCGACCGCATGGCTGATGGGGTGCGAAGAAGACCAACAGAGCAGAATGTCGTTATACGCGGGTCGATGATGATGATGGAGTAATGGTGAGCAGAGACGACGGCTTCTCAACCGCAGTGCATCGATCAACGGCGACGAAGACGGGAAACTTGCCACTGCTGACAACACTCGTGATAGCTGCGCTATACATTTGAACGTTTATCTGCCTAGTTCCGCGGTGGCCCTCACGAGTGACACTTTGACACTTTCCAGGCTTATTCATGCACGTCTTGTGGCAGCGTATATTAATATATATATATATATATATATATATATATATATATATATATATATATATATATATATATATATATATATATATATATATATATATAGTAGCGTGTGCAACAACAGCCGCTAGGCGGCTGCTCATCGAGAGTCTCGTGCGCGGACGAATGACATTACAGTGGCCGCCGCTATGAAAAGCCACTTCAATTTAGTCACCGACTGAAGAGCATGAATAATAAAGGTTCCGACATCTCTAAAACTAAACATGAACTAACGCTAGCGCAAAGAAAGGTATACGTTCACACCAAGCGCACATGTCGATGCTTACATTTCAAGCCTACCTTAGCCAAAGAACGTGCATGATAATGCAAATTCTTTTCTTTTCTCTCTCTCTCTCTCCCTTTCAGCACAGCCTTGAGGAACACCGCGCATAAGAAAAGACTCAAGAGAACACTTGAAGCCATATGGATGACTCTAGTCGTTGCAACGCACTTCCGAGACTGCAACAGGACTTTCCCAAAATAAGCTCGATAATGTGCCATTATTTTTCTTTTATCTTCACGATTGAAAACAGCAGCAAACAGATTGGTTATTATGTTCGTTTTCGTTCAGTTGCGAGGCTGGCCAGCGCCACAAGAAGGACACTGACTGACGTTTTCACACGAAGCTGACGGAAGGCACGGCTAGATGGCCAAGATCGGGACTTCGAAGCAACCGGCGTAAATTTCAATCAGCGATCGGTAGAAGAAGACCGCGATATACAACAAGGGGCCCCAGAGGCAAGGCGTGTGGATTCCTGCACAAGCACTGAACCGTGCCTCGGGCGGAAATTTTATCGCCCAGCCTCCTCCGGCCATGGGCCCCCTACCGATTACGAGCCGGGAGCCCGAGCCTATCCGCCGGCAGCAAATGCAGCACCCGAGACATACGTACGCCACACAGCTCGGCCAAGCTACCACTTCCGGCCCCTTTTTCTCCCCGGGGAAGGAACAGGGCAGGAATCTCGCCAAACAGCCGTATATTTGATGGATGGGCGCGCGCCGCTGCATTCTGCGAGATAAGTCATAGAAACACCGGACGGCAACGAGCGCGTCGTACAGAGAGCCATATGGCTTCGGTGAACACAAATGGCCAAGAAAAAGCGACGCGAGGCTTCCCCTTCCCTACCCTCTTTTCTGTTCGCCGCCCTCCAGTTGTGTCCTCGTGCCGAACAACAAAATCGGAGGAGAGACATTAGAATAAACGGTTCACCGGAATCGTCCTCCTCCAGTTGTGTTCCGAATTAAAAAAAAAAAAATGGCTTCTTTTTCTTTCTTATTCCGTGAAATGGCCAAGAAGAATGCATTCCAGGTGTCGAAAAGGATAGGCGGGCGAAAGAAGACGTACAAAAACAAATGTCACGGCAGCACGCTGCCGCAGTGGTGCAATGCGTTATTTTGTTCTCTCATTTCTGTTTCAAGCACACACGCGGCAGCAAGGAACTACTCGGAAAACAAGTCAGCACCTGGCCAGGACGTTTTCTGCGCCGAATCCAAACAGTTTTTTTTTTTTTTCGAACTACCCGTCGTTATGTTACCACCTATACCAGCCGAAGCCCTCCTGTTTGAAAAGTGAAGCCAACTAATCTTATGCTCGTTTTAATTTTTGCCAAAGTATGAGCCGAACCAACGTATACGCGTATACAGTGTTCACTTTGTTTGAATGTCGCGCTAATAGAACGACAAAAGCCTGAATGGGAAACAAAAGCCGGAAGGCACGAGAGACTACACAAATGAACCACGCAGCTAATCCGACCACTTTCAACCGGTACAAAAGCTGACCTCTGCCGGAGGTAGCCGTTATCTAGGCGTACCACCTTGGTTAGAACTAACTTTTCGCTAATGGGATATATGGATTGTGCATGCCGCCGTCGCGCTCACCGCTAGGCTGAGGACGACGGCTGCTTTGATGCGCGTCTCCTCTTTTGATTTCTCTTCAACTCTCCTCCGTCGAGAGCCTCCGCGTCATCAAAGTCAGATGCCCAAATCAGAAGTTTTGCTGCTCACACGGACACGCGTCACGCACTGTGGAAGCACGCATCACAAGGCCTCGCAATCACGCGGTCACGAGCACCAATTATTCTCCGACAAGGAAAGTTTCCGAGAGAGGTTTGCAGCTTTCATCTGAAGCTGTAACGCTCAGCTGGAGTGAATGTCAAGTAATTAGTCCCTAATTATACCCGCGCACTCGCACATATTGTACCGCGGCGTCGGTTCGGACAAACCACACACATTGACCCCTTCAAAAGACGGGCCGACATTCTTCAGGCGAAGATAGCACCGCACGGCGTCCAATTAGTGAAATACTCTCACGACGGCAGAAGCCCTTCGCCGGCCTCTTGTGCAGCCCTAAATTTGGCGCTGCACATCAGCATGCGCAGAAAGCATATATCGAACGAGAAGCTCCATCAAAGGGAGACGCACGACGAAAGGACGCCAGCAGCGACGCATATATGCGTATACGAGGCGCTTTAACTAACCGCGAGCACGTTATCCGCTAATGCGGTGAACCTTGCGCCAACCTTACGCCATTGAGACAGGCAGTGGGGACATGACGAAAAACAAAATGAAGCAATGCACCTCGGCGCCGTCTGAGTCTTAAGCTGTGCGCGAGGCACAACGCGGCCTAGATGCAAGCCCCACGTGAAAGGAACACGGCGAGACGACGATCGACGTTGCTCGGGATGCGTGGGAGGCTGAGGAGGAGACGCGCCAGGCGCCGCGTCTTGAGAAACGCCGCACAGCAGGGGATTCATCTCGCAAGCTGCGCGAAATGGAAAGGAGTGGCCACGGTGGAGGACAGGCACTGCGGCCGTAGAAAGTAAACGCTTCAGCTCACGCAAGCGAAGAGGCGGCGCGACAAACGGCGCCTCTCCTTGCTCAATCAATTTTCTTCTTTTTTTTTTTGTTTGCTTGTTTTTTTTTTTTTTTTTTTTTTTGCAGGCGAATTGCAACAGTTACTTCGCACGTGTTGAAAAAAGTCACGATCTCTTTTTTCGGCGCTCCTAATGGACGCAGACTCGTTTAAGGGCAGGCGGCAGAAAAAAAAAAAAGGAAAATCATACGGTTCTGTACAAAAGGAAACCTTCCTTCAATTTTCCTGATAAGCTAGGAAAAGGGTGAGGCGGATCATGAGGATTAGTACCCTGGCATGCACTCTGCGACCTTGGCTAGGCGGTACATTTCACATATACCGTGGAGGGGCGTTGTTGAGTGAGTGGATGTAGGTTTATTTGGAGGAGGTGGCTATTGGGCCTAAATGAAGAAGGAGATTGGGGGTGGTTAGAGATTATACCGAAATCCCGAAAATAGTGACGAGGGTAATAGGCGGTAACGCTCTAGCACGTATTTCGCGAGCTTAGCTGCGCGTTTCACTTTGTACATAAATTGGATTACAGGGACGCTGGTAAAGTAGTCTGCACGCATCTGCGGATATCATGTTTTTAACTCGTAGCTGGAAACGAGCAAGCCATTAATCAAACGAAGGTACCAGCACGTATAATCCGCACTAATATATATATATATATATATATATATATATATATATATATATATATATATATATATATATATATATATATATATATATATATATATATATAATTAAACGCGCACAGAGATCCCAAAAGCCCTTCTTCGTACCCGCCACTACGCTCGTAGCGAGGCATGTTACAGCTCGGCTATTTTGTTAATTGAGTGAATCCTCTCTGTTCACGGCGCTAACCGTGCTGCGTGTGCCCTTTTCAACGCGACAGCTAGTTTCGCATAAAACATGCTTCTTGCCACTCGAGAGAGGTTGCGATTTAAGGGCGACCCGGCCTATTTATCAGCGTTCGTCCCAGCGCAGACTCGTTAAAAGACGCCTAAATGGCACGAGTTACAAAGTATCGGGTGCAATTACGCCAACAAAAATAAAAGGGGGGGGGGGGGGGGGGGGGGGCGTCACGACGCGAAGCACGCGAGGCGAGGCGACGCGTTCGCTCCTGCTTTCTAGTTTCTCAACTGCTTTTGAAGTTTGGAGCTACAGCTGATCAGGCGGACGCCTTCGTCGAACGTTAAAAAATGACGTCACAGCTTATGCTTGCATGCATTAGAGAGGTTTCTTTTCAAACTAACGCATGCCTACGAACTTGTTCGCACACAAAGTAGGGATGCGTTCATTCTGCCACAGGTCGCAAGTCCGGTACGACCAAAATATCCCATAAACCCCCCTAAATATCCAATAAATATCCTACAAATATCCCAAATATCCCGTAAATATCCCATAAGCCTCTTTTTTTCACGTGCGCCTACAATTCGCAGGAATTTACATCGCTGCTGCTTTCTAAGCTGAGTCACCCCTTCGGTGCCTCGGCCTTGCTATCCACCGGCCCCTTTTTGTGCGTCAATCGTATATACACCTACTACCGGGTCACGAGTCGAAAATAAAAGAGTGCGCGAATCGCCGCAGGAGGCGCAAATAAATATGCACTCCCGCCGGGGAAACAGTTCCCATCCGTATTCAACGCAAGCAAAGAGCCTGTTTCCAGTCTGTCGACAGAGCGAAGAGAAATCGCAGAGTGCGCAACGCAGGCATCTCCGCCAGCTGCACTGCGTCCGCCAAGCTCGCGCCAGATATGCCCGAGCACCCACCTCTCTCCGAGCCTTGTATTCGCAGAACGCCCCGAAAACGCGCGCGCATCAGCTCCGGCGATAGCGCCTCGGTAAAGAGGGGCGCACAAACGCGGCTCCTCCTGCGCCTTGAATTTTCCATTTGCTGTCGCACGCCCTCCCGCTTCCGAAAAATGAACGCTCAAAACCAAGAAAGATGGGAGGCCGCGATCTAAAGCGGAGCCGACGTGCACTGAGTCTGGGGAAGAAAAGTGACCCGGCACTGCCTACCCGGAAAGGGGAATTTGGGAAGAAAGCAAAATATTAGAAGCCCTGATTTCTAATCAAACTGCGCAACTGGAAAGAGCTATTTAGAGCTATCGTGTCTTATCTTCCCTCGCTGTACTAGCGGTTCGCTCATACTTATTATTTTCAACTTTTTAATACACTATAACATTAAAAAAACTTATCAGGTGAAAAAGTACGTCGCTGGTTGTAAAGTTATGTCACTGCCTGGAGGTATATAAGCCACGTAACTATACCGAAAGTCAGTCACCAGACCAGAAATAAAAACTTCACGGTTAAATTTACTGCGTCCGCGTCCCCACCTGTGGACACGTTCGAGCAAACATGCCTGGTTCTGCGCAGACAGATATGTAGGGGTCCCCCAAACGTGATAGAATGATGTAAAACTCGATGTAAGTGCATCAACAGCTTGCAACGCTGTCACGTTCATATACATAGTGTAATTAGGTGCAGCTACGATTTTCTTTTTTCCTGCGCTGAAGAGAGTTTTGTGTACGGGCACAGACATGCCATTTTCACGCAAGTCTGCTTCTATATAAAATAGAACGTGTTTGACAACAAGACTCATCTCGGAGCTTTTCTCGGGTCCTTCTGTTGTAGTAGCAACGCGCACAACGCAACTGTGACCCGTGCATCGCACTTATTTCGCCCGATACTGCGTAAAGGAAAACACTGGATACAGTTGGCCCATTTTTTTCCCCCTGCTTTCACAGAAAGACCGCATTTCGCCTCTGTGGACTCGTGAGAACCAAAACAACGTATACTCTGCGCCGCAACGTCTCCGCCACCGCTGAATTGTGTCCGTGAAGATTATACACCGCGCATCACGAGGTTTCTAAAAGACCGTCCTTAGAATTGCAGGCTACGAGACGATCAAAAACGTCCAAGGACGCAGAGGAGAATAATTACCAACTAATAATACATCGTGTTTGAGTCGGAATAGGAAAAGAAAAAAGAGCACGGAATACGATGCGAAGGGAAGGCTGCACTGTCTCTAGCGGAATTCCACGACACAGACTAAACCGCGATTACGTTACTCGCTATTATGGTGAATTCCAATTGCAGGGCTAGAGCACTTCCGGAGCAACGTTTTGTGCTCTTTTCGGAGCAACAGTATTTCAAACGCAGTTCTGGAACACGGATCGCGTCTTCTAAACGCAGATGGGGAGCAATCGTAAAGCCAAAGTCGCTCCGTGGAGCAGTCAAACGTGATCCGCCGAAATCGGCGGAACCAGCCGGAAGTTTGCTTGACGTACTCCTTCAGCGGCGTTCTCCATTTCCGCTCGCTTGTCGCCTCGGCCGCGCAGGCTTCGCCCTCTGTGCTTTTTAGCGGACGATCAGTACTTGCCGCCGCTTTCTATGCAAATGCCCGTCGCGAACAGCGGGTTGGAGAGCAGCCTCCACTCAAAGGACGACAGCACAACTGTCTGTATGTGCTCCAATTTCGTAAACTCCAAGCCATTCAATTACTGTCATGCTTTGGGCGCACCGCGACTGTCTTATTCCAGAAACTGCCGAGGAACTTTTACCGTGTGCGCGCGTTTGACTGTGCGACCATGAATGAAATTATCGCGTAGATTGTCGATGTTAACATCTCAAGAACCAACGGGAGTAACTCTATATACATTACAGGTTTGAAAACAGATGACACGGCCCGTACATGAAGCGCGAGGAATGACGGGTTTTTCCTCCGTCAGTTCGTGAGCGCCACCTACTTGCTCCGGCCGGAGCACGAGTGTTCCAAACGCAGAGTCGGAGCGCATGCTCTCCGCTATGACTCTACTCTCCGCCGGATTCGGGCGCTGTGTCGCGGAGTGTGCGAGCCCGCTCTGGTTCTGCGATTGGAATTCACCATAAACAACGCGGAGAGAGAAAGATCGCGGAACGTCTCTCTCTCTCTCTCTCTCTCTCTCTCTCTCGCTCGCTCTCTCTCTCTCTCTCTCTCTCTCTCTCTCTCTCACACACACGTGCACGCACCCACATCCCCTTGCGACTGCAGGAGATAAAGGCAGACCCATTTGTCGAGCTTCGAGATCGAGCGGCGAGCAAACGCCCCATCGAGTCAAAAGTGTCAGGGATGCGCACGCACACAGATCGGGGAGACGCTCCTGGGACCCAATAATCGAATTGAACAAACGTCGCTCAGTTACAAGGCCGCGTGTATGCAGCGACCGTCGCCGCCGCACGCGGAACACAAACTTCGCGCCGCTCGTAACGCACGCACCCCCGGTTGAGCGCCGGGCTAGAGCGCAGTGGCTAGCATCGATCGCCTCCCGAAGCACGCCGCAGCAAAGGCGAAGGCACAGCCCTATGTCTATATAGCCTTTGGCGAGTACTCGGCTCCTTCGAAGACAGCGCAGCGCGAGAAGTCTTGTTTGCGCGGATATTTTCACCGGTTCGGAAGGAGGCAGCACTTTCAGGCTACACGTTCACCCACCACGTTTGCGCGATCACTGGCCATTTTTCAGAGTTTGCTGCGGCTCTTTCCGCCTAAGGCAGAAAAACAAGCTTCGACTAATTAGTAAGAAAAATGTGCTTACGTTTCAGCAGGGTGCTTTCTTACACAACAACTAATGGCCACGCGAGTAGACTGCGCAAAAACCGCAGTGCACAAACAAAGACAGTACTTCTGCTCGACTTGCCTTCCCGATTGATGTTCTCGGCCGCATCGATAAGATGGCTGCTTCTATATATACGTATGGCGTTGAAACGAAATGTTCGTCTCGGCGACGGCGTTGGATTCCAGCACATAGCTACTAGAGCCGGAGGTCACAAAAACAACAAAAAAAAAAGAAAAAAAAAACAAAACAAAAATAAGGGGTGGGGTGACTGCCAGACCGACGTGAGCGGCGTTTTCATGACGACAGGTTACTCTAACCAACAAAAGCTCAAGAACTACATATTGTAGCTAAAATAATTTTCGCAACGCTTAACACAATATTCACGACCAATATAAGACTTTAACGTACTGAGAATGTAATATGCGTCATTTTTGTCATGATTGTTCTTGTCCGCAGCGCCGGTTCCGACCCGACAAACTCCCCGTGTTGACCGAGATTGACAGTGCAGCAGTTTACCGAGAAGCGCCGTCACGCAAACAGGCAAGTGTAAAATATTATATATATACAGTCGTGCCCCGTTAATATGACCCCCGTTAATATGGACGACCCGAATTATGGACAATTTTTCTGGGGACGAAACCTTTTCAATGTATTTATGCCTCGTTAATATGGAAACTCGCTGTCCGGAAAATGGACAGGGGAAGAATGCACGCGCCCCACTTGGGCTCATGTATTTTTGTCTCGTTAATATGGACATGCTTGAAAAAAAGAGTAGTCCGAACGCAAGTTAAAGAAAGGCGCGCCGCGCGCGAACCTACGCGACAGCCGATACGGCGGGATGCCTGAACGAGTCCTGTGGGGTTGGAAAGAACCAAAGCCGGCGTGTCGCCGTTTTAAGGAAGGGGGGAGGGGGGGGGGGGGGGGGGGGGGGGCGGGAGGGGAGCGCAAGAGCGGAGAGGAGCGTACACAGCAAACCGAGGGCCAGCGTAAGAAAGACCCCGAAAGGGGGAACCAGGAGGCTTCTGGGTGCAGCGGAAGTGCCGCCGCAGTCGGGAAAACAGCAACATGTGGTTGCAATTAATTTTGCTGAACGTGAACAGAGAGGCCGGTAAAAGCGTAAAAAAGAAATGACAGGAAGAAAGACAAGTGCCTACAGTGGCGGTGGGAACTGAAGTTTTCCTTCCCAAAGCGCAATGTGTGTTCCATGAAGCCGTTAACGCTTTTCGGTGAGAGTTAAGACACGCTCACAAAGTACAGCGGCAAAAGAGGCGACGTACGAACACGTAACTGGGACCGGGCGTCCCGTCCTGGATGCGCTTCCCTCTCATGCTCCTGGTTTTCGTCCCTGTTGCGCTGCCGAACTGTCAAACTATGCACACTAGGCGGTCCGTATGTCGGCTTCGCTTTGAGTCAACGATGCGGCCTTGACAAGGTCTGAGCTCTTCGTAGTCGGCTAGCCGTCCTTCTAAACTATACTTCAGCTTGCAGTGTTTGTTTTATGGGAACACATAAAAACGGCGCCAAGAAGATGGGATGTTCGATAGCCCTCTGCATAGCAGCTTGCCAGCTTGACTCCTTCGCTTTCTTACAGAAACAGTACAAGGCAAAAAAAGAAAGAATCAGAAGAACGGAAAGGCAGAAAGGTTAACTAGGCAAAAAAGTGCACAGCATCAGGAGCCTGTAGCCCTGAACTTAAGTCTGGCTTTTGGCATGGCGGGAGTTAAACGCAAAAGAACAGAGCTGAACGTAGGCGCGAAGAAATCTGTGAATACAAGCGGCAAAAGCCATCTCAGTCAATCCAAGCTGCGAGGGACTAGTATCGACAGCTCAGCTGTTTCCTCGCCTCAGGAGAATCTCAAGCAGCTACTTAGCTCAGTGAAGAGCACATTTTGGAAGTGGCGGTGAGTAGAGAATCAGACGCTGATTCATCGCCCAGTGGGGAGTTCGTGCTCGAAAGTTCGACCAACACAAAGCCCAACATCACGGGTGTCATAGTAAGCGAGTCGCTTCAGGCTGCACTACAATTTTTCGAAGACAACAATGACAAGGATAATGCACTCAAATGTGCCGGTGTTCTGTGAAATTTTGAGTCCAGTGCACACCGTTATGTACAAAAGCAGTCATTAATTACAATTCTCTTTTCTCAATAAAATCTTTTTTGTTTTTATTCATGACTCGTTATTATGGATGACTCGCTTTATGGACAGTTTTGGTCGGGAACCAAAGTGTCCATATTAACGAGGCACGACTGTATATATATATATATATATATATATATATATATATATATATATATATATATATATATATATATATATATATATATATATATATATATATATATATATCTTGTTATACATTCCCTTTTCTCGATCGGTCCACTCATCTGAAAAGTAATTTCTATAGTAACGCACACCGCAAGAGACAAACGCATTTTTCTTTCTAATTAGTTCCACCTTCTTTTTCCTATCTTCAGGGAAAACGCGAAAACGCTGTGAAAAATGCTCCGTGGCCGCAAAAGCGCGGGACCCCAGCCGGCGAGAGCGTGAGCTGCCATGGAACCCCGCCCGTGTGCGCCAGCCGAGCGGCACCCCGCCCCACATCGACCACACGGCGAATGCGCGCCTTCGTTCCCAGATAATTACTGGCTGGGATAAACAACGACGAAACAAATTAGCGACTAATTTGTAATGGACTGTGAAATGCACGAATAATGGTTTGAACGTTTGTGGGGTTTAACGTCCCAAATCGACTCAGGCTATGAGAGACGACGTAGTGGAGGGCTCCAGAAATTTCGACCACCTGGGGTTCTTTAACGTGCACTGACATCGCACATGAAACGGCAGCCTCGCTTTCCGCCTCCATCGAAAAGCGGCCACCGAGGCCGGGATTCGAACCAGCGTCCTGGGTTCAGCACTCGAGCAGTCTAACCATGCAATGAGATGCCTATACTGTAAACAAATGCGACACTACACAACACTCCTGAACTACTACTGCAATGCTACATTATTAATAAACTTATTAGCTACGCTACTATTTTAATTGCAAAGCGAGGTTAAGCTTCGCGACTATGTCATACCAATGCGCACTACGCAAACAAATGCGGAAGGCTTCAAGAAAGGAAAAAAAAAAAAACTTACAGCAAAAGAAAACAGGCTTTCTAAGAAGAGTTCCTTTTAAGTTGCATTAAACTGCTCTTGTGACGCCTTTTACGAACAACAAGAATAAGGCATGCTTCTAGCACACCTCTCCTTTATGCCTGCACCATTACCCGCACGGATAGCCAAACTGTGAAGTGATTTCGGAGCTTTTCTGAAGTAATTTGAAATTCTTAAAAAAAAAAAAAAAGAAGAACAGCTCTAAATTGGTATAGTTACGTTCAGGCGTAATAATACTCCATGTAATGCAATGCCTTGCTAGAAGAAAGTGTGTTCACAGCAATTCTGCCACTAGTCGCGCATTCTCAAACACCACGGCCGCACAGTATGTCACCGGAACAGCTCCCCAACAGTGCCTTCCGCCTCCGTCCGCGACCTTCGCGTCGCGAAGAGGTAACTGCCTAACCAAAACGTTTACGGACGCAGCCTCACTCGGAACTGCGACGCTAGCAGGACAACCATTCGGGACACACGCTTCGCCGCCTGCAAATTTTAAAAATGCACGGTACGTGCCGAGGACCTCCTAGAATATATTATAGGCTTATTCGTTTTCGGGTTTTATATATTTTTTTAAATTTAGGAAGTAAAAATCGGGCGTTATTTTTCGACTTGATGATAGGGGAGAAATCGAGTTTTTCGTGGGAACACTCCGAAATTCGGGTTTTATAGGGTTATTTTACAAACTAAAAATTTACTCGATTTCTCCTAAACGGTGAGGAACAATTAGCTTTAGGTTTTGGTTTGCTTTCAAAAAAGTATTTCATAATTCGGCGTTTCTGTCACGGTCAGTTTTTGCACAAGAAACATTTTATTCACGTCAGCTGGTCATCGTTAACGTACATAAGCATCTGCATACACGACGTTTCGGCTTTCATCCGAGACCTGCCTGGTTTCTGGTTTATCTGTCTGCGTTATATGTGCTAGTCTTTTTATTAATGATGATTAAGCCACCTCCCGTCATCCCTGCCTCCAGCAAACATCTGCAGTCAACTACGTAGTTGAGCCCGTCACGCCCTCTGCGGACTTGCGTCGCCGCGGTCGTGAAACAGTTCACGTGAACCGATTGAAGCCATTCTATGACCCCGCTGTGCTTTCCGCGCCATAAGTCGCCAGGATGGCTCCTTTTTTTTACCCGGGGGGAAAATGTACTGTGATAGCACTTCAGCCATCGACATGCACCTGTGCGTTGTGCGACGAAGACAAAGAAGAAGTGCGCTGGGCTCGCCGTTGCAAGGTCCTGTCCTCACAGCTCTCCATCTGAGCGTCAATAAACGCCCTATTACAATATATATATATATATATATATATATATATGTGTAAGCGAAAACCTTTATAGATACCTTGTGCGGATAGGGGAAGGGGGGGGGGGGGGGGGGGGCATCATGATTTCTCTCCGACCAGCCGCGCGGGCATGTTTCAAACACTACGGCGCCGGCGGTGGCCGACTGCTGCGTCACAGGGGCAGCCAATTAGACCTCCAGGTAGTAGCGTGACCGAACGGGTTATTTCATGAGCCTCCCGAGTGTCCGGTGAAAGGCCCGTCGGCGTTGGTGATATTAAGCAGTCCTGAACCGCTTTCTGCGCCGCCTCGCGCGCTCTTCCCGTGTTCCTCAAGGGACGGATGAAATCCACTGCTTGACGCGTCGAATTAGTGCCTCCACATTACTTCATTATGCTTACCGGCGGCCAACAGGTTAGAGTCATCAGGTTTGGTCAGCATCGTCCGAAGGTGTGCATGCATTACGCGGGCCTCTCTTCAGACTGCGGGTTTCCGCGGGCGCACCATTCTGCGAGCTATATAGTATAGTGGTTGTCCCACGTTTTGAGGCGAGGTACCAAACTATGCCGATCTACTGCAAGACGCCACATAAGCGTCCTCTATGCCATTCTACAGAGCTAGTCACACTGTTTTGAGCCCGCCGTTTTCCAGCACTAACTTCGCCAGCGCGCGTACGCGCGTTTGAGGGGCGAGGCTCTGTGTCTCGCACAGGAAGGCTCTCGGAACCGACATAGAATCGCCGACTATTGCGGCTTTTTTTTTTTTTTTTCATTCGCGCAGCCGCACTCGACACCTTCAAAGAAGAGTAGTAGCCATGTCTAATGTTGAAGGTGAAACTGAGAAATGAACACGACTAGCATGGCCTTTCCTTTTTTTTTTTTTTTTGTTGTTGTATGTTGTTCATTTAAATGCCAGTATCAAGTAATCGAACTGTAAGGCCAATACAGACCGACACGTGGACCATGGAATATGAAAAGAAGACAGGCGACGAAATGACGACCGGGCCTGCTTTCGTAAGAAAGACAAGACCACGTTGGCAAAAGCTGATCGATCTTATATAAACAGCCGCATGTGTCACCGTGGATGGGAACTGGAAGCAAATTCGAAAACAGATATTACGGATAGCGAAATGGTAGCACGCTTATGATCGCATTATATAATTCCGATCAGTAATTATAGTAAGCCCACGGCTTCCCGAGCATCCCGAGTGTATATATAAGAAGCGAGCAGAAGTGAGACTGTGAGCGTCGTCAGCTGCCCTCTCCGAAACCACTCAAACATTCGATAACTGAATCCCTTAGACGTCGTCGCTTCTCCCGAGACATGTGACGCCCATAAGAACATTCGCATTAGGAGGTAAACACCGGTAGAAGAGGAGAGCGCTTTTTTAGACTTACTCCAATGCTCATCTCAAGCAGCACCACATTCTGAAAGCACATTCAACTAATCTTACCCTTTAATGACGCCGGCCGCACTGACAAAGAAACGTGCTGTGCAAGAAGCGTATATACGATAGCGCTATTATGGACTAAACTAAGATAACTATGGAGGCAGAAGCTAAAAAAGGGGCAAAAGTCATGCTGTTAACCACTCCTCCCAAACCACCCTCACTCAGGAACAAAACCGCATAAACGAAATGACGAGTGAAAAAGTAAACACGGCACGAGAAGGGCAGGACTACACATAGTCGTGCGTTGCAACACCAGCGGCCGCAAGAAGGGCGTCATTGTGATTTCCCTAGGCGCGCGCTACTCGCCGGTCTTTCCCGTCCCTTCGGACTCGGCCGGCACATGCAGTAAACTTCACACGCAGCCGCTTACTTCAGGGAAAGGAGGCGAGAGGGAAGCACGGAGCCCAAGCATCCGCCCTCCGTCCAGACATTGTAGCATGAATAAATGTCCACGCGACCTCCCACACGCACCACTGGGTCTAACGTCACTCACTGCTGATCTACTTAATTTTGATCCATTGCAGACATGGCAGTGAAAAGAGGTACGTGCACATACAAAGGTAAAAATAAACGTTCGCCCTTTCTATCACACCTGTTTTGTGCGTAAGTTGGTACATGCCTGCGCTATAATACGTCTCTGCAATGTAAAAGTCTATACTAATGCGACTGCATGGATAACCAGTTGCTTTTGCGCCCCCCCATCAAACACCATATAACTAACTATTAATGCGACTGCGTCAAAGGCCCAGTTCAGGAGAAATCCCGGCGTTGGCGTGACTGGGCGAAAGAGGGTTCGCATGGCGTTGCACGTAACGACGTGTACAGGTAACTTGACGTAACTAGGAATGCTCATTAGTCTCGGCCGATAACCGAAACATTGAAAACGTTGCAGCATTCTATGCTTCTGGGAAGGTGCCGTCCTTTTTAATGCGTCCGTCGTTGTGTTGGAGAAAAAGTTCGCTGCCTCCCTCGCACATGCTTCCGCTTTTCTGTAGTTTTTTCTAGCGGGAGGATATGTTTGCCTCGTCGCGCGAATATATGGCTATAAATATGTGCCAACGCTACCGTCCTCCTCATTGCTTGCCAGGCACACTTTACCTGTAACGCAATCTGAGAATAAATGAAAAATAAATGCTTGCTTCGGGACAACAGGCGACGTTATGTCGCACACGAAACTTCATCGCCTGATGTTTAGAAGTGACGAAGATGTTTAGAGACTACTTTCGTTGTGTTGTTAGAAATGTATATATGCGACCAAAGCAGTTAAAAGCACGTACGCACACCTGTAGTGTGGCAATCTAAGCGTGGCATAGATTAGACCAAAGGATCTTCTTTCTTGTTTGTATCATGAACGCGTTTTTGAATTCCTTGCAGTGTCTTCTACGCGTGTCTGTCCTGTAGTTTTATATTTTCTGCCTTTGGCATCCTCGTAACACCCCCCCCCCCCCCCCTTTTCTCTTTGGTTGTTGTTTTTTTGTTTACGAACTGTGCCCATATCCTCTGCAACTCATCATAGACTTTCATGATGAATAAATAAATGAAATCAAAAAGACTGCCACAATCGGAGCGTGACCACCCACAATATATCAGAAAATGCTGCGTCGGCCAATCAATTATTTCGGTCGTAATGCTAATGGACCGTTAAAGCACGTAAAGTGAGCGTAAAGGAAAAATTGATACACCTGCGACCAACACGCAGAGTCCAATCTCGGAGTTGCGCTTCGCTGCGCGCGCTTTCCGTCCCCTCGCGCTACCTGGGCTACTTTGAAAAAGGATCGGCATAGCATATGGTATATAAGCGGTTTGAACACCCCACAGCGACATCGGCTATGCAGGACGTCGTAGTGAAGGGCTCCGGAAAATTTCGGCCACCTGGGGTTCTTTAACATGCGCTAACATTGCAACGTACACGGCGCTTTGCGTTCCACCTCCATCAAAACGCAGCCGCCGCGGTCGGAGTCTAACCCGCGACCTAGGGCTCAGCAATCAAGCTCTCTAACCACTGAACCGCCGGCAATCGGCTTCCCAAAACCCGCACCCAGCGCGGTAGTCGGCAGTAAGCTCTACTGGCACGAAGTCAGTTTCAACGGCTCCTCCGACCGAGGTTTGTCCTTCCGACAGGATGACACGCGACGTCCGGTTTCCGGCATCCCCATCGGAGACGCGCGCGAGCAGCGACTGACATGGGCGATACGCGCGCGCAAGGCGACCCTCCGGTACGCTGGCTGGCCGAAGGCCGCGCGAGGAGAGCGCGCGGATCAGCTCGGCCATTAGGCCCCGCTCGATGCATTATGCAGGGCGTCCCGCGGTAGTGCGCCCTCGGCCACCTGCCAGCTAGCGCACCCTGTTACGTGGCGCCGGAAAGAGCTTCTTGAGGTCACGTGGTCGCGAACGTGGTCTGCCTGGGCGCGCAGCTCAGCTGGCTCAGCCGCAAAGCTCACGCGCGCCCCTGATTGAACCCGGCTGAACGGCGGGAAGAAAGCAAACCCGCGTAACGAGCTCGACGGCTCACGAAAGTCATTACGCCGGGGCCGTAAAACGTCCGCGTTCGACCGCCAGCGTCCACAGGCCTGCGCACCTCCGCCCAAAGGGCCCGCTTCGGGCGCCGAGAACACAGCCGTGGGGTTCGAGCAAGCTAGCCCACGCACTGTAACATCGCTTCATTGAACCCTTTTTCCTCTCATCCACATATTTGATAAGGGCAAAGCCGATTTCGACGCGACATCGTTAAAGGCCTATTTTCCGGAAAATCCGGCGTTGTGAGCGAAAAACCAACAACTTGGCTCTGGCAGGTGACACGGAAGGACATTGATTGGTCGGCCGGTTACGTTACGTCACGATACAGCGCAGGTGCTGCTTCGAAATAGGAATCGAACCCACCGGTGCCCTTGGATCCCGATCCGGCGTTCTATATACCCCTAGGCAACGCAGCGTCATTCCACTGATCGCGTGGATTGATAGCTACACGCTGCTAACGATATCTGTGTGAAGGTTTTTATTTAAAGGCAGATCTGTCCACAAATTATATGAACAGAATTTGCCGAAAGCGTGGAGCCCATTGCCACCGTGACAAGAGCGGGAATGCTGCCGCGTACAAAAAACAATAGCACGGCGCTCTCGCTGTCACGCTCGAATGACACTGTACGGTGGTAGCCATGTGCCGGTCAGCACTTAATGGGCGTTAGAAAAGCAACCAAGTTCACATGAAACAATGGCGCCCCGGGGGAAAAAAAAAAGGAAAACGGGGAGGGCATTTTTTAAACGACCTGTTCCTCCCCGTGCCTTTTGCAGGGTGGCAGGCTGTGCAGCGTCTAAGCCTACATTCCAAAGCACTTTCCGGCTTACTTCTTAAGAAGCCGCTGCGGGTTCCGGAGG
Organism: Amblyomma maculatum; assembly: GCF_055883805.1. Taxonomy (NCBI): domain Eukaryota; kingdom Metazoa; phylum Arthropoda; class Arachnida; order Ixodida; family Ixodidae; genus Amblyomma; species Amblyomma maculatum. Next base: position 129,078,420 of record NC_139350.1, read on the forward strand.
CATCGGCAGCACACAAGCAGGCAAAGCCGCACAAGTAAAACAAACCCGTATTTGAGACAGCCGGTTGCAGTATGGTCAAAATCCGAGTTCACTCTGCCAGAGTAAGAGCAGACCACGAGGAAGCGCGCAATGAGTGCGCGTTACCGAGACTCGGAGAACAGGGAACTGCTTGGGAGCTGAAGGTTCAGAAAGATTCTTTTGGTCGAATTCTTTCCTAGCTTCATCGGCGGTAGGTTGCTTCGGAAAATCTGTACCCGCAAGTCTGGACTGAGATGCAAGGAGTTGGGGTTCGCAAGTTCATGTTCCTTGCTCGATTTTCCACTCCACTTTTACTCTTTAGTGGCCTGCCCAAACCAAACGGAGAGCGAATCACAAGTACAGTTCGCTGTGCCCGCTCATGCCACGTCCCCGAAAGGACCGCGGCAGAGCCACAATCGGACGAGTTTGACGACAGATCGATCAATGAATGCATGCAACCAACTCGCCGCCCTGCCCTCCAGCACCCAGGCACCCCCGCAGTGTACGTGCATCTGAAGCCCCGACGAAGAGCTGCGCTCACAGATCAGGGCCTGATTCAAGAGCATGCGCAGCGCAAGGTCGCCACCGCGAGCAGATTTGTAATCTCCCATGGAGGAAGGAAAGAACTTAGGAGAGGCCCTGACGCCACTTTTTTGAAGCCGGCACAGCCGCGCCGCGACCGGACGCTGCAACCTCTCTCCTCCACCCTTACCCTCCACCTTTTCTTTCTCCGCGACGCTCACGAACCTCGGGCCCTTAGCAACGCTGTTGCTAGTGGCCCGAGTTTTCATAGCAACAGCAATGCCGTTGCTAATGGCCCGACTTGGCCAACCCTAAATTTTGACGTCACTTCCGCCACACTTTCTCCAATGCATTGGGAACGGCAAGGGCCTCTCCTTAGTTGTTTCCTTCCTTCATGTAATCTCCTAACGGTCAAGGTGGCCGGCAACACAGGCGCCGTACTGCGGACGAGTCTAGAAAGCATATATCGACGCAGCGGCCACTAGAGAGCCGGAGCGTACGATCAGCAATACTTTCTGGCGCCGCTTTTATCCGTTATTGCAGCACCCCCCCCCCCCCCCCCCCACACACACACACACACTTTTTTGTGTTCCTTTTCAGTCTTCCGCTTTCAACGTCAACTAGGAAACTGTCGTTTGTCCTCCGCATAGGACAAAACATTTTTCGCGCTAAAGATAAAAGTAAAAAAAAAAAAAAATGCATCTCCGGCCAGTGTTTCGATGGGACATCCCGTGACGTGCGCGCGGGAAAGAAGCGGGTCAGTCGCCTCCGCCGCGAATTACACGAGGCATCGCGGAGGAGAGAACGCGACCGGAATCGCTGATACGCCGCTTCGCGCATCCTGTGCCGGAGAAGCGCGCACGTCGCCGCAGCGGCGCGCAGTGAACCCGAACGGGGCGAAAGGTGCGCGCAGCGGCGGGAACAGGTCCGGCGCACTCCGCCTGCATAAATGAGCGGCCCTTGGATGTTTTCGCGCGCCGGTCTGCGATAGGCATTCCTCTCCCTCGCATCTCCTCTGCGGTTATCTGGAACGCTGCTTTAGAAGTTCAAACTGCTTTTAGCGCCCGCGGTGGTGTGCGTGAAAACAGCGTTGGCAAGGGGTTAAAATTAAGCTAGCTTTCAACGACTAATTATGTACCGCTTATTCGCACCGACTAAGCCACTGAACACAAATCGTCTAACGTAACCAAGCAGCTGCGCAGCCTTTAGACGTGTGACGCCACCGCTCTCACGTTCGTTACAACATGCACTTACGGGTTATCGAAAAAAAAAAAAATGCCACATAAGTAGCGCATCCTTCAAGGAAACACGCACGTCGTCAGTTCTGAAAAGAAGCCTAACCTAGAAAGAACCTTCACCGCATTGATATGTATGCTGCAACCGAGGATTGAGAACAACCCTATCTTCCAATCAGGCCACCGTTCGAGAAAACGGTCACTCGTAGTTCTTTCATACCGGCTATTCCACGCTGAAAGTAACCAAAGTTTTCAATTATATACGGAGTGCCCCATAGTGAGTGCACCCTAATCAAGTCGCATATGACCGAGTCAGCAGTGTTTATTTTTTACTGATTAGCTAACATTTTTTTTTTTTTTTAATATACGATGCAAGAAATAAAGGGTCAATGCGGAAGTTGTAGATTCCCTCGAAAAGTAGCTGCCTGTCCGCATCACGGTACCGGGCACGCAGTTTTCGAACCTACCTTAAAATTAAGTCCACAAAGCATCTTGAAAGCGCCCACTGTATTGTTACTGCGGCGTAACAACACGCATCGCACACAAAATCCGCTTTTCCGCGCAGCCACCGTCCATCCAAGACAGTGCCAGATGTCACGGGCTGCCTTCGTATTTCAAATGCTTCCTTTGGAGGCCGGCAAATAAAGCACTTCAGCGCAAACATTTCAGTCGGGTATTTTATAAGGAGATCTAAACCTTCTGAATTCACGCTTTATGCTCGAGGCTAAAATTCAAAAAAAAAAAGTAAAATAGTTTGTTTTTAGCGATTTTAGAGACCGAAAGAAATACTACACGCAAGGTTGCGCGACTCTCAACAGCATTCGGTCGGTTTCCCTTCACATAGGACAACCAGAGAGTTTTGAAAAGTTTGGTTATTTTTACTTGCTGCACCCTGTATATTTGCAAATAGTTATAAAAGAACGCGTAACGACGTCATGAGGCGTGTTTATCCATCGATATTTCTGTTTACCATGACTGCTGTTTATTATTATTATTATTATTATTATTATTATTATTATTATTATTATTATTATTATTATTATTATTATTATTATTATTATTATCCTTTAGCAAGCAGCAAAGCTTTCCGCTCCAGACAGTGTGGCACCATCGAGACCGGAGAGAGAACTGATCTACAGACGAATCGGCGGGGATTTATGGCCTTGAAGCGACGCACATGGACGCCGTACTGGAGGACTCCGGATTCATTTAGACCATTTGGTTTCCTAACGCACGCTAACATCGAGTATACGAGGCGTGACGCACACACACACACACACACACAAAAAATCTAGACTGGTCCGGTCAATTATTGTATTTAGAGAATCTGTTCTCTGTGACATTATCACCTTCAAAGTAGTCGTCTTCAGCATTCACACACTTCTGCATTCGGCGCTGCCACTTCTGGTAACAGTTCTGGAACGAGGTTTTTGGAAGGCCTTTCAGGAGATTCTCCGTTCTTGCCTGAACCTCTTTGACTGAGGTAAAATGGGCTTCCTTTAAGCAAGATTTACCTTAAGGAAATAAAAAAAATGTCTCATGGAGCCAAATTAGGTGAACAAAGAGGATGCTCCATCACAGCAGTGTTTTTGCTGGTCAGAAACTGCTTGACAGATAGGGCCGTGGAAGCAGGTGCATTATCCTGATGCAACAGCCATCCATCACTCCACACCTGTGACCTTTTTTTCGTAATGTTTTTTTTTTTTTTTTTTCGCAAAGCCTCTTTAGCACTTCAATGTAGTAGCGTTGATTAACATTTTGACCACTGGGAACCCACTCAATCATCACAATTCCACTGTCTTTTGAAGCTACGCACTTAGCCTCGTTTCATTTGTGTCGCACCTCGTACACGGGGGCGCTTTTGCGCTTCACTTCATCTACTGCAAAATGTGGCCGCCGCGACAAGGTAAACTCAACGATAAGGGTTTTAGAGGGGCGTGTTGAAGTTAGGACGCCTGTACGCGAGCAGCTCCAAACTCCGAAACGCAACTGTGGCACAGCGTGTAAGCTGTGACACGCGTGCTACAGCGGCAGCATCGGGCCGATGAGGTGAACCAGTAGTATACGCGTTGGCTCGCGCTACTGCTACGCATAGTGCCATGTTAGAGAAAGGACAGAGGAAAGTGCCTCACGAGTGTACGCACTCGACGAGACCTCGAAAGAGTCCGAAAACAATCGCCGCCTCAATTTTGTCGAGGTATAGCCGTGCATGCAGCACAAAAGGAAGCGACACACCGGCGAGGCACACGGAAAGAAAAAAAAAAAAAAAGAAAGAAAAAAAGAACGGTCACACGTTCGGTGCGCTCGATAAGTACGTCATGGGTTTCGGAAATTAAAAGGCGCGCCCTGGGTCCCATCGGCGTGGGTCGATTACGCTCTCATAATCGCCACGAAAGGCCAGAAAAAGTGAGCCATAATTAAGTACGCGCACCACCGGATACAGACTGCATGAGCTCAGGGAAGGAGCGCTCGCATAATGCCGCGAATAAAACCCGCCACAGAGGCAATGAAGCGTATATCGTTTGACTTAATGCGACGCCAGCGACGTAGAGAACAGGGGGCGGACCCTTACACAACACGTTGTGTTACCCTCAAGCGGTGCGATACGAGGCGCAGTCAGCCACATGAGCGGCGCTCCGCACTCCTGCGGGTGCGTTTAGTATACACATCTGCGGGAACGCGGGGGCGCGCCGAATGGCCCATTATAGCTGGGACGTTAGGATAATTCCAGCTGGAGAGAGAAATACACACAACGACGGCGGTGCTGCCTCGAGGGGCTATTTATCTCGACACACATGGGGGTAAGCAAACCGGCTGGAAGCCACCCTCCTGTCCGTGAAGCCACTCAATCAGCTGAGGAGACGGCGAATCCCACCCGGCCCGTATAGCGCGGCGGATCTGTTCCCGCAACGTAACGACCACTACGGAATAAGCGCGGCCAAATGAGGGAGCGTACAATCGCGCGACAAGGCGGTTGAAGATGATTTTTTCGCCCGCATTTTGGGTCGGCCAGCTCAGTCTTTAGACGCGCTTACACATTAGGAGCATGCACGATGAGCAACGGCGCAGTGGAAAATGAGTATCCATCTGGCACACTTTCTATAGAGCCTTGCAGCAACGCGGATGGCGCCCGGCTGGCCCGACCGAGGGAGGCCGCATCAGTGCGCAATGAAAGTGCTCGCCCTTCTGAACGAGAGGCGAAGCGTTCGTGCCAAACTCACATGAGACCTGGAACGGCGGCGTGGGAGGCGGCAGCAATGCGACGAAAGCACGCCCTTCGAAAAGACTGAAGACCGAAGAAAAATACTGAAAATGGCTCCTTGAAAGCAAAAAAAAAAAAAAAAGTGATAGCATCTAACACAGTCTTTTCAGCTCGGGAATGGTTTGGCAGTGAGAGACTCGCCCGGCAATGGGCAAAGTAACGTATTTAGTTGGTTTGCTTTTTGGGAACAGCAAAGATACTTCATGTCTTTGACTAACTTACCGGTGGGCACTGTCGTGACGCTGGGGCTACGTCGACCCGGCCTTCACTTGGTAGCGTGCAGAGACTCGGGGTTGAAGAAGGACTGAATCTTCGAAGTTGGTAAAATATATACAAGCAGGTTTACTGGCACTTTGAGAAAACGTATTTACAAGAATATTTACATGAAAAAGAAGGGTACATCAGCAAAATGACAAGCGTTAAGAGTTCATAGCGAGAAGCGACTGGATGAGCCGTTTACCCAGGGCCCAGAGCGACATTTCGTGCTCTGCAGCGTCCTTAAAAACCCCCTATGTCCAGCCCCTCTCTGAAGATGCTGACCAACCAAATCCAGGGCACGCCCCTCAGGTATCGGCATCCAATCGAACACATCACTGCACTGATGGTCTGAAGCACTGACTGGTCCGGCATTCATTCGTTGGGCGTGATCACTTGTTGGCGGGAAAAGCTTGGGAACGGCGAGGAGAGGAGGTACATTTCTATTCTTCAGCAAAGAAACCACAGGCTGGTTCTGACAAGGGGTTTTACTTCTCAGAAACCCGAGTGCACGTGGCGCCGCATAGGGCTCCCAACATGGTCCCTTTTCGACAATTGCAAATCTTTCCTGCATTCCCGGGAAATCACTTAATGGCCGTATGAGTCATGCTCCTTTCTTGTCCTGCACGTCAGCGGACATGTCACTCTGTCGTCTCCTTTGGATAGGAGGCATTCATCACTGGAGGATAGCACTTCTCGACTGGAAGGGTGAACAAAAGAAAGAAAGCACTTCCTGCTATTTCCCGCAGGGGGACGTTTCTTTGTGTTTTTCCAGACGTTCTCTTGACAGGGTCAATTTGGCATTTGCAGGTTGTCCACAAAGCAAAACAGGCTTACAAAACAGGATTCCTGGAAACAGGCTCACTTAGAGCCATTGGACCATCACCACATATTCACAATACTTTTCCATGCCCACAGGCGAACAATAGAGCGCGCAAATGCGGATGCTTGGTCGTAACAGCACCTACACTTACAATGAACGAAACACCGTTGGAGGCACACATATGTCGTCGGTTCGAATCCCTGCCGGAAACTAGCCTCCAACCAGCTGGACGCTAAATGGGAACCGAAATGGTACGACACCACCCTGAACGCTGCGCAAAGAATGAATGCGTCCCAACTTTTTTTTTTTTTTTCTGACATGTTCGTTCTCAAATCTGGGTTACGGCGACGCCTTTTAGACCTAACGAGCTGTGTACGTTTCGCTAATTAAGCTCCGCGCCTTTAAGGGAAGCGATTTAATAACTCTCGTAAGTAATGCATCGAGCTGCGCCACGCTTCCGTGCATATCAGTGATAACTGAAGTTTTGAGTTTAAACCACCCGCCGTGCTGTATTTTTCTGCATGCTTGCGAGACGGCACTTCCACGCGCACCAATATTATTTCAAATCTCTCGCAATTTAGCGATTTGGTAGCAAGCCCCGATTTAAACGAGCCGTACCGACGTGCCTGCGTCCAACATGGCATCCAAGGGTCCCGGTTTTGATCCCACCCTCCACAAATTTTCAGCGCAACGATTTCTCAATTAAAATGTCTTCGACCAATCCACATTATCTCGATGCAGTGGCATTACTATAGATTATTCGCCCAATAGGATGGGTTGGTGGGGTTTAACGTCCCAAAGCGACTCAGGCTATGAGAGACGCCGTAGCGGAGGACTCCGGAAATTTCGACCACCTGGGGTTCTATAACGTGCACTGACATCGCACAGCACACGTGCCCGTTGCTTTTCGCCTCCATGGAAAAGCTGCCGCCGAGGCCGGGATTCGATCCCGCGCGCTTGGGAACAGTAGTCGAGCGCCGTAACCACTGCGCCACCCCGGCGGAGTGCTCAATAGGAACGTAACTCTGTCGCGTTAAGGGGCAAGCCAACGAGGAGAAGGTCATGCTGGACGAAGCTTCGCCGTCCGGGCACACAGTACACAAGACGCGCTCCCGCTTTGGGCAAGATCCAACGCCGAAAGGGAAGGAAAGCGTAGCCGGGGGTTGGCAGAAAGTTAGGTGGGCGGATGTCGTGCTGCTGGGGCTACGTCGACCCGGCCTTCACTTGGTAGCGTGCAGAGACTCGGGGTTGAAGAAGGACTGAATCTTCGTAGTTGGTAAAATATGTACAAGCAGGTTTACTGGCACTTTGAGAAAACGTATTTACAAGAATATTTACATGAAAAAGAAGGGTACATCAGCAAAATGACTAGCGTTAAGAGTTCTTAGCGAGAAGCGACTGGATGAGCCGTTTACCCAGGGCCCAGAGCGAACAATAGAGCGCGCAAATGCGGATGCTTGGTCGTAACAGCCTCCTCCCCCGCCAGAAGAGTCTCGGAGGGCAGCAGTCCCAGCTGCTGCATGAAGAGACGACTTAATGGCCTGCACGTGAACGCTTGAAGCTCGCTGTTGCTTGTCGCGTTGTCTTGATTGTTGTAGGCCAAATTGCTCGAGCTGTCTGAAACTCAACCACATGTCGAAGCAAGCACTCGGCTCCCGTCTGAAGAGACCAGGTTAAAAGAAAACTGCCATTGTTGTTCGAGAAAAGCCCACTCTCAAGACGTTCAGGACCCACGTATGCCTCGAAAACCAAACGTGCTGCTTTACATAGTCACATATATTCAAGCGCACGAAAAAAAAAAAAAAAAAAAAAAAAAAAAAAAAAAAAAAAAACCTGATTATCAATTTGGATACATGGTGAGGAACATCTCGGACCGCTTAGAAAGAGCGGCTAAGCGCGTCCGCATTCCCATTTAACTTCCCCTTTTTGTATCTTATTTCAAAATTGTACTGCTGTAAAATCAAGCTCCACCTAAGAAGGCGACTGTTCTTTGATGTCGCAGTTTGCAGCCAAGCCAGGGGACAATGGTCCGTCTCTACGGTGAATTTGGCCCCTCCAAGATAGCACTGCAATTTTTGAATGGCCCATACAATGCAAGCGCATTCTTTCTCTGACGCGCAATAAGCTCTCTCTCTAGAACTCAGTTTTCTGCTCAGGTAGAGCACGGGGTGCTCATTACCGTCGTCATCTCTCTGGCAGAGAACAGCACCTAGCCCTCGATCACTGGCATCACACTGGACCGTGAATTCTCGGGCATAGTCTGGAGCTCGCAATACCGGACGACTAATCAGCACAGCCTTCAGGTTTACGAAGGAGGCTTCCTTTTGTTCGTCCCAGACTACATTTGTCGGTTCTGTCTTGCGGAGAGCGTCGGTCAGAGGGCTAGCCAAAGCTGAATAGTTAGGGATGTAGTGATTGTAGTATCCCGTCAGACCCAAGAATGCCCGAATTTCCGTCTTCGTGCTCGGCCGCGGGTAGTCTGCTACCGCAGAAATCTTAATCTCGCTGGGTTTCCTGAAACCTTGACCTACATTGTGACCCAAGTAGTCCACGGTCGCCCTTGCCAGGCAACATTTCTCGGCCTTTACGGTTAGTCCAGCTTGACGCAAAAGGCTCAGTACAGCTCTTAGATGTACCATATGGTCCGCCCATGAGTCGGAAAAAACCGCAATGTCATCTAAATAAGGCACCGCGAATGTTTCACACCCCTTTAAAACCCTATCTATGAGTCGGGAAAAACAAAATGGAGCATTTTTGAGCCCGAAACTCATCATTGTTGGCTGGTAGCTGCCCGTCGGAGTGACGAAAGCCGCGTATCTGCTGGCGCGTTCAGTGAGCGGTACTTGCCAGTATCCTCGAGTAAGGTCCAGCGTAGTCACATATGCCGCTCTACTGACCTGTTCTACTCTCTCCTCAATATTCGGAATAGGATACACTTGATCCCTGGTGAGAGAATTTAGCTTTCGGTAGTCTACCACAGGCCTAGGGTCTTTACCTGGAGCTTCTACTAAGATCATAGGCGAAGCATAATCGCTTTCCGAAGGTTTTATTACTCCCAATTCCAGCATGCGAGTTACTTCCCTATCCAGAATTTCTCTTTGCCTTGGAGAAAATCGGTAGCACCTTGATCGCACTGGCACGTCTGAAGTCAGCTCAATATCGTGCTCAGTCAAATCAGTCCTGCCTGGCCTGTCCACGAAGCAGGCCTCAAACTCTGTTATTATTTCGCCCAGATCGGACAGCTGGGATTTCTTTAGTTCTCCTCTCTGCTCCGTCTTTTTGAGAAGCTCCTGAGCGTTGCTTCCTTTTCCGCTGAGGCAAATCAAGTTGTCCCCCATCTCCTCGGGAAGGTTTAACGTTAGATTTACCACGGCTTCCCTCTGCACATAAGGCTTCATAAGATTGCAATGATAAATGCGCACTTCTTTACGCCTACCGGGAATTTTCACTGCGTAGTTAGTGTTAGAAAGTTTTGCAACGACTTCAGCCGGTCCTTCCCACTGTACTTCGAGCTTATTCTGCCTTGAACTTCTCAGCAACATCACCTGGTCCCCGATACAAAACGTCCTTTGACGGGCTGTCTTATCATAGTACACCTTGGAACGAGCCTGGGCTGACTTCATGCTGGCCTCAACGAGTTCCTTAGTGTTATGTAAGCGATTCAAGAGGTTCAGAATGAATTCTACTACTGTTGGGTCTTCTCCGCGCCCCTCCCAGGCTTCGCGCACCATTCGCAAAGGTGAGCGCAGTGACCTTCCGTACACCAACTCGGCTGGGCTAAATCCAGTGGATTCGTGCGGCACTGACCGCAAAGCGAAAAGCGCTGCAGGCAGGCAGGTATCCCATTCGCGCTTGTTTTCATAGCACAGTCCCCTCAGGACTCGTTTGAGAACAGAGTGCCATCTTTCTACGCTGTTGCTCTGCGGATGATGGATCGAGCTATGCACTACCTTAATGCCGCATCGCTCGAGAAATGAGGTGGTGAGGACACTCGTGAAAACGCTACCCTGATCACTTTGGACCTCGGAAGGGAATCCAACTCGTGCAAACACTGACAGCAGCGAATCCACTACACTCTCGGACGTCACCTCGCGCAGCGGAACAGCCTCTGGAAACTTTGTGGCTGGGCATAACATAGTGAGGATATAACGGTACCCTGACTCTGTCACAGGAAGTGGCCCAACTACATCTATTACTAACCGGTGAAACGGCTCGGTAATGATTGGTACTAACACCATCGGCGCTTTCCACTTATCTTGCGCCTTTCCAACCCGCTGGCACGTGTCGCATGACCGTACAAAATTTTCCGTGTCCTTAAAACATCCAGGCCAATAGTATTCTTGCAACAGCCTCTGCTTTGTTTTCTTTATTCCAAGGTGACATGACCACGAGCTGCCATGGGAAAGCCGCAGTAAGTCTCCGCGGTACTTTTGGGGAACAACTAATTGGTCCCGCTCTACTCCGCGCTTATCCTTGAATAAGCGATACAGCACTCCCTTTCTCATCTCGAAAGAAATATTGTTTGCTGTCTTAGTGGCGCGGTGGCGCTCTCTTATCTCCTGTATCTTGGGATCATTGGCTTGCTCCATAGCTAAGTCCTCTCGAGTTCCACTTAAAAGTCTCGTGAGATTACTAGACACTGGCGGCAAGAGGTTACTCTCAAGAACGTCCTCATTCCGCGTCTCATCAAGCTCACTTTCAAGTTGACATATCTGAGATGCCTCGCTCTCAAAGTTTTCTGACCTGCTATCTTCCGCATTTACCACTGTTTTAACTGCCGTTTCCTCCGCTGTGGATTCTTCTGGAATGAGCAGTGTAGCTAGTTCTCGCGCCTTTGAACGTGTTAAGGCTTGCACAACTCTGTCTCCGAAAAGGATGCCCCTCTTTCGCAGTAGCATGTCCGATTTGTTGGAGAACAAATACGGATAGCACTTAGGAAGCTTTCCTGAAACGGCAGCCTCGGTTGTTAACTTGCCGAAAGGGCCCTCGATGACCACGTTCGCGATTGGCAAGCACACACTCTGTTCCTCCACTACCTGGCGGATCCATGCACACTGTCCTGTATAGTCGGAAGGCGACACATACGCCGGATGGACAACATCCATCGTTGCGGCCGAATCGCGCAGTACCTTGCAAGGCTTCCCGTTTACTACTAGGTCATGCATGTAAGGTTCCAAAAGCTGCATATTTTCATCGCAGTCACTGACATACGAGAAAGCAATCTTTTCTTTCCGGCAGTTGACGGCAATGTGACCCTGCTCATTACACCTAAAGCATGTGAGCGGCTTCCTCGCCCCAAGCTTGTTCTTTGTGTTCCTCGCGTTGGTCACTTCCCCACTTTTCTCACTGCCGTCCTTTCTAGGGCGTTTGCCTGAAGAAGCCTTCCTTTCTTCGTTTGAAAATCTAGCAAAGTGCCTTTTCTGACGGTTATTCACACTCAACTTGGGATTGCGGAGCCTATCCACTGCTGGGTTGCTGAATTGTCGGCGCGAAGCGTACTCCTCAATGACTTCGGCAGCTTCAGTTGCCGACTTAATGTCGCCTCGGTCCTGTAACCAATTTCTTTCTTTTTCTGGGAGGCAGCTATAAAACTGCTCCAAAAGAATTCGCTCGACTACAGCGTCCCTATCACTGTAGGAATCAGTGCTCTTTAGCCACTCGCCCAAATTTACTCTTAAATTGTACAGGAATTCAGGGTAACTCTCGTCCCTGGACTTAGTAGCGTTCCGAAAACGTTGTCTGAACGCCTCGGCGCTAAGCCTATACTTTCTCAAAAGGCAAGCTTTGACCTTCTCGTAGTTGTCCGCGTCCTCCTTGCTTAGCCGCGCGACAACCTCCGCTGCCTCGCAGGGCAGAACCGTCAATAATCTCTGAGACCAAGTGTCTCGCTGGAAGGACAGTTTTTCGCAAGTTCGCTCAAAGTTAGCCAGATACAGACCGATATCCCCTGATATCACATATGGCTGCATGTACTTTGACATCTTGAAATCTGTCTCCTTGTTGAGAAGAGGTACCGCTAGCTGGGGACAATCGCCCGACCTCTTGCTCAACTCTAGTTCTAATTTCCGGAGCTCAATGTCTAGCTTCTTTTCCTCTTTTTCCCACTCACGTTCGCGCTCCTTTTCCTCTTTTTCCCGCTCCTTTTCCTCTTTTTCCCGCTCTTTCTGCTGTCTGAGCTGCTCCTTTTTTTGACCGATGAGGTTCCATGCTTCACTGAGCTCCTCATCATCGGTTCCCAAATCTGTGATTGCCTTTATAATCAAAGGTTTTCGTGCCAAACCACTTGTATCAATTCCCAATTCCTCACACAATTGCAACAGTTCCGGTTTCTGCAGCTTTTGTAGGTCCATGATCGCTCCGAGTGTCGGCTACTTCCAAAACAACAGTGCAAACTACCAAACCTAAAGGCGTTTCAACACTTTTTACCAGTTCTAAAATCTAACCCTGTTCTAGAACCTGGTCCACATCAGAAGAAAAGCCAAGCACTCACCCACACATGCGATCGATGTTCCGAGCTGCCTTCTTGTTGGCCGATTGTTGCTCCTGCTTGTTGCTTGAGATGCCACCTCCGATCACAAGATGTTGTGGCTTGTAGCTTCAGATCCACCTCGAATCACCAGATGTTGTAGCCTGTAGATCCAGATCCCACCTCCAGTCATCAGATGTTGTGGCTTGTAGATTCAGATCCCAACGCTGGTCACCAGTGTTGGGGCTTGTAGATTCAGATCCTATCGCTGATCACCAGTTGTCGTGCTGCTGGGGCTACGTCGACCCGGCCTTCACTTGGTAGCGTGCAGAGACTCGGGGTTGAAGAAGGACTGAATCTTCGTAGTTGGTAAAATATGTACAAGCAGGTTTACTGGCACTTTGAGAAAACGTATTTACAAGAATATTTACATGAAAAAGAAGGGTACATCAGCAAAATGACTAGCGTTAAGAGTTCTTAGCGAGAAGCGACTGGATGAGCCGTTTACCCAGGGCCCAGAGCGAACAATAGAGCGCGCAAATGCGGATGCTTGGTCGTAACAGCGGATGAGATTAAGAAGTTCGCAGGGGTCAAGTGGATGCAGCTAGCTCAGAACCGGGTTAAGTGGAGAAATATGGGAGAGGCCTTCGCCCTGCAGTGGGTATAATCAGGCTGATGATGATGCTGATGATGATGATGATGAACGCCGAAAGATGGACGCGAACTGCGCAATCACTGTAGGAACGGCTGGCATATGTGATCGATTTATTTGAGAATGACTGTGGATACTCGCGAAGTCGCATCAAGGCTGGTCGAGTTGCGCCAGGCGGGCGCCGTCACGTGCGAGCAGTCCGCCAGAACAATGCTGGAAGAAGCACGCGATGCTACGGCGAAAAAGGGAAGGGAATTTGATACCACTGAACGGTATATCACGACGGAATCACAGTCACAAAGCACGTAGAAGATGATCGGCCGAGAACAAAGGGCCACTCAGTGCAGGCACGATGCTATACGAGGAGATGTTTTTTTTTTTTTTTTTAACCGTTTGCACATATTAGTGCTACACAGAAACTACAACAGATACGTATATGCTCGGTCTGTGCAACAACGTTCAAGAGCAAGGCGGACATCATGTAGCTGATGGAGCCTTATGGTTAGACAATTACTATACGTAATAATTGACTATCAGCTTTTATATTTTTAACTTCAAAGATGCGATATTATATTGCGAAATCAAAGGCCGTCAGCATCAAAGGTGAATCCCGTTTTAAATTTTACTTAACCAGCAGTGCGGCTCTAAATGTCGAACACCAAAAACAAGCGTTTATTGACAACCCGTTGAGTTGTCTTTCCGGCATTGCCCATTCAGAAAATGGCGTCCATAGCATTTCTCATGCATCAACTGCGGACACCGTTTCTGTTTTTGCTGATGTAGGAAAAGTTAACACGATTGTGGCGACATTACCACGCGTAACAGCGTCGCTATAAACTTATGCAACGCGGAAAAACCATTCCACAAGCTTTGAAATGCGTATTTTTTGCCCTAGTATTTTGAACCGCACTGTCGATAAGAAATTTCAAAAACGAGGCTAACCTTTTATGTTGACGGCCCTATTTTTCGCAATATAATATTGCTCTTTAAAATGAAAAATAACAAGCTAATTAAATCATTTAGCTACTTATTCACATATACATCACCTCTATCAAGCATCATGATGCTCGTATCTCTCGTAGTTCCTAAAATATTAGTTTACAAAGCGCAAAGAAGAAAAAAACATACGTATAGGACGAGCTAGTCTTAGAGGCAGAAGCGATAGCGTGCGCGCTCGCTGCCTTATTTGGACTATACTTTGATGCTATATATTTTGATCACATTGATCACACCCGCTTCTTTGCCTATCAGTAAACGACGTTGAAGTTCTAGCTGAGCATCTTTGGCTTTAAGGACCGTTTACAATCTTCGACAGCTTTCTGACGTTCCAGCTCGGCTTCATCCGCACACTTCCGGCGCTTGCCTTCCGCTTCCGACGTTCGTACCTCGGCATCACGCCTTCGCTTCAACCGCCTAGCTGCCTCATACCGCCTTCATCCGTATTACGACTTTTGTAAGAATTGTTAGTTGGTTAGGACATTTGCTTCCCTTAAAAACTCAAGACGCATGACAAATCGACGAGCCCATTTTCGTCTCAAGCCATTGTGTTCACTGTAAAATCAAGTAAAATGCTTTCGTATTAGTGTGGCAAGTCTTGTGCATGAGAATAAGGCATGGTTCACGGTGAGTTCCTTTCTGCCTGTTTCGCACGTTGGTCTGTATTAAGACGAAAGCCTTTAATGGCTCATGCTGTCGTGGACAAAATGTGTCCCGCTTTTGCGACGGCTCTGATTGGCCGAGGCGGGATGACGTCATAGAGGTCTCGACCAATCGCAGAGCACCCCCACAGTATGCGCGAATGCGTGCCTTATATGGTCATATGTCAATCAACGATGAATTACTAATTAATACAAAATTAATTATATATTAATTAATTCCCTCATTAAGGCCTAATTATTCAACTAATGCCTGATTAATAATTAATTACTACTTAGTATCATTTGCGTAACAGAATGCGGCACTAAGGCTTTTGCCTTTCACTACTTTAGTCGCTAAAGTCCCTCGTAATGTTTTCTTTCTCAGAAAAAAAAAAATCATATGAGGCGTGTGTGGCAATGCGGAGACAACCCAAAATCACATCTATGAAACATCTCGATGCCTGCAAGATTCCCTGGCCCTTCCCACACGAACCCCAGTGCGTGGATGTCGAGAATCGTGAAACACGCTCCAGTGGGAGCCCACACGTGTAAGCGCACCTGGATAACCGGAGTATACGAGGTGTTGCATATCATGCGAACAATGTCAAAAATTCATAAGAACAGGGTGTTCTAAAAATAAAAAAATATTTGCAGCCGTTGCGGGCGTAATTTACTGCAAGAGCTCACCTAACTATATAGCTTATTTACCAACACTCGCCGATTTTGATTAACGCTATTTGGTAGCTAATGTCAGTGATGAGTTCGAAACGTGAACAAGAAGATTCTACATCACTTTTTGAAACAAAGAAAAATACATTTTGTAAGCATATGTACACCACGAAGAAATCCGGTGATCGTTCCCGCTAAGAAAAAAAAAAAAAAAAAAGGGAGAAACAGAACCTACGATACTGGAAACTCGGAGACGCGACGTCCGCTAATAACGTGCGACAGTGACTACGACACCAAATTCGAACTGCCTGCTCCAGTGTGCCGCCGCGTAATGGAGTTTTCTTTCTTTTTTTTTTTTTTCTGTCTCACTAAAAAAATAAATACCACTCAGTCAGCAATGATTGCTCTGTTTGATGCACCAAGCGGTGAAGCGAAACAATGTGCAGGTGCCGTCAAAAGTAAATGGAAAGCAATATTAGTGCTCCGCCGCTGCGGTTCAGTGGTTTGGGCGCCTCACTGCTGAGCCTGAGGATGCGGGATCGATTCCAGCCACGGCGGCCGCATGCCGACGGAGACGCGAAGCAATGCGCCCGTGTGCTATGCGATGTCAGTGCACGTTAACGAAGAACCCCACGTGGTCGAAATTACTCCGTAGCCCTCCACTACGGTGTGCTCACGATGTCGCTTGAGGACGTTAACCTAAAAAAGAACTGATCCAGCAATACTAGCGAAAAAAATAATTTCATCGCTCTCGCTTAGTACATCCTTAAATACATATACGCAGACTAATTGTCGTTACGCGAATTGCACCGTGAAACGATAAGCCTAGGCCATCCCACTACAAATTCAAAACAATTAAAAATTTTCCACGCAGTCGTATACTGACGGCACCTGTCGTTGACGTGGCATAAGAGTGCATGCAGCTCGAACTGGCGTCGCCCTATAGCGTCGCTATCGGCGACGCCCAGAAAACACCTACACTTCCGAAGTTGGCGTCCAGTCCTTTCAAAACCAGCATTATCTATATTTTGGCCCATCGTTCCGAAGAATCAGCTCTAATGAGCCATAAATGCATGTCAACAGTGAACAGATGTGCAACGTACCGCGCTACCCACCCTCCATCTGTGATGATGCTAATGGAAGACCTACAAAGCCTTAACTTTAATTAACTACTCCAGAGTCACCTAAAAGACAACCAAATTGATTGCTCAACAAATCTTATTCCTACATTCACGGGTAAACCACACACAAAAAAAAAAATCCTTATTAAGCATTTAAATATTCTCCAACAAAGAACCCGACTGTAAAGCGTATCCCTATCCGCAACCCGCGTGGTATACAGACACGCCAAAAGCAGCTACAACTACCTAGTCTGTTCCAAAGCTCACAACAACCTTAACGTGGTTGTTCCCCCTGTGGAAAAGGTCGTTGCAAGGTTTGCAGGCACAACGATACCACGTGTTCCGCAGAAAGTACGGGATCAGAGTTCCAACCTTCAATAAATGACAACTCCGACTGCGGCTCGTCAAACATTATTCACTTTCATGAATGCAGCATATGCAAGCAGCAATACATGTGATGTACAGAGACTCCATTTCGAACTCGATTCAACAACGAACGCGTCCATACCAAGTCCCTTCGACGATGCACTCTCAGGATTCCACGACACTGTTTAATAGTTTCCGACACGATTTTTTTTTTTTTAGCCTTAAAACACAACGAAGGAACACCGCATGTGTTCGCCAGCTCGCGCACTAAAAGACGGCGACGACGACGTAAGATACAAAAATAAAACAAAAATAATACAAAAGCAGCCAGCCGCCTACCGCACACAGCCGGCAGGGTATACACTAATCGGGGAGGCGCACGCGAACAACAACGGCAGACGAAGCACAGTGTCGCGATGCATATGCGACAAGGCGTGCAAAAACACGATGCGCATATCCAATCCACTTTGGGCGCCAGTGTGGCGCGTGCGCAAGGGGGGGATGCAAAACGCGAAGGCGAAAAGGAAAGCAAGGCCATGCACACCCGGCAACAGCAACAGGTCGCCCACCCCGCCGCCGAATCGATGCATCCGAGGAAAGTGCGCGGCGAGGGATTAGACGGTGAGGGGCAGTGTCAGCCAGCTTGCGGGGGGCAATAAACCTGCGAACGCTGTCAGCAGTGAAGGTATATACGTGCCCGGGGATGAAACGGCGCCGAAGGAACACCGCCACCCTTGCAAGGCAGCATTACACGGAAAGCGTGGGTGGTGGTAGGAGGAGGTCGCACGGAGTTCTCTCAGAGCACAGACGACACCGCAGATGGAGGGAGAGAGGCTTGAAACACGTCGCCACGTGGAGGAAAAACCGTGCAAGGGGAGATCACAGCGTACAAAGAAGAGCGGGGATGGCTATTCCTTTAACACGCGAGACGCGTAATAATAAACAAGACAGCAAAACCCCGCGAAGCGCGTTCGTAAAGAGTACGCCGCTTAGTCCGAATTACCCTTTTTCGCTTAGGCAGCGCCAATCGACAAGCCGCCCTCACAGCGCTGACAAACAAAATGTCGGCTAGAATCGCCATCGAGCTACATCGCTAAGTGGTCGTTTTTCCCGTCGATATTATATATATATACGCAAAGCTCGGTGATGTCTCGCAGCACTGCCCATCGGAGCTTCTGTACAACCCCAACACTACTACCGGATCGAGGCACGCAAGAATAAGGTAGCGCCGGTGACTTATCACCCAGGCACCCTGAGGCCCCGTGCCTCGCGTGTAAGCGCTTGGTCATAGAGTGCGAGCCTCCCGAAGAGCCGAGGACAGCGGTGCCGAAAGTGAGCACCTGGCTGCAAAAGCGGACATGCCGCAGGCGCCCACCGTCAGGGAAGGCCGGACGCTGTAAAAGAGTTACAGCGACCGTCGCTGCCCCCATTACGGCGCCCACCGCGGAAGAGTCGGAATAAATCTTCGAACAGGGCGGGCACTTTAGTCGCGCAACAAAGCGAGCGGCGTTGCGAGTAGCGGGCGGACATCACGAACCCTATAAGGCACCATCCTCCATAGGCGGCCGAAGAGTGAAAATAGCCCGGTCTAGCCGCCTTCCCGCGTGCGTCGTTTGGCCCGCCACGGGAGACAGCGAAGGCCCCGGGTCTCACGGAGCAACCTCTTCTGCAGTGAGCAGCGAGCGCTTCTTCCACACAGAGGAAGGAGCGGTGTGATCAGGTGTGATGCACTGTTTTTCGCCTGTACGCTATAAAGCGAAATAGACACAAATTCTGCATCTCGCTATTGAACGCCACGTCCGTCACTCATTCCGAGATGTAAGTACAATGCGAATTGCGCACTGCCACGCTTGCTCTGCAATGCCTTCTTGGCTAGTGGCGTGTGCGAACAGTCCCTGTCTGTGGACAGCGTTCTCATGCTTCGAGGCTTCGCTGTTCATACGGCGTTCCCTTCGAAGTTTCGCCTAATGAGTTTCGGCAATTTTTCTACACTTTTCAGAAGAAGGCTTCAAGCATCTTTGAGCAGGCTCTTCACGAGCTCCCGACTATCAGCCCGATCACCAGGCCTCCTTAATACAGATAACACAAGCAAGTGCGTCCTGCGACAGGCTGGCAATCACCACTTCCCGTCCAGTGTGCTGAGACGGAACCCCGACCAGTCAATCCTCCGAGTATACGCTGCGTTCACGTGATTAAGTACTTCCGCCGGAAACTCACTGGTGTGCTAGTAAACGCGCGCGCGCTGTTCACAAATAACCTTTGTTCCGGCCAACGCCGCCAGTAGCATGCATCGAGTGACCCCTTTTGCCCTCCTCGGTGTTTTAGTACAAAATCAGAATCAGGAAAACGATCAATGAACACGCACCGCGCTATTCAGATTCGGTCGAGGGTTGGAGGCAACACCGAAACCACTGCATGTTTTTAATGCATTAATTGTAGTTACAAGTTACATTAATTGTAAGGACAAGGCGGGCAACGCCATCACGAATATGGACAAGATAGTCAAAGTAGCCGAGGAATTCTATACTGATCTCTACAGTAGCCAAAGTAGTCAGCAGCGTAATGAGATTGGCAGCAGGGAAAAAACAGTCAGGCATTCCACCAGTGAGGAAGGACGAGGTTAAGAAAGCAATAGAAACTACGAAAAGGGGGAAAGCAGCTGGAGAGGATCAGATAACTACAAATTTGTTGAAGGACGGGGGGGATATCGTGCTAGAAAAACTGGCCACCCTGTATACGCAGTGCCTGGAGTCATCGACGGTACCGGAACAATGGAAGAACGCAAAAATGATCCTCATTCATAAGAAAGGGGACGCTAAGGACCTTAAAAATTACAGACCAATCAGCTCACTGTCTGTTCCGTATAAGACATTTACTAAGGTAATCGCTAATAGAATCAGGACAACCTTAGACTGTAATCAAGCAAAGGATGAGGCAGGTTTTCGGAAACGGTACTCTACTATCGATCATATCGATACCATCAACCAGGTAATAGAAAAATTCTCGGAATATAACCAGCCCTTATACATAGCATTCATTGATTACGAAAAAGCGTTTGACTCAGTTGAAACCTCGGCGGTGATGCAGGTATTGCGAAATCAAGGGGTAGACGAGCCATACGTGAAAGTTCTGGAAGATATATATATAGTGGCTGCACAGCGACCCTAGTTCCGCATAAAGAAAGTAACAAAATTCCTGTAAAGAAAGGTGTAAGGCAAGGAGACACAATCTCCCCAGTACTATTCACAGCTTGCTTAGAGGAAGTATTCAGACTTGGAATGGGAGCAGTTAGGGATAAGGGTAGATCGAGAATACCTCAGTAATCTGCGATTTGCTGATGACATTGCCTTGCTAGTAACTCAGGAGATGAACTGCAAAGAATGGTTGGTGATCTAGACAGGAAAGGTAGAAAAGTAGGATTGAAAATCAATATGCAGAAGACTAAGGTAATGTTCAACAGCCTCGGGAAGGAACAGCAGTTTACGTTAGGTAGCGAAGAACTGGAAGTAGTAGGGGAATAGACACTTAAGACAGGTAGTAACCGCAGATCCGGACCATGAAAAGGAAATAAGAAGAATAAGATTGGAATGGAGCGCATTTGGCAAGCACTCGCAGATTATGACCAGCTTACCAGTATTGCTCAAGAGGAAAGTATAGAACAGTTGCATCTTACCTGTACTCACCTATGGGGCTGAAACGTGGAGGCTAACCAAGAGAGTTCTGCTTAAGCTGAGGACAACGCAGAGGGTTATGGAAAGAAAAATCGTAGGGGTAACCTAAGAGATAGGAAGCGTGCAGAGTGGGTTAGAGAAATAACTCAAGTTACTGACATTCTAGTGGGAATCAGGAAGAAGAAATGCGAATGGGCAGGACATGTAGTGCGAAGAGAGGATAACCGGTGGTCGCTTATGGTAACAAACTGGATTCCATGGGAAGGAAAGCGTAGCAGGGGGCGGCAGAAAGTTAGGTGGGCGGATGAGGTTAAGAAGTTCGCAGGGGTCAAGTGGATGCAGCTAGCACAGAACCGGTTTAATTGGAGACATATGGATGAGGCCTTCGCCCTGCAGTTGGTATAGTCAGGCTGATAATGATGATGATGATTATGATTATGACTTCCTCGCAGCACGCTGCGTTCGTGGAGTAATTCACACGTTCTCCTCGAATGCGTCGGGTATCGTGCGCGGCTGCAGGAAACGCCATGCGAGGCTCCGCATATTTCTTGAGAAGCTTAACCCATGCAAGGTGGCAACCTATGCAAGACATATCCACCCCCCCCCCCCCCCCCCCACCCCTCCCTCCTCTTTCTTTTTTTTTTTTTCTTGCAGCCGTTCCAATATTGCAGGGTGCTGGATCATCCCACATTTCAGCAGGAATTTTCGCTTCCGTGAACAAGGTCATAACATTAGCCGTTAACATTAACTCACTAAAAACTCACAGGGGATTCGGACTTGATACGTTGCAACAAAATGGGTGCACACAAAACTATTTCGCAGTAATACCTCAAGGAGTGTACAAAAAGACAGCTTATAGCGCAACTTTTGAAAAACGTCTACAGTATTCCCATCAGAGTGCGATGGACGAAACTCCGCCAGGAAATTCAGCACAGTATAAAAAAGCACGCCCTGCAACTAAAACAGTTTTTAGGAGAGTGTCTGTAAAAACTATATTATATATATATATATATATATATATATATATATATATATATATATATATATATATATATATATATATATATATATATGTTTTCGCGATATGGCTTCGAGCTCACATGGGGCCTAGTGTGCCGCCTGTGTGAAGGTGCACACTATATGCACGCCCCAATTCAATGATGCAGGCGCTTCCCCAGCTCTCTCGGCTCAACTCACGCCACACGCGCGCGATGCGGCTTATAGCGTGATTACATATACAAAGATATACAGAGTCGCTGCAGGGCAGCCTAATATCGGCTACTGAAAAGCCGATATCAGTATGCTGCATACGCCCACGTACCGCAACACGCAGATGAGCGTGCATGCAAGGACATATTCTGGTTGTCTAGAAACAACCGTATGGCTCCAACCGACGTGCGAATTACAGCTGCGTTTATGACACAGTCGTTCGAAGCCACAACAGAAATCGCCGAAATTGTTCAGACGCGCCCTCGCGTGGTGGACTTCTTTTTCTTGGGAGAATGTGTGGCTGTCCGCATTGCGCTCACTCGCGCAAGGAAATCTTCATCGGACATTTCTTTTTCTTTTTTTTTTTACCTTTGTAGCGCTGATTCAACGCAAGTGTGCCCGCTTCAGCGGTTCTGAATCCCTTACCGACGGAACTGGGTATAAAACTCAGATACGGGCTCTCCGATGTAACTTGATGCAGTGTTTAAGAAATTAAAAGCACTTCGAACAACTGCAACCCATGCACGATGCTGACACTCCTAGAGTAACTCTGGCAATTTTTTTTTTTACTTTCTCTGCTTAACTAAACAATTACTAAGGTTTAATTCTAGATTTTTTTTTTTTTAATATCGGTTGCAGACTCCAAGTGAGCTGAGCAAAGTTGTAGAGCACATTCAGAAACCACTTATTAAAATTGACAGCACGAACAGTCCACTTTTGGCAGCCTTTTCACGAGCCCCACACTCATCCGCCGCTGAGCCGATCGCCATCGAAATGAGCCACGCCCGCTACAACGGCCGGTGCTCGCATATTCCCCAATTCCCTCCTGCCATATACCCCCATACCTCCCAACCTCGGCCTGGCTTGAAATCCAACGTCTCAATAGACGCATCTACCCTCTCCCTCATCCCTCCATCTCTTCTGAAGACTCCTGTCTCCTAATTAGGCGTCTTCAGACAAACCCCTACCTCAATCTAAACCACTTTTCATCGTTATAACCATCATCATCATCATCAGCCTGACTCTACCCACTGCAGGGCGAATGCCTCTCCCATATTTCTCCACTTAACCCGGTTCTGTGCTAGCTGCATCCACTTGACCCCTGCGAACTTCTTAATCTCATCCGCCCACCTAACTTTCTGCCGCCCCCTGCTACGCTTTCCTTCCCTTGGAATCCAGTTTGTTACCCTCAGCGACCATCGGTTATCCTCTCTTCGCACTACATGCCCTACAAACCACTTTTACATTGCCTTAAACCCAGCACCCTGCGAAGACAAATGCACACGGTGCGGCGACACCCCAATCCTAACAATTTTCAGCAATCACATATGGGCATGTCCCCCAAAACGCCACTACCGAAGGCGGCATAATGTGGCCCTGGAGCAGTGGCGCACTGTGGAAGAAAATACAGCTGAACGGCGCACCCCATGGGACGACCAGGCAGCACTCCTCGTCATCTCCAAAAGGTCGACCCGTATCCTTGGCACAGTAGTCGAGCGCCCTGGCCCACTGCGGCGGTAAAGAATGGCGGTCACAGCGAAGCGAAGCTGATTATGTCCTTATAGGTCGATCAAGATATGCGTGATGTAGTTCTTTTTTGTTTTGATGTTGATAAGTGTACTTTGTATGACTCATCATATTCCTTTTCTATAAAAATGCAAATAATGCAATGTTTCTATAATATGAAGATGTAGCAATTTATTTTTGTGTAAGTGTGATAATGTCATGAAGCGTGTAATTTTTTTTTCGCACTCGTGAGTGCAGTCTACCGCCTCACTCAGTCATACTTATGAACATGGATTCGACAATAGCCTTCGACTATGGATCCGCTAAACTATGTATGTTTGAAAATTGTAGCAATCAATAAAGTAGATGAATGAATGAATGAATGAATGAATGAATGAATGAATGAATGAATGAATGAATGAATGAATGAATGAATGTCGCATGACGGCGCGAAGGAATGCTGCTGGCCGAGTTTAGGAACTAAACTTAATTAACCAGTCACTTAGGGAGAAAATAAATAAGGTGAATTACTATAAGCTATAGTGTCGACATTATGCCCGCTGTTTAATTCGCGGTCGAAGCGCCTTGCATCATTTAAAATCTTAGCTCGTTACATGGAACAATCTGTATGCGTGGTGGATGATGAACTTCGCTAGCGTTCCGTCTTATGTGAGGAAAAAAAAAATCATCAGGCATTTTTTTTTTTTTTTCCCACATCCATACGGGCTAAGAAGGAAGCCACAAGGAAGCGCCACGGATCGAGTGACGATCGGTCGACGACCTCAATTCCAGTAAAAGCCGCAGTAATAAAAGTTTTACTGCGGGTCATTTTCGCCAGACTCGGCAGGTGTGTACGTGGCGTCTCCTTTTGACGCGAACGATCAATCTCGCAATTTTCGTGACCTACACATTTCGGCGACTTCTGCCGCGGGAAGCGTCGCGTTTGCTCCGTCCCAAGCGCCACAGTGAGTTACCACCACTGGATGTGCACTTTCACCTGGACGGCCACAAGTGCGACGCCCCAGCGCGCGCCTAGAACTGTCAAGCAGTATGGTAGCGCCTGCGCCGACTGAAGCCTTATGGAGGAAGGGAGGAGCCCTTCGTGCACGCAGCGCGGTCGCCGCCAGAAATAGCCCGCGAGCGAGATGAAACTCGCGCCATGCTCTCCTTCTTGCTTTTCTTACGTTTTTTTTTTTTTTTTTTTTTTCTGAAAACACGCTGCTTCGTTTCCTTTCATCGGTCTTTTTTTTTTTTTTTTTTTTCCTCCTTCACCGGTGAGCTGCATCTCCATCACAAAAGGAACTCTAGCATCCGCGAACTGTGGAATGCGGAAGTATGTAGTGCGCGAGGATGTTCATTCCAATGTATGCGCGTGTGTTTCGCCCAAGCGTTGCTCTCTCGCGAGTATAACCAGCTTCACGAAGGTTCAAGAAAGACTGGATAAAAGTCGTCGCAGGACTGCCGGTCGTTCTGGCCGTGAGAACGTTAAGGTGCGAGAAAATCGCTAACCGTCTTCATTTGTGGCGCAGCCACGGTAAAACGCTCACAAGAAATATGTCTCTACTGCACGACAGGGGGAAAGCAGAAATGTGTTAGCGCTTGGCGGAAAAGGAGTCGATGCACAGCTCCTATGGAAAGGCATAGCGAGAACAAAGTCAACAAACGTAAGCGATCGAGTCTTCTTAGGCACAGTGTGGACGCCACGTCGTTGAAAATAATAATAATAATAATAATAATAATAATAATAATAATAATAATAATAATAATAATAATAATAATAATGAGAGAGAGAGAGAGAGAGAGAGAGAGAGAGAGAGAAAGAGAGAGAGAGAGAGAGAGAGAGAGAGAGAGAGAGAGAGAGAGAGAGAGAGAGAGAGAGAGAAACACACGCCGCAGGTCTTTGACGCACAGGTGACAGGGTCTGTTTTTGGGGCCAGCGCAGTGCCTACTATACGAAGCTAACGGTCGCGAGTTCAGTCGCAGGCGTTCGACGGAGCGGCTGCCCGGAATCGCTTCCAGAGCCTAGCACACGCAGAGTTTACGCCCTGTTTCAGCCAAGAAATAGAAACATCCGGCCAAACGCGCATGCACTCGAGCGTTGTTCTCGTAGGTCGGCTGAGCGCATACGCGCGCCAAGCAAAACCAGGCGTGGCCGGCGCTGCCGAAGAAACAGCCATCGGCGTGAGCTCCGTCATGACCTAACAATGAACGCATTGTTTGCGCACGCTGCCCCGAGCCTCGATTCGCCGCGGGGGTTCGCGCGCAGCGTGGCCCGACGCCGTGGATCGAGCTGCCTCCAGCATGGCCGAGGCCCGCCGAGCATCGGAGCAACGACGCATGCAGGTCCTGCGGCGCTGCTATACTCAATCAATTACTTCCGCCGCGTAATCACTTTCCCCGCACGGTAATTATTCATACACGATGAAATCTATATGGCACTCTGTACACGTCTTAAGCGTATTTTACCTCAGTCCATTGTTTGCCACGTTGAGAACGCTCCGTTCATTCTGTATTTAGACTTCTCCCTAAGAAAACGGAGCCTCTCCTCTCGGCAGTCGCATTTTTGCGACTCTGCATTCAACTCTGCAACTTTGCAAAGTTTATGGGCACAATGAAAATGGGTGTCTTTCACTCACAAAGCCACTTGCAATATTACACGCCTAACATAAAAACGCACCTCGCAAAATGCGACAGTTTTTCGTTAACATTTTATTTATTTATTTATTTATTTATTTATTTATTTATTTATTTATTTATTTATTTATTTATTTATTTATTTATACTGCGATCTTTTACAAGACCTTCGCAGTTTCCTCATCGCTTGTTCTCCTCGCTTGTTTCCTGTTTCGCTTGTTCGTAATTTAAATATGAATTCGTGTTGATATCTGAATTTAGATACCTCGAATCCTGGTTTTTCACACATAGCGGGCGGCTGCTGATTTGAAACACGCAAGCCTTTGTCTTTAGCTACCACGTGACCACCCATACAATGGAGTTCATCACCTGATCCACCGTGTATGACGTCATGATTCCCCTAAAGTCACGTGACCGCGGGAGGAGGCCCTGCCACTGGGTAACTTCCGCCGTTCTTCTAGTCGCGTCGGCGGCTCGACAACTGCTGGAGTCACGGTTGCCATGACAACCAGTGAAGCACAAGCAAGTTTTGCTCGGCTCTGACGACCGCACGAGTGATTTCGCGCCAAACCCCGAGTGAAGCTGCAATATGCAAATAGAGCAAACCTTCCCGGAACGCGGTACCAAGGCAAAAGCGTTCTCAGAGCAGCACGTTGCCGCTTCCACGGAGTGGATGCGAGCAGCGACGCACTGCGAGGAAAAGCGTCCGCCGATCCTTGCCCGTCACGCACAGCGCACAGGATTTGTTTGTCGACGCCGCGACGCGAGCCTTGCACAGCGCGAATGAGGTCGCGCTTACGAGAGGTAACGAGCGGCTTTTCCCGAGAGCAGATTCGTAAGCTGCTTCGACGACTTATCCGGCCCTCTTCGCCAACAGTGAAGGAACAGGATCAGCAATGACCTTTTTTTCGATGGAGGCGAAACGAAGTGGCGTCCGTGTGGTGTGCGATGTCAGCGCACGTTAAAGATCCCCAGGTGGTCGAAATTACTCCGTAGCCCTCCACTACGGCTCCTCTTTCTCTCTATCCCCTTTCTCTCTCACCCTCCTCCCTTCCCTTACGGCGCGGTTCAGGTGTCCACAGAGCAAGTGTGACAGTTACTGCGCCTTTCCCTCCTGTGAACCAATTTAACTTAACTTAATGACCTTTCAATTCCCGGCGTGGCACTTACGACGCAGATTGCAAAATTGTCAAGTTTTCGTTTACAATGGCAGTAATTGTAATGAATGGACTGTAGCAGTTCTGCATACGCTTCGTTTCCGAACATATCGATGTGCGAGCTGTTAGATAAATTGAAAGGCCTGGGGCTTTAGGTAAGGACACTCGAGCGCACTCGCTCGCCCATATAGCAGACACTCCGAAACTTCGATTTCGTCGTCGAAGACTTGGTCGTTTTTTTTTTTAACCATCAAACTTACAGGAAATGCAAAATTTTGGACGATTTTTATCGCATCCGTGCTTCTCGCGTGCTCTTGGCGCGGCGGTCGGGCGGAAACAATGAGCTGGGAGAGACGACAACGTGACATGAGCGCCGCTGGGCGAAGCACGCTTGAACGCGTGGTCCATCGCAACGATTCGTTTCTAGCAACGTTTCGTCCATCTAGCTGCAGAGTTTCGGTTCCACTTCGTGCGGGCCCGTAATTCCTTCCGCTGCAGAGGCTACAAAAATCGCGTTTTTGAGGCCTTACGATACGGATATATGCATACAGCAGGCTGCGAATCTCTAACTAACTGTAATAGTTACAAAGTCTATTAGGTTTAACCAGTCGGCCAGTCGTCTACGTCTCTCACAGCACAATTAGCTTTTCGGACATTAGATACCCCGAAACACCATGTCGTCACTACTTTGCTGCCCTCTGAATTTGAAACGCAACGACCCATACAGAAGAAAGTGCTATCTAGCTCACAGAGCCTATTGCTTAAAAAGAAAAAAAAAAAGAGAAATGAGAGAAGAGAGAGAGAGAGAATAGAAAGGCAGGGGGGTTAACTAGGCGATGCCCAGTAGGATACCCTACACGTGGGAGGGGAACAAAGGGAAAAAAGGGAAAGGAAGAGCACCAAGGAAGGAATTTGTCACGTGTCCAGATATCTATAGTAAAATGGGGTACAGAGCGTACACTCTAAGTCTAGAACCCTAAGTACTTTAAAAACTTAAGCAGCGCCTTCACTGCTTTCCTTCCTGATCAAGGTGTCGCCCAGGGGCCCAGAATCTCAGTAGCAGAATGTTAGTATTTTTCTCTACTACTAAAAAATACTGACAGTCTTATGTGGAACTCCCGTGGGTTAACTCTGAGTGTCAGAGCATCCAAGTAGCGCTTGGACGCGCAGTTAACGTGGCCTTTTTTTTTTTTTTTTTCGGTCTGTCGATCTCGCAGAACCACACCAGCAGCAGAGCGACGATGCAGATACACCCCAAGAAGGAAACGGTAGGTGATATGCAAATGAGGCCCACCAGCAAAATAGCATCCGACACTTGGCACGACTAATCCCGTTGCACCATTTATCGTGATGTAGCAGTGACCCTGTATGGTAATTCCATGGCCATGAACAGCGGCAGCTACGCACGAAAGCAACTGCTGATAGCCCAACACGTGGGAGCTATACCGCTCACACGTATCGCCTTGTTAGCGCCCAGCAGGGGTGGACACGCCGCCGAGAAAGAAATGACGGCAATCACGCACCGTCACGCTACTGGAGCGACTGTCGCCACTCCATATGAGGGTGTTCGCAAATACTATACCTTCCCCGAAAGGACACGGGGCGCATTTAAGACTGCTTACGCGCTGTGAAGGCGAAAGTATACGAACGTGTCATCGTGATACTTGTTTCCTTTTATTTTTATGACACTTCAGGGTTTGCTTTTCTCCGACTGCACCGCGCGTATTCGCCACAGTCCACATTTATGCGTGCCGGAACGCAGCAGCTTTCGTGGCCTGCGGGTACCGTGCCCGCTTCGCAATTCGTAGCCCCAGGCTCGATGCCCACTCTGTCCACATTAACCGAATTTTCTTTCCTGCCAAATTATCTTCTTCTGTTGTATAGATGCCCCCGGAGAAATGAGGCATCAATCGCAAAACTATTCTGCCTTTTACTGACCTGTGGCGTCGCGTGGGCCTAGAAGCACTTTCGAATTTAGCGCCGCTTGCTGCTTGGCCTCGGCGGTGATGACGCCACAGCCCCGTGTTTGGTACCATACTATGATAGCGCCAAACACACCGGATATAGTTCCTAATGAGCCATAGAAGGATTTCGCCTCGAAACTTCGCCCTGCACAGCGTAAGTTTCCTGTGCACCACTCGGCTCATGGTTTTGTTTTGTTGTCAAGGTAACAACGTACGCCGCATCATCGTCTAAAGCCAAAGCCTGGAAGGGCACATGTCAA
The DNA here is from genome assembly GCF_055883805.1 of Amblyomma maculatum. Lineage (NCBI taxonomy): Eukaryota > Metazoa > Arthropoda > Arachnida > Ixodida > Ixodidae > Amblyomma > Amblyomma maculatum. The sequence goes on from NC_139350.1 coordinate 129,107,847, forward strand.
CTATGTGACGTGCTGGGAGCGTGACACTTGCCGCGCGATTTCAATTGCTTAGGTGCTTTCCTGACGTTTGTCCGACAGTTTCGACTCACTCTTCCCGAGACGCCCCTCCTCCCATCCTCCTCCCGTTCTCTAGGGCCAGTAGAAAAGAACTGGCTGCGAAGCTCAGAATCCGGACGCGAACGCTAAAAGTGCGAGGTGTAGGCGAAGAACGAATTTCTGCATTTAAAAAAAAAAAAAAAAAAAAAACACCGAAGTGTACTCCATCAAAAACAGACCATAACAGACTGAACACACCTGCTAGTTATCCTTCATCTCTCTAACCGAGAAATGTGTCGCATGACCTTGCGTATCATGTCACATAGACGGCGGCGCCTTCAATGATGCAGTTCAGGTGCGAAAAGCTGTCCTTCCAAATCAGAAAACGCATGATGTAGACTCTGTACGTGCTAGCGGCAGATTCGTCGAGCACCAGAAAATATGCGTCTCTGACACCCAGGCCCAGAGGAGTCCGCCGAGCTTTGTGTCCCACAGCTATCGCTCCCCAGTGAGCCGTCGGTTGACGCCGGCGATGAGAAAAACGCATCCCTCGGGAAGCCTCATACGCACGCACTCGGTCGAAGCCAAATGCTGGACAAATAACATCTACTAAAGGTGACCGTAGGCGGCGCCGCGTGGTGCACAACAGTATAGCGTTTCGGCCCGAGGGATGGGCCGCTCGGAAGCCGTCTGAATCGCGCCGAGCCCGGGTGTATTTGTCTCGGGCGAGCTGGACCGGGCTACCAAACACTAGCAGACGAAACTTCTGCAAAAGCGCGAATATAGGTGTCGCGGAATGCACAGCAGGAAAACGTTTTCGAGAGTGATCGTCCGTCGAACCCCCTCCCCCCCCCCCCCCCCTCCTCTCTCTCTTCTTCCATACGCCCTTGCCGTGGACGGCTCTCTGCTAGTCGTCAGTGGGCGAGCAGAAAGGCTGCTTGTAGGCAACTGAGTTTCGATTTCCGAGTCTCCGTTTCGCTAACACCAGTGCAGATGTTTTGGTATCCGTTACGGGCTTAGCGCTGCACCGTCGGCTCTAGCGCGTTACTGTAGTGGCTTGCTCCTGGCCTCGGTGGAAGCAAACATAGCGCCCAGTCAAAGCATCCGCGGTGATCGAGTTGCCTCTCGGCCTAGGCAATGCAGCACCGGCGCCGTGAGAGGCACTCGTGAAAGCACATTTGAAAAGCACACGCTCAGTACTTTGTCACAAAATAAACCTCTTGCTCAGAGTTAGCGCTGGCGCAGTTTGGAGAAGCAAAGAAGCCGCGTAGCGAAAACGTGCTCTGCTCACTAAGAAAGTATTAGTCATTCCAACCACCAGTAAAAGAAACTTCACTGCTGCCGGATGCATAATGCAGGAGCGTTACACATGCTTCAAGCCAATGCATAACTGTCTTTTTTTTTTTTTTGTCATAATACTTAGAATAATGATTTTATGTATGCGATATGCATCTATATATTCCACGAATTTGCCACCCTAAACGTAAAAGCTCAACATTTGGGCGTCCAGAATAAACCGATCACAATGAAATTATTGCTTTCAGTCTCGTCGCTTCAACTGCGATTATTGCAGGTCCAGTCGCCTTCAAAGGCCAGGACCAGTCGCTATCAGTGTCGAGCCTGGTCTGCACGACAGGTCCGCTGACAACCGCGAACGAGGCGTCACGCGACGTCCCATTTCCGCTCCGCGAGGTTCGCGCCGTGACCGCAGTTAGAGTTTTAGTGTACCGCGATCCGTTACCGTGATCTGCCACCGCCCGTCCACCCCGCCATGGCCTCCGAGATCACCTCCGCGCGCACGCGCGCGCGGGAGTGATCTCGGAGGCCATGACCGCGCATGCCAAAATCTCATTAACGCCAATAGATGGCGCCACGTAGCGGAAGTCTGCCGCATCGAGACCCATCAGCGCATGCGCACCGCCGCACGCGGTAGATCACGGTGGCGGATCCCGGATAGCGGTATACTAGGCCGCGCCCCTCTCTAATCTTACTATCGTCAACTGTGAAGGCGAAGGTGAGAGGAGTGGCGACAATCAGAAAGGGCTGGGGAGAAGAAGAACGTCACGTGATGACTGGTCGACGGGCAACAAGACCGTTTGAGTCAATATTAACACATGGGCCAGGCTCGGGATTTCAGTTCGTGCACACCTCTATTCGGACCCCATCAGTAAGATGACGCTCTTCACAACCGCCACAAAACTGCAGCCACGCCATTATCTATGAGAGGTCGCAGTGCGCCTTCCGCCACGTCACCACCTCGAGCGGCCATTGCGCAACTACAACATGCCGAAGCGGAAAGTGAGATCACGGGTGACTTCAGCGATGATACCATTAGGAAAGAAAGGCTCGGGAGAAGATAACAGCCTCTGACAGGGCGCGCGCTGCGCCCCTCCCCCTCGCTGGTATGCGCGGCAGATTGAGGCGCGCCACGGCATATATATCACCCAGATACGTGTCCGCTACACATTCTTTTGCGCGCCAAAATAAACTTGTGAGCTATAGCGGAGACGTGATGACACACGGGCACTGGCCGTGTCCTGCCCTACCTATGTTAGGGCACGTGTGCGCGAGGCCACTGGTAAAAAGGTATACGACTATTCCATCAGCCGGAAGCCAAACCATACGGCAGCCACTGTGTTGCGATCGGCTGCAGTAACTGCTCTCGAAAAGCCGAAGAATTGGCTGCAGAACCGTGAGAGCTACATCCTTGTCCAGTTCCTTTGTCCGTGTACAACTAAGCAGCGCAGCATCTATGAGAAGAACTACATCATCAGTCATGATATGGATGCAAGCTGTTTCACCAGTTGCAATGTCTTCCATCGGACCAAGACAAGCGGCGCCTTTGGATTTAAAGAATCGACTGAAAAGACTGCGCCCTATCCGCGCCGTCGTCGTGTGCGCTCTGGACATTTTGTTGGGCGAGAAGGGCTCCGAGCTCGGCTCCGAGCGCAACGTACCATTGGCAGCAAGAGTTTACGGGATCCGCGAAAAAAAAAAAAATATTTCGGCGCAGTCGCACCTGAAATTTATGAAGATATGACAGAACTTGCATCGTCCATCCGATGGTAACGACACTTAATTCGTCGTCAACTTATCAGCAATGACTCGTCCACAACATGCATCCGGAACACGTTTGCTACCGACATCACGTGTGAAAATCGCTATGTGAACAACAGCCCCTTCGCGTGAGCTCCGTCGCGACCTAACAATGAACGCATTGTTTGCGCACGCTGCCCCGAGCCTCGATTCGCCGCGGGGGTTCGCGCGCCGCGTGGCCCGACGCCATGGATCGAGCTCCATATCCAGCGTGGCCAAGGCCCGCCGAGCATCGGAGCAACGACGCATGCAGGTCCTGCGGCGCTGCTATACTCAATCAATTACTTCCGCCGCGTAATCACTTTCCCCGCACGGTAATTATTCATACACGATGAAATCTATATGGCACTCTGTACACGTCTTAAGCGTACTTTACCTCAGTCCATTGTTTGCCACGTTGAGAACGCTCCGTTCATTCTGTATTTAGACTTCTCCCTAAGAAAACGGAGCCTCTCCTCTCGGCGGTCGCATTTTTGCGACTCTACATTCAACTCTGCAACTTTGCAAAGTTCATGGGCACAATGAAATGGGTGTCTTTCACTCACAAAGTCACTTGCAATGTTACACGCCTAACGTAAAAACGCACCTCGCAAAATGCGGCAGTTTTTCGTTAATGGCGAGCAGAAACATTTCATCGCTTGTTTCCTGTTTCGCTTGTTCGTAATTTGAATATGAATTCGTGTTGATATCTGAATTTAGATACCTTGAATCCTGGTTTTTCACACATAACGGGCGGCTGCTGATTAGAAACACGCAAGTCTTTGTCTTCAGCTACCACGTGACCACCCATACAATGGAGTTCATCACCTGATCCACCGTGTATGACGTCATGATTCCCCTAAAGTCACGTGACCGCGGGAGGAGGCCCTGCCACTGGGTAACTTCCGCCGTTCTTCTCGTCGCGTCGGCGGCTCGACAACTGCTGGCGTCACGGTTGCCATGACAACCAGTGAAGCACAAGCAAGTTTTTGCTCGGCTCTGACGACCGCACGAGTGATTTCGCGCCAAACCCCGAGTGAAGCTGCAATATGCAAATAGAGCAAACCTTCCCGGAACGCGGTACCAAGGCAAAAGCGTTCTCAGAGCAGCACGTTGCCGCTTCCACGGAGTGGATGCGAGCAGCGACGCACTGCGAGGAAAAGCGTCCGCCGATCCTTGCCCGTCACGCACAGCGCACAGGATTTGTTTGTCGACGCCGCGACGCGAGCCTTGCACAGCGCGAATGAGGTCGCGCTTACGAGAGGTAACGAGCGGCTTTTCCCGAGAGCAGATTCGTAAGCTGCTTCGACGACTTATCCGGCCCTCTTCGCCAACAGTGAAGGGACAGGATCAGCAATGACCTTTTTTTCGATGGAGGCGAAACGAAGTGGCGTCCGTGTGCTGTGCGATGTCAGCGCACGTTAAAGATCCCCAGGTGGTCGAAATTACTCCGTAGCCCTCCACTACGGCTCCCCTTTCTCTCTTTCCACTTTCATTCCCACCTTCCTCCCTTCCCTCACGGCGTGGTTCGGGTGTCCACAGAGCAAGTGTGACAGTTACTGCGCCTTTCCCTTCCTGTGAACCAATTTAACTTAACTTAATGACCTTTCAATTCCCGGCGTGGCACTTACGACGCAGATTGCAAAATTGTCAAGTTTTCGTTTACAATGGCAGTAATTGTAATGAATGAACTGTAGCAGTTCTGCATACGCTTCGTTTCCGAACATATCGATGTGCGAGCTGTTAGATAAATTGAAAGGCCTGGGGCTTTAGGTAAGGACACTCGAGCGCACTCGCTCGCCCATATAGCAGACACTCCGAAACTTCGATTTCGTCGTCGAAGACTTGGTCGTTTTTTTTTAACCATCAAACTTACAGGAAATGCAAAATTTTTGGACCATTTTTATCGCATCCGTGCTTCTCGCGTGCTCTTGGCGCGGCGGTCGGGCGGAAACAATGAGCTGGGAGAGACGACAACGTGACATGAGCGCCGCTGGGCGAAGCACGCTTGAACGCGTGGTCCATCGCAACGAATTCGTTTCTAGCAACGTTTCGTCCATCTAGCTGCACAGTTTCGGTTCCACTTTCGTGCGGGCCCGTAATTCCTTCCGCTGCAGAGGCTACAAAAATCGCGTTTTTGAGGCCTTACGATACGGATATATGCATACAGCAGGCTGCGAATCTAACTAACTGTAATAGTTACAAAGTCTATTAGGTTTAACCAGTCGGCCAGTCGTCTACGTCTCTCACAGCACAATTAGCTTTTCGGACATTAGATACCCCGAAACACCATGTCGTCACTACTTTGCTGCCCTCTGAATTTGAAACGCAACGACCCATACAGAAGAAAGTGCTATCTTAGCTCACAGCGCCTATTGCTTAAAAAAAAAAAAAAAGAAAAAAAAAAGAAAAAAAAACAAGAAAAAAAAGAGAAATGAGAGAAGAGAGAGAATAGAAAGGCAGGGGGGTTAACTAGGCGATGCCCAGTAGGATACCCTACACGTGGGGAGGGGAACAAAGGGAGAAAAGGGAAAGGAAGAGCACCAAGGAAAGGAATTTGTCCCGTGTCCAGATATCTATAGTAAAATGGGGTACAGAGCGTACACTCTAAGTCTAGAACCCCAAGTCCTTTAAAAACTTAAGCAGCGCCTTCACTGCTTTCCTTCCTGATCAAGGTGTCGCCCAAGGGCCCAGAATCTCAGTAGTAGAATGTTAGTATTTTTTCTCTACTACTAAAAAATACTGACAGTCTTATGTGGAACTCCCCGTAGGTTAACTCTGAGTGTCAGAGCATCCAAGTAGCGCTTGGACGCGCAGTTAACGTGGCTTTTTTTTTTTTTTTTTTTTGGGGGGGGGGGGGGGTCGGGGGAGGGGGGGCTGTCGATCTCGTAGAACCACACCAGCTGCAGAGCGACGATGCAGATACACCCCAAGAAGGAAACGGTAGGTGATATGCAAATGAGGCCCACCAGCAAAATGGCATCCGACACTTGGCACGACTAATCCCGTTGCACCATTTATCGTGATGTAGCAGTGACCCTGTATGGTAATTCCATGGCCATGAACAGCGGCAGCTACGCACGAAAGCAACTGCTGATAGCCCAACACGTGGGAGCTATACCGCTCACACGTATCGCCTTGTTAGGGCCCAGCAGGGGTGGACACGCCGCCGAGAAAGAAATGACGGCAGCCGCGCACCGTCACGCTACTGGAGCGACTGTCGCCACTCCATATGAGGGTGTTCGCAAATACTATACCTTCCCCGAAAGGACACGGGGAGCATTTAAGACTGCTTACGCGCTGTGAAGGCGAAAGTATACGAACGTGTCATCGTGATACTTGTTTCCTTTTATTTTTATGACATTTCAGGGTTTGCTTTTCTCCGACTGCACCGCGCGTATTCGCCACAGTCCACATTTATGCGTGCCGGAACGCAGCAGCTTTCGTGGCCTGCGGGTACCGTGCCCGCTTCGCAATTCGTAGCCCCAGGCTCGATGCCCACTCTGTCCACATTAACCGAATTTTCTTTCCTGCCAAATTATCTTCTTCTGTTGTATAGATGCCCCCGGAGAAATGAGGCATCAATCGCAAAACTATTCTGCCTTTTACTGACCTGTGGCGTCGCGTGGGCCTAGAAGCACTTTCGAATTTAGCGCCGCTTGCTGCTTGGCCTCGGCGGTGATGACGCCACAGCCCCGTGTTTGGTACCATACTATGATAGCGCCAAACACACCGGATATAGTTCCTAATGAGCCATAGAAGGATTTCGCCTCGAAACTTCGCCCTGCACAGCGTAAGTTTCCTGTGCACCACTCGGCTCATGGTTTTGTTTTGTTGTCAAGGTAACAACGTACGCCGCATCATCGTCTAAAGCCAAAGCCTGGAAGGGCACATGTCAACTATGTGACGTGCTAGAAGCGTGACACTTGCCGCGCGATTTCAATTGCTTAGGTGCTTTCCTGACGTTTGTCCGACAGTTTCGACTCACTCTTCCTGAGACGCCACTCCTCCCATCCTCCTCCCGTTCTCTAGGGCCAGTAGAAAAGAACTGGCTGCGAAGCTCAGAATCCGGACGCGAACGCTAAAAGTGCGAGGTGTAGGCGAAGAACGAATTGCTGTATTAAAAAGAAAAGAAGAAAACACCGAAGCGTACTCCGTCAAAAACAAACCCTAACAGACTGAACATACCTGCTAGTTATCCTCCATCTCTCTGACCTAGAAATGTGTGGCATGAACTTGCGTATCATGTCACATAGACGGCGGCGCCTTCAATGGTGCAGTTCAGGTGCGAAAAGCTGTCCTTCCAAATCAGAAAACGCATGATGTAGACTCTGTACGTGCTAGCGGCAGATTCGTCGAGCACCAGAAAATATGCGCCTCTGCCACCCAGGCTCAGAGGAGTCCGCCGAGCTATGTGTCCCGCAGCTATCGCTCCCCGGTGAGTCGTCGGTTTACGCCGGCGGTGAGAGACCCTCGGGGAGCCTCATACGCACACACTCGGTCGAAGTCAAATGCCGGACAAATAACATGTACTAAAGGTGACCGTAGGCGGCGCCACGTGGTACACAACAGTATAGCGTTTCGGCCCGAGGGATGGGCCGCTCGAAAGCTGTCTGAATCGCGCCAAGCCCGGGCCAGGGTGCATTTGTCTCGGGCGGGCTGGACCGGGCTACCCAATACTAGCAGACACAACTTTTGCAAAAGCGCGAATATAGCCATAGTGAGGTGTCTCTGAATGCACAGCAGGAAACGTTTCCGAGCGCGATCGTCCGTCGAACCCCCCCCCCCCCCCCCCCTCTTTTCTTCCATACGCCCTTGCCGTGGACGGATGGATCTCTGCTAGTCGTCAGTGGGCGAGCAGAAAGGCTGCTTGTGGGCAACTGAGTTTCGATTTCCGAGTCTCCGTTCCGCTAACACCAGCGCAGATGTTTTCGTATCCGTTTCGGGCTCAGCGCTGCACCGTCGGCTCTAGCGCGTTTCTGTCGTGGCTTGCTCCTCGCCTTGGTGAAAGCAAACAGCGCCCAGTCAAAGCATCTGCGGTGATCGAGTTGCCTCTCGTCTCTCGGCCTAGGCTATGCAGCACCGGCGCCGTGAGAGGCACACGTGAAAGCACATTTGAAAAGCACGCGCTCAGTACTTAGCCACAAAATAAACCTCTTGCTCAGAGTTAGCGCTGGCGCAGTTTGGAGAAGCAAACAAGCCGCGTAGCGAAAACGTGCTCTGCTCACTAAGAAAGTATTAGTCATTCCAACCACCAGTAAAATAAACTTCACTGCTGCTGGATTCATAATGCGGGAGCGCTAGACATGCTTCAAGCCAACGCATAACTGTCTTTTTTTTTTTTGTCATAATACTTAGAATAATGATTTTATGTATGCGATATGCATCTATATATTCCACGAATTTGCCACCCTAAACGTAAAAGCTCAACATTTGGGCGTCGAAAATAAACCGATCACAATGAAATTGCTTTCAGTCTCGTCGCTTTAACTACGATTAATGCAGGTCCGGTCGCCTTCAAAGGGCAGGGCCAGTCGCTATCAGTGTCGAGCCTGGTCTGCACGACAGGTCCGCTGACAACCGCGAACGAGGCGTCACGCGACGTCCCATTTCCGCTCCGCGAGGTTCGCGCCGTGACGGCAATTAGAGAGTTTTAGTGTACCGCGATCCGTTACCGTGATCTACCACCGCCCGTCCACCGCGCCATAGCCTCCGAGATCACCACCGCGCGCACGCGCGCGCGGGAGTGATCTCGGAGGCCATGACCGCGCATGCCAAAATCTCATTAACACCGATAGATGGCGCCACATACCGGAAGTCTGCCGCATCGGGACCCACCAGCGCATGCGCACCGCCGCGCGCGGTAGATCACGGTGGCGGATCCCGGATAACGGTATACTAGGCCGCGCCCCTCTCTAATGTTGCTATCGGGCGGGGGAGAAGAACATCACGTGATGACTGGTCGACGGGCAACAAGACCGTTTGAGTCGATATTACCACATAGGCCAGGCTCAGGAATTCAGTTCGTGCACACCTCTATTCGGACCCCACCAGTAAGATGACGCTCTTCACAACCGCCACAAAACTGCAGCCACGCCATTATCTATGAGAGGTCGCCGTGCACCTTCCGCCACGTCATCACATCGAGCCGCCACTGCGCAACTACAACATGCCGAAGCGGAAAGTGAGATCACGGGTGACTTCAGCGATGATACCATTAGGAAAGAAAGGCTCGGGAGAAGATAACAGCCTCTGACAGGGCGCGCGCTGCGCCCCTCCCCCTCGCTGGTATGCGCGGCAGATTGAGGCGCGCCACGGCATATATATCACCCAGATACGTGTCCGCTACACATTCTTTTGCGCGCCAAAATAAACTTGTGAGCTATAGCGGAGACGTGATGACACACGGGCACTGGCCGTGTCCTGCCCTACCTATGTTAGGGCACGTGTGCGCGAGGCCACTGGTAAAAAGGTATACGACTATTCCATCAACCGGAAGCCAAACCATACGGCAGCCACTGTGTTGCGATCGGCTGCAGTAACTGCTCTCGAAAAGCCGAAGAATTGGCTGCAGAACCGTGAGAGCTACATCCTTGTCCAGTTCCTTTGTCCGTGTACAACTAAGCAGCGCAGCATCTATGAGAACTACATCATCAGTCATGATATGGATGCAAGCTGTTTCACCAGTTGCAATGTGTTCCATCGGACCAAGACGAGCGGCGCCTTTGGATTTAAAGAATCAACTGAAAAGACTGCGCCCTATCCGCGCCGTCGTCGTGTGCGCTATGGACATTTTGTTGGGCGAGAAGGGCTCCGAGCTCGGCTCCGAGAGCAACGTACCATTGGCAGCAAGAGTTTACGGGATCCGCGAAAAAAAAATTTCGGCGCAGTCGCGCCTGAAATTTATGAAGATATGACAGAACTTGCATCGTCCATCCGATGGTAACGACACTGAATTCGTCGTCAACTTATCAGCAATGACTCGTCCACAACATGCATCCGGAACACGTTTGCTACCGACATCACGTGTGAATATGCCTATGTGAACAACAGCCCCTTCTCGAAATATACAAATTTATCCGCATCAAATAACCTATAAAATAATAATTCGTAAAAGCAACTTTCGCTCAGGTTACATTAAGCTGGGGACGTATCGTGGGGACTTCAAGTAGTAGATGTTTCAACGGTAAAGTGAGCGTAAACATGATCGGTTTATTCACAAAATACAGTGCAACTAACACAGAACTTCAAGCAGTCGTTAAGAAATGACTACCTTCGCTAGCTTCCAGATGTCCGGACCTTAGTACAGAGGTCTCAAACTCGTATTGCTACCCGAGCCGCACTGAGAAAACAATTTTCCCTCGCGGGCCAGGATTCGAGCAGAATAGTAGTAACAACACAAAACAAACAATAGGAAAAGTAATTCAATACCTAACCATAAATAAATAAAATAAACCCAAGTTTCTCGTTCCCAGACCACAACTTCTTCGCAAAAAAAATAATAATAATAATAATAATAAGGAGCGACGCGTGCTGCCGTCCACCTGAAAGACGGACAGTCGCCATTCTAGGATGTTTCAAGAGGGCTACTGAAGCGGTACAAAGTGTGACATCACGTGAATGCACTAATTATGAAAAGAAAAAATCTATATTTGCAGACACGAGAGAGAGCAAGCTGTCGGTCGGCTCGTTATATTTCATTTTTAAAGTCATCTAACGTCTTTTTCACTTCCATAAAGAGTACGCGTACCGTCTGGGGACGAGGCTTTCCAGTTTATCTTATTTGAAAAACGAGCCTGGCAGTAGAGCTGGCTCGTGAAACTGACACGCGCTTTCGGAACAAAGGCTGGAATTTTTTCAGCCGGCGGGCGCATCACACAGCCCCGTGGGTTGAGCGTTTCAGACCCCTGCCTCAGCCGATCGTTAGAACCCAGTCAGCTGAAGTTAAGAGCACACTGAGAGTACCCTGCATCGCTCTCTTCACTGTCATCGCAGCCACCGCTATATGGTACTGCCTATTTGCATCATGTATTACTAGGTTACACACTAATCGTAGTCACATTTCACTTAATTATGTCGATATCGGTCGGCCCGACGCTGGCTCCATCGTTTGCCCAAGTTCCGATCATTTTTTGACAGAGTGGGCCGAACGGCCACTTTGAAGGCTTTTTCTCTCAGCCAGGAGACTCTGAAATGTCCGTTTGTGCCACTTGCGTTCTGTTCCGCTATACTGCACATGCCAGCATGCGGCGTCTGTTGCCAGCTTCGACGCCTGCTCTGCTGCGACTCCATAACGCAAGGCTTGATTAGCATTCCATTTCGGAGAAAGCAATCGACGCCCAAACAACACTTGTCATCTTACATGACCTGCAAAACGTTCCAATCTCGTGAGGTATAAATGCCTTTTTCGCAATCAGTGCGAGCGCCGCAATTGCCTGCGACAGATACTGAGCGCTTGTGCGTCATCGGTCACTGACGCCACTTGTTCTGCACGCGATAGCGCGGAACACTGCGCTAGGACGAAGGGCCTCAACAAAATTTCTTTCCCAGGGGCTTCAAACCAATCTTTCCGAGTGATAAGCTGTACACGAGAGGGTCGCGAGCCGCATCCGTGATAATGCGGACACAACGGGAGATGCTGGCAATACGTGCACGAAAAAGAGCAACACTGTCTCGGCATTGTCTTCGTGGGAAGGACGGACGTCAAAGAACAAGTAAAATTGAGAACACGCACGCCCATCGTTCGCGAAGGTACACTGGGGAAGAGCAAATGCGAACGAGAATATCCACAGAAAACGATGATTTCCTCATCGACGCGCTCGCTGAAACGGGTCTGTCCGACTAACGGAACTACAGTAAGTGCCTGCAACGCCCAGATACACAAACTGCACCAATAACGCACACCCATCATAAGCAGCAATTTGAAACGTGAGGCAGGTTAGGCACCGAGCCACAAAAATCAAGGAAAGCGAATAGTGAATTTCGCGTGCCCAGCGAAAGAGCCGGGCGGGCCACTCCGATGATACGCACCGCACCCCTGCTCACAACAGCTCAGCGGCATAATGCCGGTGTGCCGCTAGCAAAGCTACCGGGACGAGCTCCAGTCAGGCGGTGGTGGTGAAAACTTTATTTCGTAAAGAGAGAAAAAAAAAAAAGAAAACATTTGTCAGACGATCAATGGGCTTCTTTTGATTGGCTTCGTGATGTGGCCTTCAGACCGCGTCTTTCGGCGACTTACCAAAGACCAGCTCACCGCCCGCAGTTGTATACCACAGGCTGCAGTCAGAGAACTTCCCAGGTGCGGACGTGGAGCCCCGGAGGGCATTTCCAGAGCGCCGGCCCGTTAAATAACGCAGCCCAGCGCCGCATACGAAGGCGCCCTCGAGACCACTGCGTGCCGGAGTACAACACGGTGCATGGCGGCGGATCACGTTCGAAGGGGGCGGGGGTGAAGGGGAGCAGATGGCGGCACGCGCCGTAATCCGATTGCGGACGCGGTCAGATCCGTAGCGTCCATCGGAGCACGCTGATCGCAGTGGACCCGACAGCAGCAAAGGCCATTCGCAGCTGCGGCCGGCTGCCGTGCAAGGACTGCCCGACACTCCCCATGCGGTCAATCAAATCAGCGGCGGCGCCGGCCCCGAATTATCCCCCCTCCCCTTCCAACCGCAGTTGGAATAGGCTTGCTCGAACAAACTCTTTCGGCCCCGTCGATGCACCTCGTCGAGGCGGTTCGCAATAGCGATATCAGAACCCTCTTTGTGCAACACCGACAGCCTAACCGCGGCGAGCTCCGTTCTTCTGCACGTTCTTCTCCCAATATGTAGAGTGCATTGCTTGACAACGCTGCCCCCCCGTGCAGCAACGAGAAAATTCCTTCTAGGGGGGGCGACGGAAATCGCGATGAAAAAAAAAAAAAAGAGTAAATCACTTGTACGCCGATCTCGGTATTATTTGTAATTGACTGCCATAATTTATGCGGTGTCAGGCCGCGAGCTATAATGGCTGCAGGCCGGGTCAGGTGATAGTATGGGCGGAGCATTTTGCCACGCTCCATGCGCAACAAAATGACGTCCATGCGTACTCCCTATATGCAAAACTTTTGGACAGCCACATACAATCTATTTTATTCCGGAGAAGCTGCACCCTCCCAAGGGAAGGCGCAGGATGAATGATATTCCCAGTGCTTTTCTGCTCGTCGCATTAGATCTGCGCGAGATGTTTTGTTTCTTTTTTTTTTTTTACCTCCTCATTTGGTGACGCACGACGCGCCACAGATAATATCAGGCGCAAACAGAACTTCTCGACGAGACTAACATTAGAAGAGCATTAGGTAAAAAAACAACAGCGGCGATGACATAAATAGCAAGATCAATTGAAAACGTCGCCAAATTCTTCTTTCTTTCCCCGCTTCCTCTGCATCCCCTCTCCCCCCAACACACACACCCTTTGCTTGCGCGTGCGACGCGTTCACCATCGGGGCTGTCCGTTCACGGAGGTAATTCTAAGGCGGGATCTTCGGACGAGGGAAAAGGAGGGGGTCACGGAGTGGAGTAAAAGTAATTTATAACGCAACTGGGTACGAGCCTTTCGCAAATTCTCCGTTCGCAATATTGCGCAACAACGCCGAGTCGGCTTCCGGCGCGCCCGAACAGACACGTACACGCCAGTAGAAACTTGAGGCCGGAAGAACTATTATTTCAAGTATTGTGCGTCAGCTATTTCAAGCACTGTGGCCCAATTGGCTCGCACTAGTTATATTGGCCCTAAGTTCGTTAAGCGCGCTACGCCGGTACTTCGAACCCCAAGTATACTGTCAGCGCGTGTTAAACGACGCCAGGTGGTCGAAATTTACCTCCACAGTGGAGTCCTTCATATCCCGAGTCGTCTTGGGACGTTAAACATCGGAAACAAAAACAACGGCCTGACATTTCCCACCTAACTCTTCCCGATCTAAAAAAAAAGAATAATAAACAGCAAAAATCAAAGAGATAATGACGAGACACATCGCAAATAAAGGAAAGGACACAGTGCCGATGCGAACGCCGACGAAGATGGAACGCTTGGCGTCAAAAGAATCGCTCCGGCCCGAGGCGCCCGCTGGGACGCCGCTGGCCCCGCGAGCACCCGTCCATCTCCGCTTTCTGGTGGTTCCTCGCGCGCGCCAACGAACTTTTGATGGAGGCGAGGCGCCATCACGCACACTTCCTTCCAAACTGTCCCCTCAGACGAAAAACAAAGGCGTCCCAGCTGGGCAGCCAGGAGAAGGTAAACAGCCAGAGACGCCGAGGACCGAAGGGGCAACGCGGGGGGAGGCATTAACAGCGAAATGCTTTCGCAAGAACGAGCCGCGTCGGATGCCCGCTCCGACGCACACACAGGCGCACTCCTCCACCCTCTGACGCAATGGCACGGCGGACGGGTCAGTGCCCTCCGAGGCGCGCGGGTCCGGCGTATCAGATAGTGCAGAAAAGAAACAATGGGACGAGCCGAGCGACGCGGATGGGTTAAATGCCAGGGGAGGAGCTGAACGGGGTGACGGAAACGACGCATGACAGTCCGCCTCGTTTGGCACCCCTCTTGCGTTGCTACTAGCCGGATTTATTCTTTTCTCTTTATCGAGCGATGCCCCCGTTCCGGCAGAGCGGGACTCGGACCGCGGAGGCGAGACACGTACTGGGAACCAACTTCGCCAGTCGCTTCACGCGCACCCGCGTTGCGTCGAACGTGAGAAACGTTCCCGCGAAGTGATTTCGCCGCGCAATAATAATGCAAATGCGGTCATGGGGAGGCGCGGCGCGTACCCGCGGGCGCGCGCCTCGGTACACAGATAGCATGGCACGGTTACTGCTCTTGTTGCTTTATTTTTGCCTCCGCGTGCCTCAAGTGGAGCATCGCGGACAGCATCGATATGATGTCCGAAAAAAAAAAAAAAAAGAAAAAAAGAGGGGTACCGACGTGGGCGCCAAAAGGCCGCGGTGAGCGTTTCCGCACATTGTTTTACTTTGCTAACTGCCATTTTCGATTTGTAAGCCTCACGCCATCATTGCCACGGTGCCTCCTGAACGTTGCAACCTCGGCGGGGCTGTCAACTCGCTTCTGACCGGGAGGAAGCGCTGCTCCCCCAAATCTCCGTTACGATCGGGGTACTGCTAACGTACCTTTCAGAGAGCAAAACACAGACCTGAATTGTACCATGTACGAGCTGCTGTCGCGCGGCACATCGTGAGCGCCTTGACACTGCGGTGACGCGTTTGGCCCACAAAGAAGCGCGCTCGCAATTTTTTAATATTAATCCGGCGAAATGGTTTTTGAGCGTTATTATTACACATATTTCCCAACTCCACAAAAATAATCAATATAACTGGAGATCCTCCCACGGCAGTCTTGTATTTCTTTTTGTTATTTATCTTTGAAAAACCACTGGTTTTCCACGGCGGTCTTAGTTATCGTTGTGAGCGCCTAAGAACAAAATTCAGATGGATCCGGATCAGGGTCTCTGACTGGTATTAATATCGGCGAAGCGGCGTTTACATGGATTCGACAGAAGCGGGTTGAGTTGTCGAGTCGAAAACCGGCTACCGGGTTCATGTAAATCCCGTCGGTTCTGGTCGAAAAGACGACGGGTCGAGTCCAGTCAACTCCCGCGCAGGGGGTGGGTTGACTGGAGGGGGTGGGTTGACTGGACTCTACCCCGCTGCAGGAAGCTGGTAAACGCTGTCGGGTTGAAACGGGACACAGTGGGAGAGGAGAACAGTACGGAAAACGCTACAGATGTGTGGGGAAAACCGGAATCGGGTGCAGTCTACTAGTTATTCGCCTCGACGCGAAGTACCGCCATAATCACCGCTCGTCCAGAGCCAGTTCCGCAATCATTGGGTCGGGCTCATGTAAACCCGGTAGGGTCCAGTCCACTCAACTAAACTCCCCAACTCGACCCTCCGCTGTCGTGTCCATGTAAACAGGTCTAGTCAAAGCACCTGGAACCTTGGAGATGACGAATCTTGGTTTCTGGAAGATATGAACATAGCGACAGCTGAACACTGTGGAAACCCAGTTTCCTCCCTCTTCGCCGCGTCCGACCACCACCACCCCAACGAGCTTCATGGCAGAGCCGGTTGGGAGAGGAGGTAAATACCTCCCCTTGGGGGAAGGAGACCAGCGATGGGTGCGCCGCCAAGACGTCTACGCGGGTTCCCGCGAGAAGACGAGAGAGAGCTTCTGGATCCAGCCGGCAACGAGAACGGTCGTCTCCCGCCGCCTCTCCCGGCAAATGCCGAGGGATAGCGGGCACGGAGTACGCAGCGCACACGGGAGGACCCGTCGTGCACGACCGCCCATCTTCTGGTTCCCAACGGCGAAGCGACCGGTAAATACCGCACGCTCTCGCCGCCTCCCGCGGCAAACGCCGTGGTACGGCTTCGTCCGAAGAATGCGGCGCGCACGGGAGATCCCGGCCGCCATATTCACGGCGCGTTCAAATGTCCGCCGCCGAAATCGCACCCCCATTCCCCAGCCGGTGAGTTAAAAAGCCCTTCTTACATAGCCTTGCCCTTCCAAGGAAAACCTTGTTGATGTATAGCTAGCCGGCATGCTCTGTATTATTTGCAAGTGCAATAAATAGCATTCGAGTATTAACTATGTGTCGTCCCCGTCCTTTGTCCCTTTGTTCCCTCCGCGGGTCGCCAGCGAGGACGCAGCACCTGCGGAGTTAGGAGCGGGGCGGAAGACCGTCCCCCTCATATTACCACAATGGCGCCTCAACGTGGTTCTCTCGTGCAGAAGCACTTGAGCTAGTTACCCCTCCCTAGGGACAAAGGGCGATAGTCAGTTCGCGGCGTGGAGTGCCTGCCCGGACTTTTAAAATTAGGCCTGACCCGACATCGCTATGCTAGCAAGGCTAATATGCTTTCTTGACGGCGAGGTGGGAGGAGTTGCAGCGAGAACAAATGGTCGTGCATGTATTTGTGTGTGTGTGGAGCATTTGTATTCGTGTGTGTGTGTGTATGTGTTTATGTGTGCCGATACCTTCGAGAGGTGTAGCCACGAGGTCCGTACATGGAGCGCGAGACCGAGCCGTCCACGGAGAACAGCACGCCGGAAGCGAGTGAGTGCCTCAGCCGGGACGGTGACCCTGCTTTTCTTGTATATAGTTGTAACTTGTAAATATTCCCTCTTCTGTCTCTTTGGCTCTGGGAGCCAGGTGCCGCAATCGGCTGACTGGTATTGCAGCCGTGATTGCCGGAAAGCACCGGGGCGCTCCGACACCGCTGGACGCGGTGGGCGCCGTTCGCTCAGAAGTTGCCTTTGGATGGCAGCGAGCGAGCAGGGCCACCCTGGGCTCTTTGGCGGAGACGCACGTCCTCGCGGCGTTGCGTTCTAGCTACTGTCCTTAGCGCTAGAGCGAGTAGGCTTAAGGCTCTTTTTGGGAGCTGCCTGTCGCACATAGGAGGACAGTCTAACCGTGGCATACAGCATGCGCAAATGCGTTTTGCTTGTTTTATATTGACCTCGCTGTAGCCGAACATCTCGCTGGATTAGAGAAAGCTAACTTCGTTCAAATGAACTTGGTATTTTTGGGCTGAGAAGGAGAATCTTAAATTTTGTGGAACCAGATTATTATGCCGGCAAACGAACCGCGGATGCCCGTGCTTCGTTCGGATTAACGGAACGCAGTGCGGTGCCGGATAAAATTGTTTGGCACTCACATTGGCCCGCATTTTACCAAATGGTCATTTTGCTCAATTTATTCAACCTTTTTGGAGATCCGGAGGGTTGTGCAGATATCGAGTGAAGCCGCCTGGACCTGCTGCCATTGTTTACGTTCCTGCCTGCTGCCCTGCGGCCGTGAATCACCGAAGCTCGGAGTCTCACGGAACCAGTCCGGCTTGACGGGAGAGGAGGCCAACCCCTACCTGCCAACAAAGGCGCGCCAGCGGGAACAACACCCTTCCGTCACGCTGGCTTCTGGGACCTGCCGATGGACAGCCGGGGCCCCTTCACCTTGCTGCTCGTCGGATGACACCAACGTTTGGGTTGCACTAGTGTCTTGCCTGTGCGAGCTGCCCTGCGGTCGTCATTGCAAGCCTGGTGTGGACCCCGCGGATGGCATCCAGGGAGCAGCTTAGGTGAACATTTAAGGAGGGAGGGATGTGGAAACCCAGTTCCTCCCTCTTCGCCGCGTCCGACCACCACCACCCCAACGAGCTCCATGGCAGCGCCGGTTGGGAGAGGAGGTAAATACCTCCCCTTGGGGGAAGGAGACCAGCGATGGGTGCGCCGCCAAGACGTCTACGCGGGTTCCCGCGAGAAGACGAGAGAGAGCTTCTGGATCCAGCCGGCAACGAGAACGGTCGTCTCCCGCCGCCTCTCCCGGCAAATGCCGAGGGATAGCGGGCACGGAGTACGCAGCGCACACGGGAGGACCCGTCGTGCACGACCGCCCATCTTCTGGTTCCCAACGGCGAAGCGACCGGTAAATACCGCACGCTCTCGCCGCCTCCCGCGGCAAACGCCGTGGTACGGCTTCGTCCGAAGAATGCGGCGCGCACGGGAGATCCCGGCCGCCATATTCACGGCGCGTTCAAATGTCCGCCGCCGAAATCGCACCCCCATTCCCCAGCCGGTGAGTCAAAAGCCCTTCTTACGTAGCCTTGCCCTTCCAAGGAAAACCTTGTTGATGTATAGCTAGCCGGCATGCTCTGTATTATTTGCAAGTGCAATAAATAGCATTCGAGTATTAACTATGTGTCGTCCCCGTCCTTTGTCCCTTTGTTCCCCTCCGCGGGTCGCTAGCGAGGACGCTGCACCTGCGGAGTAGGAGCGGGGCGGAAGACCGTTCCCCCTTCAAACCCCACAACACGTGCTGGGAAAAGGCCACCGACTTCCCATTTCGCGGAAAGCAGCGTGGCTGTCGCCGTGGTTGGGGTGTCAGTGTGTCGCTGACACAGTCAGCCCAAGTTGAGCTGGCTGACCTTTGGTGCAATCACCTCAGGGTAACGATTGGAGGACGAGCGACGTCCAGCGAGGCCTCCTTGTCCCTTTCACATTGACCCAGAGCATTCCCACAATGGGGAAAAAAGTGGCTGTCTCCGCGTATTCTGACGGCGACCTCCTCTCCTACAAGCATGGTTTGCCGGAGGCTTGTCAGCGTGCGTGCGTGTGTGTGTGTGCGTATGTGAGAGCGTAATGTGGTCAAGCTGCTACCCCCTCGGCTGCCCAGCCTCCTTCTAGGGACTTTGGGGAACCGGAGCACTACAAAACTCGGCAACGAACGCTACCTGATCAGTAGATCACCTCCATCGAAGTTGTAAATATGTAAAATACAGTCTTCTGCTTCCTTCAAACTGCTTCACTCAGTGGCAATCCTGCCCTGGTTTGGTCCGTCGTCGTCTTGGCCAAAGATTGTTCCAGCGGCACCGGCACCCGACATCTAACAAATGGTGGCAGCGGTGGGATCCTGAAGCGGCTCGACCCCCCTCCACTTCCAACACTGGGTAAGCGGAAACTGCTAGTGAAGGCGTCAGGCTGGTATATGGGAAAAAAGGTGCGTATAACTTCATCTACCTAAAGGTACCCCTTTTCATGCTGATCTCCACGCGATCTGGGGAGCCTTGTCGGGAGTGCCTTGCACCGCAAGAAATCGATCAGCGAGCGACTCTATCAAACGCAGCGATTTGTAACGGAGAGCGAGACCCGAACGAGTCGCCAGCGACTAGTTTGAGGGAGTCGCTCGCTGACCGATTTCTTGCGGCCCGGCTTCAAGTCGCAGAACTCCTCAGCCAATCCGCGGTGCTTCTGCCTGGACTGGAAAATTCAAGAGTGCATGCGCGCGTGGCAAAGGTTTGCTGCGCACGCAGCTGTTGGGCACACATGCCAAAGATCACTGAGAGAATGAAGCCTACTAATTCGCGTTTCCATTCATATTCTTTGTCATGTGCTCGACGCTCGGGCATGAGACGATTTCGGGATCAGCTGCTTCCAGAGACCACACAGAAGGGCGCGCACACCACCGCCGCTTCCGTCTTCGTCGAACTAGAGCACTTTTGGCTGCCCGCCTTTCACGCGTAAGGCCCATCTCACCCAATGTCCGGAATTCTTCTTGAATAAGCTCCTCGCCCATACGGCTTGCACGCCACGTATTAACGTATTATGGCCCGCTGGCGTCAGTACACAGAAGGAATGATTACGTACCCCCTCTGCACGACTCTAACGCGCGGCGGCGTATCTCCTTTGGGATTGCCCTGCTTTTTCTACTAGACGCTTCGAGATCGAACCCTACCACCTGAACTATATCGTTCCCTTCTAGCAATTGACTCTAACAGACATGATATTTGCCAGGTATGGCTCGCTTAGCAATATGAGATGACTGACGACCTGCGCAAACACTGAAGATTCTGCCTATTCCCCGGCCGTTACTCCCATCCATGGCCACGAGCCTTCCTAGTCAATAAGGTACCTTCAACTCAATTCAACTCAGGTTCATCAGAAGCTTAGATCAATTATATCGATATATTAAAAACATCATATACTCTCATAACTATTCTCCAACAACGCAGCCCACTAATTATCTACTTGATGCACGAGCGCAAGAAAAACCTTCTTATTCGTGGCCACGAATAGGTGCTCATGAATACTCGCCCCGCACCACGTCTCGCAGTTTCGTAGTCTTGAAGCGCGACAGAGTTTAACGCCCCGTTCTCCAGAAAAAAAAATAAATAAATTCTGGAGCATGCATCTGGCAGGCGGCAGTTGGCAGCTGACATGGCCAGGCACTGAATGGCCGGCAGGTGGTGTGACGTCATGAGACCACGTGGCACATCCGCATTGGTAGGAGCTGACAACACGGCCAGCTCGTTCGAGATGGGAATCGAGTCCCCCGGGAACCCTTGGGGCTTTAAGTGGTAGCTAACGACTGCGCGCTAATGACTACGTGTGAGAGGCACAAAAAGGCCGTCGGTGATTAAGCCAGTAGCAAAGCGCACGAATGGGAATCTCCAAAAGGTGCAGCAGACGTCAACGCTGTAGCGTCAAATCCTTGAGATAAAGGCGGAGCTTGAGTAGCGCCCTGTTCCCATCACTAGACAGTCATTAGCACACAAGGTTTAACGACCCCGTTTCCCGCACGCACACACACACACTTGCAACTCTTGCAACTCGACACATGGCCTTGCGACTCGACACATGCAGGAAATATACTTTTCATTTTGATTGCGCCATACGATTAATGCCTCAGACATGCTCAGCGCGAAAAACGAAACACAGCAACTAGCGAAAGTTAAAAGCTATGCCACAGCCCCCACATCAAACTCTCCTATACGGTGAATTGGACAGAAAGAAAAAGTGCACAGGTTCAGAGAAAAAACAAACATAACGAATGGATATTTTCCCCAGAACGAGAATGCATAAATTGCAACTAATAGTTTTAACAAGGCTGCAACGCGAAAAACGTCTAACAGTTCTCCTATACGTTCCCTGCCTCTCGCGAAGTGTGCTACAAAAGCCAAGAAACGCCGTAGTAAGCTTTTCTGTCCACACCGTCTTAACGGAGGCCTAAGAAGCCCGAGGTCGCGACCCTTCCTCAGACGAAAGAGGGGGAAGGGAAGAGGGGGGGGGGGGGGGGGGGGGCGATTAGCGTTACGCGCTGCTCTCTTCATCGCTTTCCGCTCGCTCTTTATGCCAGCTGCCGGGATGAGGAAGGGGCTCCGGCCGACCGCCGTCTATTAATCAGGGCTGTGGAAACGAGGGGGTGCAGTCCACTCCAGCGGCCGTGCGAACTTTAGCGCGAACCGCCCGCGGCGCCGCAGCGGGAAGCGTTATTACTAGCGCCGGAACCCTTAATGCCGTGCCAGCGCCTCTTTCACGCTTTCTCCCTTCGGTCAGCTTCCCGGTCTGTCTTCGGCTAGGTACGAGAAAAAAAATGGACGGCTCGGCACACGCTGACCCCGGCCTCAGGCTCTTACTATACACCTCCTTTCACGATAATCGCCCCTATAAGCACTAATGACCATCACACTCGCCGAGATGAGACGGTGCGTGAAAAAAGTTTTCAAAGCACGGCGCACATTTTCGCCGGTTGATCTATGTACGAATCTACAATCGGGACCTTTCTTTTTGTACCTCCCTACGCCCAATCTTCGTTGTCCTGCCTCTCCCACATCTCGTTTACTGCTGCCGGCACTCGATGGACGATGATAAGCATCATCAGCATCGGTGTGAACGTCTTGCTGTAATTTTGTGCGTTGTGTTTGTGAGTAACTATGCAGCGCCGAAGGTCTTCAGAACGATGATAGCTTTGGATTTTCTAGCGGGACGGCAACGAAGACCAAACAGCTCCAGCCGCGGGGTTAAATGTGCGCCTCGCGTGCACGAAAGTGTGGGGAGAAAAAAGCGAGGATAAAAAATACGCTCGGACTGGAGTGCGTGCAGGGTCCATTCGAGAAATGGCGGCTACGATTTCTGCAACACTGCGTCCAAGGTGACGCGATGGCTTCACACCGGCAGCTTGAGCAAAGTTGCTATGAAAGCTATACAGGAAAGCAGTTCGAGCACGGACCGGCATCTTTTCGGGGAGTAATCACTCACCACCGACCATATACGACCGCATATACAACATCCTCCGGTACTGGTGCCCCGGAATGGGACAAATTTTCCGACAGCGGAGTTTCTTAGAATGTTGCTGCGCGACATTCGTACGTAGCCGCATGGCATCGTGGCATGAGACGGATCGCATAGCGACTAACTGCTTCCTTAATAAAAACCTACATCACCGTGTGCGACCGGCGATAGCAGCCCCCGTAATGGGTCACGTCCTTCGCCAGTAATTGGCAGCTGCTGCGAGGCAAGCCACGGGGGCACACACGCGGTCGTCGCCGAAGAGTGGGGCCCTGCGCGGCCACGCATGCGAAATACGGAGCGGGCTGCCCGAACGCGGCCGCTCATTTGCACACGCTGCCGCGTACAGCCTGATAGTCAGGGCCGCCGCACGATCGATATGCAACGGCAGCAGGCCACCGATAACCGAGCGGTCAGCCTGCAGGAAGCTGCGAGCCCGCATTAGCCCTGTCGAGAAGAGGAATCCCTGTCGTGGGGTGACTCATCTCACCTTGACAACTTCCATGTGTGCCAGCATTAGAGGAAGGGGAGGGAAGGGCAGATGGGAGTGGCAGCCAGCTATGACCACTTCCGACTCCCCCGCCGCCTTGGACGTATAGTGAAAGGGGTGCGAAGGTATACGCTCATGAGCTGACTTGCGACCAACCGGTGTCGAGCCATGAAGAGCGAACGAGAGGTGCGACGCGGGTGGAAAAGAGGCGCAAGTGTTATTGGCACGTCACAAGAGCAAGAGAGGAAAGCCTTCAGTGCGTGCGAGCCCCTGCTATTTTTTAGACTAGCGGTCCTCAGTCGTGGATGACTTGAGATGGGGAGCACTTGAAAAAAAAAAAAGAGGAAACGCAAGCAGAAAGCTACACCGGCCTTCAAAAAGCGCGCACTTGATAAGGCCTGCAAAGGACGTGAGAAAAAGGCGACGCGTCGGCGCCGGTATTCATGTCTCGCTCGCTCGTCGGGCATCCGAGACGCTTTGCCATGGATGGATGGAATCTGCTGGCCGTACCTTTCGTATCGGGCGGCAGCTTGCGCCGCTAGCCTATAATCCCCCTTTTCCACCTTTCTTAAGAAACAGCAGGTCGTGTCACAATTTCCCATGACCTACTCCATTAATCTCCGAACCGCACCTTTGTTGCACTAACTTATTTCTAGTCTATTTATTCACCTTCCGCGGCAAATACCAGCGCTCTCTCCAGATCTGTCGCTTTTCCGTCTGGGAAGGCCGGCTGGAGTTTCGGGCACCTCCACACAATTTGTTATATAGTCTTTATTTGAACGCCAGAAACCGCGCATAATATATATTGCAGCCTCGTCCAGCAGTGTAGCCGGACCTCGAGTTTCGCCGACGCCAGCATCAAGAAACTCCGTAGACGCTCTATCTCCGTCTCTCTCTCGCGCGCTCTCCATTTCCGCACTCCTTGCGTTTTTATTTTTCTTTTTCGCTTTGATAAATTAAAGTTGGCTTTGAACCTTCGTGCTTTTAATCCTGTAAAATTGTGTCTAGCCAGGACAGAGCTATCATGCGACCTTTCTCTCTCTATCTCTGTGTGTGTGTGTGTGTGTGTGTGTGTGTGTGTGTGTGTGTGTGTGTGTGTGTGTGTGTGTGTGTGTGTGTGTGTGTGTGTGTGTGTGTGTGTGTGTGTGTGTGTGTGTGTGTGTGTGTGTGTGTGTGTGTGTGTGTGTGTGTGTGTGTGTGTGTGTGTGTGTGTGTGTGTGTGTGTGTGTGTGTGTGTGTGTGTGTGTGTGTGTGTGTGTGTGTGTGTGTGTGTGTGTGTGTGTGTGTGTGTGTGTGTGTGTGTGTGTGTGTGTGTGTGTGTGTGTGTGTGTGTGTGTGTGTGTGTGTGTGTGTGTGTGTGTGTGTGTGTGTGTGTGTGTGTGTGTGTGTGTGTGTGTGTGTGTGTGTGTGTGTGTGTGTGTGTGTGTGTGTGTGTGTGTGTGTGTGTGTGTGTGTGTTTACGGACAATTTGAGAAACACTACTTTAGACCGTTAAAGCCGCACACGCCACATTTCTTTATAAGGCACGCTGTCGCGTGTAGGGTAAGGCGGGGAGCTCACTGAGAAAATAAGGTGATGAGCGTATCTGTGCTTATCTGGCGTAGGTGTAATACTACCAATACGAAGGCAAACGCTTCGCAAGAAACGATAAAAATTAAGCGAAAACGGGGAGCAAGCAAACGGCTCATGGGGTGGTATTCAAAGAAGCCGCGGCCCGCGAGAACGACTTCGTCCCACCAAATCAGTTAACACGATGTGACAATTAACGCCTTCAGGCCACGAAGGCATGTCTGAAGAGAAGTTCGTATACTCGGGAAAAATTCCGCACGTCATGCCATAGGGGAACGTTTATGCGTCCTTCTGTTGTAAGTTGCTTTCAAATACACTTTCAAGCTGCCCGCCAATACTGGCGTGCCTTCTGGGCTCCTCTTAGCGCTTGTGCCTTTTGCCTGGTTGGATGCATTCACTCAATTCGATCGATAGTCGTTTGCTCATCAGAGTGCAACAGGTAAAACGATGAATTCTGATGGTGAATTTCAACACTGTCGAGTTTTCACGAAACCGCTTTGTTGTTCTGCGATTCACAGCATCAGCGGTGCCCTCATATGGCATCCGCATGGAGCCCTACGAGGTGATACCGCTGGCGACACCGACGGACGGACGCGATAACCGGAGGCGGCCATTTTGGTAAAGTCCGCGAGACATGTGCGTGTGCTTTTCGTGTGTTTTTTTTTTTCTTTCTTTTTTCCCGTGAATGCCACGATGTCACACATTTGGAGCGATGCCACTGGCTGGAGGGGGTCCTTTGAGGGCTGTTTGCCGCTTTTTTCTTGACCTGTATCCGACTACATATAGGAGGTTTCGTGGCAAATTTAAAGGCGTGATCCTGCAATATATGCAACGTTGCACAGCTGGACTTTTCGCTACGAAAACACTGTGTGTGACTGTGAGGCACGTATCAGCTGCAAACGGAGGTAAACATTTCAGAGAACGACTGTATGGTGATGTCAACCAATACGGTTTACTTTTCCTGACCTGATTTAAAGTACCGGCCGCATACATGGGCGTTGTCTAGGAAAGCAATGCACGGCGGCTCGGTGTTCGTATTTTGTGCTGCAGATTTGTCCTGTGTGCGCAGCCACACATAGGCACGAGCACGCCACGCGGAAACAGCTACGAACGGTCCCATACATGCGTCTATACGTCCAACCACCACCCTTCTACTCAGCTTCCGCTGGCCCGCTTTTAACATCTGAAGATGGCAGCGCATGTATCCCTGGAGCCACTGCATGTGACGTCTCTGAAAATTACGCACACTATTCGTATTATACGTCGCAATACTCCCAGTTCATTAACCGCACTCATCTCAACACGATTTTAAAGTTTATTTTCCCTTCAAAGAGAGGGAGAACAAGAAGCTGTGGACGCAGCTGGACAAGCGTCCCGCCATTCCTACGTACCTCTTAAACCTCCTCCCTTCCGTGTCAATGTTTTCCCTTGCTATGACCCTGATGCGCACTGCACAACTAGCTCACTTCCAACAGGCTGGCTTATCCTGCAGGGCGGTTCTCTTCTCGCTTTCCACGAGCGCCCTCCATTCGCAGTCAGGGTAATAGTGTTCAAGGATTGCTCGTGAAGGACTCGATGAAAAGGAGAAAGACAGAAAGAAGGCTAAGGTGCCTTTCTTCGCATTTGTTGTTCTGTCCTCCTCAAGCACATCTCGGTTGCACTGGCGCTCACAGGACCAGGCGCGCATTACTGGGAATCACGTGGAAGCGTGACAGGCCTAGTGTACCGTCGCCCTCAAGATTCGGCTGCAACGGTACCACTTCGGACAGCATCCCTGATGATGCCCGCCGTAGCAGCAAATACCTATTATCGCGTACCTGCTTAAAGATCTTTGCGTGCCTACCCGCCTCAGCAAATATTGCATCATCACTGCGCGTAGCACTGCCACCTGATGCGTTCAAGTGCACACCCGCCTGTCCAACACACCCGGCATCGACCGCGTTATATCGCTTTATGCCGTACGGGTTGCGTACTCTCTCCCTCTCCCTTCCGATACATCGAATTGCCAAGGAGGGAGGAACCCCGTGGCGGAAGGGAGCGAGCAAACCGGTCCATAAAAGGGAGCTTCAGGAAATGAACCGAGTAATTAGGGAAGCCCGCGGGCCACGCAAGGCAGCGGCAACTAGAGAGTGTACGCACACGAAAATGACAGCAGCTGGCTCGCAAAGCGAACGAAAGCGCCCGAGTGCGGCGGCACGTTGAGGAGGCAGCTTTTTTTCTCTCTCTCTCCAAGGCAACAAAATCGACCGGCCGCGCTGGCGCTTGGCGGAAGGTTCCACGCGCAACTGTTTGCTACCTATACCGATGGCGAAAGCGCGGTGCCCCCGTCCCTGACACAAGCCTGCGTTCCTAGCAGTAGTTGCTTAGCTATATATACATCTCTAACCTCCAACGATGGAGCTCATTTTGGCGCGCTAGACGACTATCGACGCTGGGCGGCCCACGCGTCCGTGCGGAGGCAAGTGCAACGATGGAGGACATACGGGCTGCTCGATCGACGCTACTCCTTACCCGCCTCAGCGTTGGCCGATCCCGCATCTGGGACCCCAGCTTTCCCCAACGAGCGGCGGCATGCACGGGGGAAAGCGAATGGGGAAGGAGCCGGCCGGAGAGGGCGCACAGCCAGTCCCTTCGGTTCAACGCATAGACATCCGTTAATCCGACCAAACCTCGGCTGGTCGGAAAGGGAGGGCTCTGAAACACACGCCAAACCACAGGGCGTTTTGCCTCGCTACCTGTCCGTTCAAGTTCATCCAGCCGAAGAATCAGTTGATTGCTGTGACAGAGGAGTTGCGGCTGTTCCATTGGCCAGAAATAACGTATCGTCACTCCAATGCCAAACATCTATCACATGATTAAAAACAACAGCGGAGAAACGGCTTATGCGAGTCAACTTCTTCGCGCCGGAGTCGCTAGACATGACCACCCATATAATTAACAGCGCGGCTGCTAACGGGACAGCGGTAAGGATGCAGCACCGTGTTCTCCACTCCGCCGTCAGTATTACACGCTCCGCTGTCATAGCTGTTCACCACTGACCAAAAATACATGTTATTTTACGAAGCGACAAGATCCTTAGCTATTTTCAATGAGTGCAACTAGCGACTAACATTAACAGTTCTATCACAACACAACGGCAAGACTGGATGACGCCGATAATGTCAGAGTTGTTCGTTGTCTAGTAACATGCAAGAATCTGGAATCGCCTGTTTCCAAAGAGGCAGTAATCATCCTTCCATTCATACCGGGGCAACGACGCCTTTTTTTTTTTTACCTTATTTTGGACTATAGCCCAATGTTTATATGCAATGCTAAATATTGCCTACGCAGTCAAACATTTCTCCTAGCTGCCGTAGCTCGGCAGAGAAAAAGCTCTGCTCAGTGGAACGCGCCGACGACCTCGCGACCGCAGCACATGTACTACATACTCCCTTCGAGCGACGAGCCCCTCGCTTTGGAGGACGTGCGTGCGGTAATCGACGACCACCTCCGGACGCAGCACCCTGACCCACGCATCGCAAGAGGTGAGCGCATTCACAGTGTCAGCGGCCGATCGCTGACCAGGCTGCAGCGCGCAATGATCCTCCGTGCGCGCATTGGATGTGTGTGGCCTGGGGACCGACGGATGTGCACGGACTCTCCACCAGTGACGTGCGTGACGGCTGTGGCGCGGTAGAAACTCTCGAACATTTTCTACTGCACTGCGCCGCGCTAGCCGAACCAAGCCGCGAGTTGCTGGCAGCTTACAGAGTGCAGGCGGTACTCCCGGACAGCGTAGCTGTGCTCGTATGGCCGCCGGACAGTGTGCGCGTCCGCGAGCGAACACATGTGAGCCTGTGTGGACACATCGAACAGGCGAGCTTGGTGCACCGCCTGTTTCACCTCGCCAGATAGTGCGCGCTGTGACCCGAACGCTCCGCGTATGCTATCTCGGACGATAACGGCCGATCGCCCCACGCCGGCAGTCAGTTTTGTACAGTGTGCCGCGATAGACACAGCATGCGCGCGGATCGTGCCTCTGTACATGGACCCTTGTGCCTCTGAATTTGGAGCTATTGCGGAGGCCCGCCCGATGTGGCGAGTGCTCAGTGACCTAAGACATCTGCGGGCGGGCCTCTAGCAAACTACTATACAGTGTGCCACAGTGTATACATTTATCTCTATTTTTATCTTTACCTACCCTGCCCTTTCTCCCTATCGCTCACCTCTTTGATTTCGTCTACCGCTTTCTCACTGTCCCTTTATTTTCGCCGCCCCAGTTCGGGTACTTCAGATATCAGATAGAAGATACGGGGGCTGGCAAACACCTTTTCCTTCCTTTTGGATATATAATAAAATATCCAGTAGTTCGTGATCAGTCACGTCGCCTACGTTGCGGCCTACCTCAACTGGCAGGTCCCTGAGAGGACAAAGATAAACACACTGATCAAACGGATTTACAAGACGGCGCCGGGAGACCACAAGTACGGCTCGGCTCCTGTAGCTGGCGTCCATAACACCCTAGAACGATCAAGCTTACTGCGAAAAATTGAGGTGAAAAAAAAAAAAAGGAAAAAAAAAAAAGGTGCTGCGGAGAAAGCGGAGTGGAAAAAAAAAAAAAAAAAAACAACTGTGCCTATCGACGTTTGCCGCAGCAAATAGTGACCCTGGACCAAAATCATTTGGATTCTTTTCGTGCAAGTAGTCTCTTTGAGAAGAGGACAACGGAGACGCTGAATTTCCCTGTCACGCCTTCCCATAAGCTCCACAAGCAGGGCAACGGCCTCCAGATCTCCTGCGCTTTCGCTTCGCGAGACGTTCCGCCCACGTCTCCGGCTTTCAAGGGCGGGAGGAGGACACACAAGGGGGGCGCGGCAGGAGGAGAAGCGCATAGAACATGTTGGCGGCACAGACCGGCCAAAAGAGCGCACCGGGCATCCCACGAATGAAGTGCCCTTCGCAGGCATCTGTCTAGTCGCAGAGCGGTGTCCCCTTCTGTCAGCGAAACGGGCGACAAGTTGCCGCCGCATTCCTGCAGAGCTGGGTTTCGGCTCCGTTTGGACAGCCCTGCCTTTCGTCGCACGCCTCTTCACATTCGGCGAAGGGGATAAGGGGAGACAGCACTGCATTTCATGGACAGACGACGCCCGTTTGTCGCGACAGCTCGAACAGGAGACAGACAGATGGCTCGAACGATGATCGGCCACCGTCCCACCGCTGCCTGGATTGCGCAACCCGTCTGGCGGAGGAGAAACGACTGCCGCGCCTCGAAGCTGGCGTCTGGGCGGACAAGCGCAGCGGCTGTCAGTGCTCTTTCGAACCCGAATGAGAAAGAAAAAAAAAAATGCTTTTCGTTTTATTTTTCTTTGGGCGGATACGATATGGATTTCACGGCTGGAAATAGGCACGCCACACAAGTTCCACTTCGCGGGGCTCCCTGAACGCGGTTACCGACGGAAGCGAAGCTGCGTGCACGCTCGTGTGAGACTGCGACACGGCACGTGCTGCAGGCATTCGCTGAATTAGAAACACACCCTGGAGCGATCCAGAGGTACTGCACACGCGCAGTCAAAATAAAATTAGCAGAGGGTTAATTTCGCTTAAACCGATTAAGACTTGCGAAAGCACTGTTTGGCATGGTTTTTCTTGCCGGTTTAGCATTGAGAAACTGCCACAGAATTTGGCAAAGTGTTAAACATCTGTCGATGATTCGGGTTTAGGGAAAATAAAAGGCGCAGTATCTGTCTCGCATCTCGGTGGCCACCGTGGCGTCTGTTCGATTTCGAACCGATTCGTTCGATTTGGTAGTTCCCGATTCGGTTCGAATCGGAAACTAGCCTCCAACTTGGCCACAGAAGGTCTGCATCGGTATACAGTTGACTACAGCACACTGAGTGCGTTTATGTACGGAACGATCCATTCCGCGCACAGCATCGAACAGCGCAGCACTAAGTCATCGAACGCTGCTCCTGCACGTTTGACAAACGATCCCGAACTTCCAGAGCGTTTAAATCCTCATCAGACGCCGGTCGGATGAAGTGACTTCAACACCGGCAGCCATGCTGAATGGGAACGCCTCCGCCGGAGGAGTCACGCGTCGGCCTATCGCCCTAATCCTCGAGATGCAGTGCCATCATTTCGCTCCACGTCCGGAGCTCGGCATGAGATCTTTATTTGGATCGCGTCGGTGGCTGCACGCGCCGAATGCATGCGAGCAGGTCAAAAAGCAGAAAATAGCTTATAATGCGAATGAGCAAAAAGGAGGGGCCCAGCCTGTTGGCATCTCCGCAATACATTGAGTGTAACTTATTCGGCACCGTCAGCGTTTGAAATACAGCGAAGGTAAAAAAAAAAGAACGCTCGTGCACAAGGGCACTGCTGCATTCCGAAATAACGAAAAAAAAAAAAAGCGGGGCAAAGACGCAACTCCTGCCTTGTTGACTCCCTCCGTGCATGGCTGCATATTACAGGCTCGTCTGAAAGCTCCACCCCGTGACTGAGAAGAAAGATTATCAGCTGCATATTCTGTTGCAAAGCCTGCACGTCACTTGCCGCGATAAAATTCGGGCTGGCGATGAAGACAGGCCAACAGCAAGTTCTCTATCGAAAGCGCAAGCTTTATTTGGAACACTAATAATGCACGTAGAATACGCCGTCACACACATGTGTTCAGCCAGAGTCCCTGCCGGGGGAGAAGGACAAAGAAGCAGGTAAAAGGCTAAAAAATTCGGAGAAGTATAGGCTGCTGGACGGCGACTAGTCTCAGCACGTGCTCTGCAGGCAGAAATGAGGTGGAAACAAAAACAGCGCATGTGACAACGAAGAAAGAGACCCTACCCGCCTGCAGAAGTACGAAAGAGGGCAAAAAAAAAAAAAAAAAGCCTTCCAAGCAGCTTGGCACAATGTGACGTCCGTCCATCCTTGCGATACACGTCTATTCGAACTGGCGCACTGGCCGCGACGAAAGGATAAGCGACAATGCGACCGGAACTGATGAAGTGACTGGATAATGATCACATTCCGACATCTGCTAATAGTAAGGCCACGCAGAACAAAACTATAAGGAAAGCATTCGTAATGAACTGAACCAGCTTTGACGGAGCGCACAGAATGCACTGCCATCCACAACAACCATTAATTCCGGTTAGATGAATGATGAACGGCACGGGACGTTCCCTTCAATTCATGGGCCAGTGCTCCGTTCAGGTCACTCGCCATACCGTCAGTGGCATAACTAATACAGGCGTACAGTGCAGGGCTGTAACTCCGCTAAACGAGGTCGCCGTTGTTCTGGCAAACGCCGAATTAATCGCAGCCAGGTGCTTCGCCGAGACGGTAGAAACGCATCAAGCCAACGATGTGTCTGTCCTACATTCCTCGCAAGAACAATGGCAAGCGGCGTTCGCGGAACCCGCAGAAAGAGAGAGAAAAACAGGAAATGGCAGACACACGGGACGTCTCTCCTACTCCGCGCACAGCTCCGGCTTCCGCTGGCGCAGCGTTTATTTATAACGCAGCGAGAGCGGCGTCCATCAAGCAGATGGACGAGATGGGGAGGGAAGACCCCGACTGCGCGCAGTGCCTCCTCCGGCAGTAATCATCAGCCATCCTCGTTCGTTCCTTTGCTCAGCAGAGACAGCTGGCCCAAGGGCGCCTCGGAGGAGCTCAGCTTGAGCTCGACTCGCAGAACAGTGTTTCTGCGTCAGGTCAAGCGCTCACGGCGTAACGCATTTTCCGGAATCGCTCCTGAAGAAAGCCCGAATGTAGCACCCACCGCGACTCATAATTTATTTATTTATTTACCCTCAGTACCCGCGGGCATTATACAGAGGGGGTGGGAATTACATAATCTTATCTTCTTGAACCTCTGCACCGGCCTGCGAAAAGCCGACGCAGACCGAGAAGTTGTTCGTACTCCACACAATACACGGTGCTAACTCGAGCCCATTATAAAAGCAATCGCGCGAACGTCCCACACAGCGGCGAAAGCACGTCTGGGCGTACAGAGTGGTGAATGACCTCACGATCCAGCGCCTCGACGGCACCCCTGGGAACGACTAAACCACTCGTTTAATGCGCTAGCATTCAGCGAGCCTCTAAGCATGGCTTTGCGTGCGTGGTCACCGCCAGCTGCGCCGTTCGGGGAGATAAGCATACGGCCGATACAGAGGGAAGGGTGACGAGAGACACGTGAGCGCCATATATACTCGCAACAATTCATTTTGAAGCCCAAAGCAGAATATAAAGGCAAGTTGCGGCCTGAAATCAGGCAAGCGCGGCGGGCAAATGGTTCAATCAAATCGTAAATATTCCAGTTCTTTTCTAGAAAGTGCGATAAACGGCTTCGACACATGGGAATGATCTAATCCATTTCTGCATCGATCATTTCGCGCGTCAGTTGCCACCTGTTTTTTATTATTATTATTATTATTATTATTATTATTATTATTATTATTATTATTATTATTATTATTACCTGGTACACTCATGGTGACTGCAGCCATGAAATTAAGAGACGCTTGCTTTTGGGAAAGAGAGCCATGGTTAGCCTTGACCGCCTAGTAAAAAGCAGAGACAATACACTGCCAACCAAGATCCGTATAACTCGTGCTATGGTCTTTCCAGTTGTGATGTATGGATGCGAGAGTTGGACTGTGAAGAAGGCTGACCGCCGAAGAATTGACGCGTTTGAATTGTGGTGCTGGTGGAGACTCTTGAGAGTTCCTTGGACGGCCAGAAGATGAAATCAGTCGATATTGTCGACCATAAACCCTGACTGCTCATTGGAGGGTCAAATTCTAAAGTTAAAGCTCAGCTACTTTGGTCATCTGATGAGAAGAGAGGAGTCGCTGGAGAAAGATATGATGTTGAGAAAGGTTGAGGGTCACCGGAGAAGGGGTAGGCAGCGAACGCGATGGTTAGATGGCGTCCTCGAGGCGCTGTAGATGAAGTTATGTGATGTTAGGAAGATAGTGAGAGACCGGAAAGCGTGGCGTGATATGCTCCGTAGGGTCACGAAGAGTCGGACACGACTGAACTGAACTGACACTCATTACAGATCGGTGACACACGAGTGGACGTCAGCACTCGTCTGCCTCCTGTCCTTCGTCCTCGTATTGTTGCGAGCTTACATTTGAATGTCAAGGGCTAGCACCACTCCACCGAAAAGCCATTGTCCGCCAGTTTGCGTGGCCTGCAGTTTCTAGTATTACCGTGGCGCCGGCATGCAGCGGCGGCCACCGAAGGAATGGCGTGATGTGCTAGCGCATATTTAGCCAGCTAAGCTAAAATAGGCAGCCATGTTCTTTTCACCGCTAGAAGTTGCGCTCTTGAAGGCAGTGGTCGCCCAAGGTAAACCAGTTCGCTGTGTGGAGAAAGAATGCCAAAGAAAGTTGAACAAGGAAATGACGCTGCTCACAGTTACATTGGGGGAGGTATTTCGCGTATACCTCTTTCTGCAAAACTTTTCAAGACACTGATCGGCCAGCGGCAGCAACACCTTTTTCGACGATTTGTTTCTCCGCGCCGAGTTCCGCTGCCGAGGCACTCTTTGCTAAGTCATCAAGAGGCCAAAAACTAGGCACCAGTCACGCACCGAGCTATCGAATGACCACCGCGAATCGTTAGAAATCGGTCACGCGAAGTCCTCGACTGTCCGGTGGTGTGAATGAGGCTACGCACCTAAGTGCGCACCAAGCTCCGCGTGTGTACGGCTCTAGCCAAGTGCACTATCAGTCTGAGAAACAAAACGTCCAGTTTTAAAAACAACGAACACTGGAGTACACTCGTTAAAGAAAAAAAAAAGCAATTAAGCGACTTTCACGCGAACAAGATTCCACCACCTCATCGCATTTATCCCGCAGACCAAACGGACACAGGAAAGGCAACTCTGTTGGGGACGGGGTGGCTGTTCCTGGCCCTAGCCGCTTGCGGCGTGGGCTAGCCTGCCACCGGATCTGTTGTAGGCAGTCATTGGTCCCGCCATCGCTTCGGTGGACGACGACGGCCGTTGCCGACGCGCGTCTTTCTCTCCCTCTTCTTTTTCTTTCTTCTCTATTTTCTCTTCTGTCCGTACGAGGCAGCGGAGGTGGCTCAGCGAGCCAGTAGCAGGGCCGTGCATTTTCTTTTCTTTCTACAGTCGCAACAACAACAACAACAAGAACAACAACTCTGTTATCATTGACAACTTCTGGAAGAGAGGAACCTTACGTGGTTTCATACTGACGGGCTTAGTGGTCAGCACAGTGCAATGGGACGAGCGCTGTTTTCAAAAGTGTCCTATAGGCAACCTGCAATGGAGTTTGCTGAGACATGTGGCGCCACCTGGCGGCCGACGGGAGCTAATACTGAGTCGGCGCAGAAGCTGACGCCGTATATGTTGCGGCCGCTGTGTTCCTTCTGCGTTCGCGTTTTGTTATCCCAGTGAGTGTGATTTACTCATTTAGTGACTTCAGTGGTCTCGTGCGATGCTTCGACTACTACGGATGTGAACAAGAATAAAAATAAGAGCAAGGGCGGCGAGAAAGACTACCACAATCACGAAGGAGACCTAAGCGTACCGCTTGCTGGGAGAATGATGAGAGAAGGAAATATTGGCTGCGAGAGAGTAATGTAACTGAAATTTGTTTTGTTATGGGGCCATTGGCGTACAGACGCCAAGAAGCTAAAATAAGACGATTGCCCGTGAGCGGAGGAAACGGTATAAACTTCTGACTCGGGGAGTCGCACGCTGGTTGGGGCACACTACTCAGTACGCGCTGTAAAATTTGGCGTGTACTGGTATATGCTGTGCAAGATCGAGTGGCATACGTCCCGAAAATCAACAAAGCCGTGCAGCCGCAGCATCGTATTCCAGCCGCATTACAACGGAGGCGAAATAAAAAAAAAAAATGTTCGTGGATCTGTGAACCGGATTTCTAATGCGGTGTCTATTCGGAACCACGAAGCCAAAATATCTTCAAAACTTCCAATTACAGATTTCAGTAAGCATATTTATCTGTAAATTAGTTCTTAAGGTGCTGAAAAAGTTGAAGTGGCGGAGTGTATAGAGGCCCGTGATACAGTGTACGCTGAGAATGGAACTTCGTTCTATTGTTCCGCGCCAAATATTTCTTTCACCGACTGCTCAAGCTACTCAAGAGTCTCTTGTCTCAGACGATAGAATATTTCATCATTAGTAACAACAGTAAAAAATTCTAACTCTTAACGACCTCCGTTACGAAAGCTTTGCCGTTGAGTGCCAGCATTTCCCGCCGGCTTTCCCCAAGCTTGAGGTACGGAGATACAAAATGCATGCCAGTTATTGTTGTTGTTAAGGGCTTTATTTTTCCAACGGTGTAGGAGGCCCCCTACTCCCCGCCCCCGGCACGCACAGTTTTCGTTGATGACGCACGCTACAACCGCACAGTGCTTGCAATCGCCACGACATCCGTAGCGGGTACCGCACCATGCCTCCTGTAACTTCCGCGGCACTGTCGAAAGGTGCACCACGAACAAAAGTGTTCGTCATGGTATTAAACTTTAAAGCAAAACCGCGAGGAAATTATTATGCTGCTGTAATCAAACAGCAAGAACAAAAAAAAAAAAAAGAAGAAACGGCGATCAATCTCTTCTCAGGTTCTCTCTGCACTTTCAATGTTTGGGTATGAGGTGTGAACGCAATAGGTGAATGAAAAGCTACGTTTACAACATTTTTCATTCATTTAATTATTTCTTAATTCATCATCACATATCCGACTAATGCCCTGAGAGAATAAATTTCGTTAAAAAAAATTCCGTCTACTCACGCGACATTCAAAGCTGTGCGCGCGGGTGTTCCGTCGCGAGCTGCGCGCACTTCGCGGTGACGTCGACACCGTTCACGTTTTAAACATGAGCATTCTCGAACAGGCGGTGTCCTTTCGTCAGTATTGGTTTTCGGAAGTAGCTCTCAAGACATTCGATTGCCTTAAAACTGCAGAAAATGAGAGCCGAGATGCTTCTAGCCGTACAACGCGAACGCAACCCGACCGCGCCAGCCTACTCAGATTACTCGGCGCCGCCGTTGGCGGCGCTGAACGCTGCGCTCCACTAGCGCCGCCTGGCCACTGCAGGTTGCCTATAGAACGATGCCCGAAGGTATACCCGATCAACTGGCACTTCATTCTACCTCGTCAGTCAGAAGTACCGCCCCGATGCAGAAAGCGGCTCCTGCGCAAGAAGCTTGCCCTCTTGAAAAGCCCGCCACAGTTGTAGGCGTACAAATGTTGGCGTCGATAGTGTTTCAAACAGAAAACTATCGTGATGATGCCGAAATAAGGCGTCATCAGACCCAGGTATTCTCCGAGAGCTGTGGCCCATGCCAGCAAGCAGGGACATTGGGAAGAAAGTGAGTCGCGATCGCCATAGATCAAAGCGCTCGCCAACAACCGCAGGCGGCCGAGACGGGCCAGCATCCTCCACAGATGCGCCCGCTGGGAATCAACCGCGGCCTCGAAGAGAACAAAACAACGCATGACTGGCGATGCGTGTGCCCGCCGCGCGATATCCTCGGCGAGCGCGTGCCCGCGCTCCTTTTGATGCCCCGCTCGGGGCCATCTTGCCGAAACATCACCGAAACGGAACGAATGCTCAGCGGAGACGGGCGCAAAACACTGAAACGAAGAGTCTGCTCAAAAACAGAGCGCGACCTGCGAACCAGTCAAAAGCAACGATTCTACAGAAATTGAATTTTGAGGTCCCAGACAACTGTTCACAAGGTTCAGAGCACGTGGTATACGTATGGGAAGCGAAACCGTGAAGTCTGGCTCTCACGAAGACCTTAAAAATGGCAGCCCAGGAGTTTTCTTTCAATCCGGGGCCTGACAAAGCACTAAAACGCCTTCAACAAAGCTTTTTTTTTTTTTTTTTTTTTGGGGGGGGGGGGGGGGGGGGGGGGGGGGGAAAGAGAACTGTATGCGCAACGTCCCCGGTGACGACGCATATACGTTCGCTCACACTGACTGCCGGGACCAGCCCCTGGCGGGCGGTGAGGGCCGGCAGACGTCTAGAAGTCTGTGTCACCAACAGCTCACGAGCATCCTCGCTCTGTCGAAGCCGCAGAGAAGCAGGAAATGCACAGTAGCAGTGGGTGAACACTTTATATCGTTACCATTACGCAATGCGCTTGGAATGAATGACGACGCTGACGCTCCCCTTGTCATAAAGTTCATTTCCACGTTAACGACGATGACGAGAAACATTTCTCCAACTGATCACCACTTGAAGCACCTCGCAAGCCCATAAAATTGCGCGGTGTGCATTGCAAGGAGCCACCCTTTTAAAGCCCCTGGCTTTGAGCAGACCCAAACGAACACGCCGGAAGTCAACCTCTATGACTAGAGAGCAGCTGAACGCGGAAGCTATATCGGTTATGACACAGTCCGTGGCGCCGTTCATCACAGCGTTCCCGCGGTTTTGGCAGGACTCGGCTGTAATTCGCGCGTCTGCAGCCTTAGAGTCAAGGGACACCTCCTCACATGCAGTAAGTACCCTCAACCTGTTCACAAGCGTGCGCGCTATTACCACAAACTAAATCCCCCCTTCAGATCTGCGTATGAACCAGAACATGCACTATTTTGCGCTTCTACGTTCGCCTACGCGGACAAGAGAGGTCATTTCATAAGCCCGGCGTGAGAGTATCAAATGGCTGCCTAACGCACGTGATCTACTCGCGTGATGAACTGTCTACCGGTTCAACATTATTTTGCGACTGAAATGGATGTCAAACGTGATGCGGCCCCTCGCGCATCGGAAATTGAAGCGACGATTTTAAGCGGGCATGAAGGCACAGACGAGTTTCCGCCGTTGGGCATACTTTGGCGGAGCTGAAAGGAAAATCGATACAGACAGTTGACAGGTAAACGGGCAGAAAAAAAAAAATGGCGTAATCTGGTAGAAAGCGTTAAAGCACCTGACACGAAAAATCGCTACCAGTCGAGCTGCATTTCGAGCCAGCGAGGCATACTACGCCGAAAAGGGCCTCTGAAATTGGCGGCATGCCAGGCGCACTGGACCATGGGCCGCGCGCGATCAGCCACCCTGAGAAAGGACGGTTGATATTTTCGTTCGTTTAATTGTCCTCTGCGCCGGCAAGTTCTTTATTGAGCGTGGAGCAGGCACGAACCAGGCGCGCTCTCCCTCCGCAGAAGCTTTAACGCAAGGGAGGTGCAGCCTTTATGACTACAACGCTGTGTCGGCCGCTAACCAGATCGGGCAGCGCGCCGATAAGCGCAGCAGTGCTGGCATAAACCTCCGTGCGTGCGTGTGCAGGCGACAAACGAAAGCGCAGGCGCGGGAGCCGAATTCATGCTACCTTTTTTCGTCATGTAAACTACGCCCTCGGTTCACACGGTTTGAACTTTGCCGTTTAGGAAGAAAGCTTCGGTGCGGTGGCTCAACAGCGCAGCTCAAGAAAGCGTCGGACACGCGAAGGCTCGCGGAAAGCAAAAGCTCAAGGGGAGCGGCAAGCGAGCCATCAGACCAACAAGGCGCGCGTTGCATGTAAATTACTTCAAGAAGCGGGAGCACAGCGTGGTATCCTCGAACGAGAATAGGATTAAGAATTGGGGGAAAAAAAAAAAGAAAAAAAAAAACGAGGAGGAGTGGGATATTTTCACCTTCACAGTGCGTGTATTCAGGTGGGCGAATATTAGAGCAGCAAGAAACCGTCTGTGAGTTAAGCTATAAAAAGGCAGTTGGAATTTTTTGTGCGAAAGCACTAACACGCTAAGCACCACCGACCAAGAATATTGCGCAATCTTTTTTTTGCTTGTTAGTGCCACTGCTTCCCCCCCCCCCCCCCCCTTCACACACACACACACAAAAGCATATGCGTGGATTCGAACCGGCCGGGCTCGAAGGCGGGTATTCGGGCTCAACAGCCGAGCGTCCTATAGCCACTGGGCCACCGCGGCGGATAACTGTTATGACCAGGTTTAAATAGGGTTAAATCTCCGCCATTGGACGCGGCGGCTCCGAGATAGCCACATGTACAGCTGAAACTGCAGTTGCCCGTATTTTCACACTATACAATTGGTTCAACGTATATAACGCCGGCCAATTTTTTGTTTCGCATTTTAGAAAATGCGGCGGACATTATCTTTCGGCATCTATTCCAGAGAGCAATTTTCTACATTATTTTTTTACGGTGGTCATTATTTTAAACGAAAGCATTATTTTGCCGTGATTTAAGGTAGTGACCCGATGTGGTTAAAAACTCACTAGTGTATATCTGCGTTTTTGACGGCATGAAGTGTTTATTCACAAGCCACTGAAGTACAAGCGTTCGTACTGGGAGCTGTGCTTGTACGAGTCGTAATCGTTCTCTAAAAGGTAACGCAAGTTAAATAATATGGACAATATACAAAACTCGAACTGAAATATAATTCTAAGGACTAAGTTGACATGTTACAGCTGAGTTGTTACGTTATGTTGCGCGAGAGGGCAGCGCATCGCGTCGTGCGTGTGTTGACGGCAGCGAATGGAACAGCCAATCAACCGGCGTGCGAGCCAAGGATCGAATGACACTTTTCCGTGGTATACCTGTACCGTTTCATACCATTGTCCTATATGCAGGTGATAAACATACTTGAGCAAATAAGTGCGCCAAGCAGGTAATGACTGAACAAACGCTCAGCTACAGCAGGCGGCGAGGAGGTGCTTTTCGGCAGTCTGCAAAGGAGTGTAAGCCAACGAAGCAACAGTATACGCTCTAGTGGGCGAGTCGGTTTAGTTCGTGATGCATGTTCCAGCGCAACGAAGCAGGGACAAAGACGACACAGGCGATATGAATTGGTAGCTCACAGAAAAACAAATCACTGGAAAAAAAAAAAAAAAAAAAAAACGTACAAGCGATTCGCCATCTCAAATCTAACATGTTTGCAGACTGCCCAGTATAATACACCCCCATGTTTCATCCCTTTCCTGGCTTCAATACTGATTTTTCTTGCACTCTGAGTGTCCAAGTCGAACCCTACAGCTAAGCTATATACGACGCATGCTGCCCTTTTCTGTTAAAACCGAATGTCTAAAACTGAGCCCGGTGTACTTATACCGTTTTATTCTCTCATTTAAATCGAAAAGTCCAAACTGCGGTATACAAAACAAAACGGGAAATTAATTTTCCATTTACTGCTTTCAAAGCTTACGCTATGATGCCGGTGCAGAAATATTCTGTTCTGGCCGGCTGATGGTGACTTACGTACAGCGTTTTAAAAAGAGCGTTTTTTTTTTTTTTTTTTTTTTAGATATGTTCCGCAATTCCTTGCCGTTCTCAGTTTCGATGCCCGACTCTGGATATAAAGCGAGCACCCAAAGCGCTTGCAACGTGGCGCTGGTAAATATATGCCTTCGTGTTGTCATAGCTGTCTCGGGACCATCACGCTGCGGCCCATAATGAGCGACTCGCTGACCTCCAGCGCGAGGTCCGCAAAGCGTTACGCCTAGCAAGCGTTCGCTGGCTTTATGTAAGCTGACGGGCGCATTTACCACCCTCCCTAGCATCGAAGAAAATCGACAGCGTTCATTTTATGAGCATCGTATACACAAACTGGCACGGTGTATGCGCAAGTGCTACACTTGCCACGCAGCAAAGTGGACGGGGCGCAAATTAAACACGATGAAAACGACTCCCCTCCCATTCGGTCGCGTTGTACAAACGCCAGTCTGCCCGTCATCTTCCTCCCCCGGATGTCCCCCTGAAAACGTGCCTCACGCCCACGTTGGTGCTTCCATGCATTAAAAGATGGCGGTGATAACCATGCAAATGTTAGCACAATAATACTCTTCCACTCGGCGCCGTGCAAATGTTTGTCTGCACGCATGCTACTATCGCTATCTCTCTCTCCCTCTCGCGCGGCAGCTAGCAGCGTCTGG
This sequence comes from Amblyomma maculatum, assembly GCF_055883805.1. Classification (NCBI taxonomy): domain Eukaryota; kingdom Metazoa; phylum Arthropoda; class Arachnida; order Ixodida; family Ixodidae; genus Amblyomma; species Amblyomma maculatum. Next base: position 129,149,503 of record NC_139350.1, read on the forward strand.
GTACAATCGTGCGTGCGCGTGGAAGCTGGAATTGCCAGTCAATACCACAACTCCCACGAGCCAGCATGCCTTCCAGGCATACGCGAAATGGCATTCTGAGATTGAAAATACCGATCGTGAACAATCAAGCCCAGCCCTCCTCCGCCCCCTCTTTTACCCATCTACCGTAAGCCCCTCTGCATCATCGGTGATAGGTTGGTCAAGAAACGCGTGTCTATAAGGGCAGCAAATTTCAGAATCTATCTCGGCCCTCCTCCCATTTTTTTTTTTTTCCCCGAGAAAAGACGGCAGATATGTCCACCCCAGCTGAGCAAATATCGCGAGCAGACAGAATACGGCGCACACGACGCTCGAAATGACGGCTGGGGCACGCTCAGCGAGTGCCGCCCGAAGCCCAAGCAGACATCGCGCTCATTCCGAGGGCGAGTGTAAGTACATGCATGCGCTACACTTCCGTCGGCACTGCATGGCCTGGCTCCGCTCGCTGTGACGCCAATCCACTGTGCTGTCAGACCACACGCATCCCAGACCAAGCTGGGAGGGTACAGATCGATTTCCGGGTCCATTAAAAGACGGATGCTCGTATCAAACGCAACTCGCCGCCGCAGCATGCATGCGCAAGAACCGCTTCCCCGAAAGCCCGATCTGCTGCTGCCGCTGCGCGATGACTGCACGGCCGCGGAACACCTCCCACCTCGATCGCGCTAGCAGCGAACGCTGACTATGCACGATATCGTACACGATACGCCTGTCGAATATGCGGGCCGCGCGCGGCCTCCTGAGAAGCATAGGATGACAATGCTGCAGTGTGGCTTCTGACAAAGGATTCTAAGATGGAAAGAAATCGTAAAAAAAAAAGAAAAAAAAAAAAACCTTAAGAAGGCGAGCTGAGTGGTTTGGGCAGAACATTTTTTTCCCCCGCGCCATTTATAACAATTCACCATTCCCACTTTCCAGCGAAATGCGAGTTTGCCGGCGCAATCAGGCGCGCAGAGCAGCCGCTTCGCAACCTTGACAAGGTTGCACCGAGCTGCCCCATAGCGCCGTTTCGGTTGGCAAGTGAAGGACATGCTAGCACAGAAGGCCTGCTGTCGCGCGCACATCTACGCACGATTTCTGAGGCAGTGAAATGGTTCGCGCCGCATACATGTGTCACGTCCAAAGTGGTCCCCGTTTCGTACACCCACCTCACCGTGAGCTGACCGGACAAACGTTCTCTCCCGATGGATAGCGGAGGCTACCAGTCGTATGCGTAATGGCGTTTATATTCTCATGTAGCTAATATAACTGATCGATTCTTACGAGAAAAAAAAATGCAGAAGCAGCGGCGATGAGACGCGTTGTAATAGACCGCTTTTGGCAAATTTCGACGGCGCTCCAAAAGCGCCGAAATATCTTGCACAAGGGGCATTTCATTGCAACACACTACGGATGGAATCCACGATGTCGTGCTCACGAGCCAAAACGCCACAACAATCATCCAGCCGTTGCGCTGCAGCTGTTATCCAGTGATGGCATTATAATACTCTTGGTTCTGACTGCCCGTTATAAGGCTCTGGTTGTCGACATAAAAAATACTAAAAAGTCAAGGGCGGTGATCATCAATGAAAGGCAAACACACACTGCTATTAAGCACATCACCTTTAGTAATTCAAGAATAGATATTGTTATATGTGCTAAGGTGCTCGGTGTATTGCAGAAGTTACTGCGTTCCTCAATCAGCGAAACTAGTGGTTTTTTAATGATTATTCCTCCTTGTGGCATTTCTCTCTAGCGCAGGGCACCACCACTGCGACACACATAACCAGGCTGTTAAAAATGCAGAAAGTAAACTTCTTATACGGGCAGAAGCCAGGAGTTGGATGATGGATACCGGTAATGGTGCAAAGTGCATCGCCGTAGCCATGAGCGTAAGAAGCCTTCGAGTTCCCGTTCTTGGCTATCTGCGGTAGCCGAAGCACGCTGCCATGAGTAATCCTGAGGAGCATCACTGCTAAGCGGAAAGATTGTCAAGACAAGGAAAGTCGGCAGCCTCAATGCGAACACGGCGGTTAACACTCTGCGCCAGGCCGGGTGAGCACGCGGGCACCATAACGAAAGGCCACCGTGATGATTATTTAGTCCTCGTTTTCTTTCAAAAGGGCTACGGATCTAGAACTCGCAATGAAATGCAATCTGAGGCCAAGCGTTCCGTTTCGAGAGGCTTCCGAAGCCTATGCTATGCACGTGCAGTAGGGAGCGCGCTATTTCTGCTCTGCCTCCATCTCCTGCGCCGCTTTGCGTTAACAACTCAACTCGAATTACCAAAGCCAATTAAGCAAGCGACGTCACTTTCAATATCCTCGATGCGGCCGTCACTAACGATGCTCGGTTAGCAATAATTAAAGACGAAAACAATATTCAGCCAGAGGTCCTGAAAACGGTTCGTCCATCACGAGCAGAAAAGATTTCCACACGCGACGCAAGGAGCGCGCGTTGTCAACCCCGCGGAGCTGATTCACCCGTTCATCATCGCTCCCTTTGGCCGCGGGAGAACAGCGTGGGAGTCGGAGCGCGCCTAGGCCAGACTCTGACGCTCTTCGCCCCACGCCTTCCTTCCACGACCAGCCAAGGGCAAGGGTATGCGTAAACAACGCGCGCTCATCTGCCGGCGAAATATCCTCTCCGAAAGTTGCAATGCCACTGGGTTCGACTTTAGGCTGCCCATGTAGGACGGCGTCCTTGCAGCATCATCTCAAGTGGGAGGGTCATTTTCCTCCTCCCTCTTTAAGAGTTTTGAAGCGTGCTACACATCCGCTACGCTTTTCTTGCAGATTACCACGCGGCCCGGGAACAATGGGAAAGGAGGAACCAGCGAAGCTCATAAAAGTCTTGTTTGAAAGCGTGCCTGCCACACCCAGCTAGCATGGCGTGCGCAGATCCCGAGTTCAGCATGTAATGACAACTGACGGCACACGATGTGACGCCTTCTCTTCACATACACCACCTATAGTTAGGATTCAGAAATATGTCCCGATGCACACTGTCCTATATATATATATATATATATATATATATATATATATATATATATACTTCCGGTGTCAACAAATATTCTTGAAAGGTAAAGTCTTTTATTTTAGACTAAGGGTTTCTTTTCGTTCTCTTGGTATTGCATGACCCAATTAACTTTACACAACCACTAATGATTCTGACGTGGAGTTGATAGTTGAGCGGTGGACTGGCGCTCAACACTGCCAAAACTCATGCACTTAATTACGGAATGGTCTACCCGTCAAATAAAACATCATTAGCAGGCCAACACATGCAGGCAATTTGACATAGGTAATTAGTTGGTCACTCTGCTGAGTTTCCACCATGTGACATAGTTCTCGCAGCCTGAAAGCCATATATGTGGCAATGCTCCAACGACAAGCATCGCACATAGCGCAGCAAGTACAAGTAGCAAAATGATTGCTTTGAGTTTCCTCTTAATGCAGCAAAGCTGTATCGGCTGCTTCGCAAGTTTTTTTGCTTTTCAATTAAAGTTTAATTTCATCCTGTCAGTTTTCTCTCTGCTTGACCTGCCCGCATCATGCACCTGCACCCTGCAGTTCTGCCAGTACCGAGCGACGCGCCATCCGAAACAAGGAATGTGTGCGTTTTTTACGACGCCGGCCCCGACGGCCGGTGTGTTTGTGTGAGTGTCAGAGAGAGAGAGAGAGAGCTGTACGCGGCTGTACGAAGAAAAAAGACGAAACTGACACAGCACCGGCTGAAACCTGCATACACAGCGCAACATCCTGCCGTTAAATGGGATGTGAATGAGCCGGAGGTGCACACATATCAGAGAAGCTTCGAGGCCGCGTAAAGATAACATCACTGTGTGCAAAAGCATGCACGCCGATCCCGGACCGGCAGCATAGAGCGCATCGGCACGCGACGACCCTCCCTTTTCCAGCACGAAAGCGGACAACATCGCGGACGCGTGCGGCTTGCCAAAGCGACGCACGAGCCAGCCGCCGCTCCCAGCCGTTACGAAACACAGCACGCTCGAAACGACGCCTCCGCCGAAAACGTAAACATGCAGCAGCCCTGGCTAACTAGCACAGCACGGCGAGCTAGCGCCGTGTTGAGCCGAAGCCGACGGCGCGCACGGCATTTTTCTGATCTCGGAGAAGCGGAATCGCGCAGCTCGCACGAAGGCGAACTGACCATCGTGAACCGCGCCCTTTGTGCTGAGCGGTTCCGAGTCTGGGCGCGCAATTTCGCATGATCGCTGCGCCAAAGGCCGGGGCGGCGACCGGCACAGTGACACGCGACGACATGCATCACACCTTGGCAGCCCCGCGTCAGCAAGCAGTGACAGCTACCGCCGGCGTGTGCGGTAGCGTAGAAAGTACTACATACGCGCCACACACAAACAAACGGCTGCTTCGACGCTAACGGCGAACGTCGTCTGCAGCGGCTTCTCGGTTGAAGCGCGATTCCGATTGCGGCCGCGGAAGCACCCAGCTTTCGCGGCCGCCCCGGTTTTCGCGAGATGCAAAAAGAAAACTGTTTGTTCTTACTTACCTGGAGGTATTTCCTCGACTTTGTCCTGTTCCGGCGGGGCAAATGCGATAGCAATAGTCCACAGTTCGAAACCGTCACCCTCCAAAACGCCATGTTATGAATGGCACTCTCATTCCCTAGATGGCGCGACGTGAGCAGCAAACTCTCGACACCAAGCAAAAACCGGAAGCCAACTTTGTGCATCTTTCTTTCTTTTCATAAACATTAGCATAATATTGTTGTAATCCAATATTTATTATTATAAAGTTAAAATAATTGTTATAAAAATTACATTCATAAAAACAATATGTTCTATCTGAAGCTAAAAGTCACGACAAGAGAGCACTGCTGCCCGCGAAATTTGAGCTACAACGGTTTGAACATCGAAGAGGCGGCAACGCTTTCAACAAGGAAAATTTCAGAGCCTCGAACGATTGGTTTCTGCTCACCGTTACGTTTCACTAGTTCGATTAAAAACGTGTTATTCAGATCACCTTACTGTGGCCATTAAATAGTCAAATGTATGGAAATGAGGGGCTCATTAAACATGAAGAAGCCAACTACACCGAACGAAGACGAGGAAGTCATAGGGGGAACGTTTTCCTATATATATATATATGTGTGTGTGTGTGTGTGTGCGTGTGTGTGTGTGTGTGTGTGTGTGTGTGTGTGTGTGTGTGTGTGTGTGTGTGTGTGTGTGTGTGTGTGTGTGTGTGTGTGTGTGTGTGCGTGTGTGCGTGTGTGCGTGTGTGTGTGTGTGTGTGTGTGCGTGTGTGCGTGTGTGCGTGTGTGCGTGTGTGCGTGTGTGTGTGTGTGTGTGCGTGTGTGTGCGTGTGTGTGTGTGCGTGTGTGTGCGTGTGTGTGCGTGTGTGTGCGTGTGTGTGTGTGTGTGTGTGTGTGTGTGTGTGTGTGTGTGTGTGTGTGTGTGTGTGTGTGTGTGTGTGTGTGTGTGTGTGTGTGTGTGTGTGTGGCGCGGGAGTTTGGCAGGTTCGGACGTACGCATGACGTGTTCTTTAGTGAGAGATAATTCTCTCACCGTTACCTTGATTTATCTGCTGGACCGCTGCGACCCGAATATATTTTGTCATGCTTGCTTTTTTTTTTCCTGCTCCTGTGATGTAGGGCTTTTCCTCTGCTTCTGGGAGTGCTCCTGGCATCCAGGCAGAATCTTACGGTTTAATCGACCTGTGCAGCCGTTTTACGGAAAGCAAATGTTAAAGAAAGAGCATTCTTCGTCTGCGCCTAAAGAGCACAACCTCTTGGAACTGCACAACATTTTCTCGAGGTGTGCCGTTATTCTCAAGAGCTTTTTGTTTTCTCTCTCTCTTTCTTCGTGTGGCACCTTTCTTTCTGTGCGTTTTCTCGCTCTTCGGAGCTCTTTTAAACCCCGAAAACCCCAGGAGTCGCAAAAAAATCAGACCTATGTGTATTCGGGAACACAGTGAGCAGATTCTTACATCTGGGAGGCGCAACGTTTCGCCTCACGCTATGCGTAAAATGCGGATATGCGACGAGTTGTCCTCAGTCTGTCAGTCATTGTTTATCCTTCGCAGCTGCGGTTAATTTCTTCCGGCCGCATCCTTCTGCCGGCGGGGAGTTTCATTTTTCGTAATTGAAAAACGCATGCTGTGGCTGTGCATCACATAAAAAAGAAATATAAAGGAAAGTGTAGAAAGTGGACTCTGCTGCGCGACGGCATTCATTTCAAGAACCGGCATGCTCAGTTTGTCACGATATTGGCAGCCGACTACGACCGCATTTGCTGCGCTTCTAGTCACAACTTCGGAAAAAGTTACGTGTCTGGCAATACTGAACCCATCCGAGTTAGCAGCGGGGCTTTCGCTCGGTGCTGTGCTTGGATTTATAGGATGTACAGTGTAAAATCACGGTGCTTTCTCGAACGCGAGCGGATTACATATTAGCCAGCCATTTGTGTCTGATCGGACTGAATAACCACACTGATGACACCGCCAAAATGGCCACCTTGTGCAGCTCATGGGCGCAGAGAGAGCGACGACCGCATCGCAGCGCGAGACACACCAGACTACTTTGGGACACCTGTGCACTGGCTTTTCTGAGAGGTGCACCCCTGTGCGCAGCATTTATTCAAGTCGCTTTGTCAATGACAGTGCACGCATTTTTTGAACTAACGACTGCGGTCACAGTCACGTTTCTTTTTGCAGGTTTTTTCTTTTATGGATAATATTTTCCTGGGTGCATCGTCTGCCTCCCTCGGTAAAATACAAAATTAAACTATGAATTTTCGAGTATTTCCAGCTAGAATGCGAATAAAATTGAACGCAGCAAAACACTTTCCAAGTTCGCATTTTCATTTTTACGCTTCCCACAACAGCATCACAACGAGTGGAGGAGAGATAAGTCGTTTTAGTTTTATAGCGCACGAATATCATACATTACTATGCTGAACCTGTGCACGGCTGGTCTTGAGAGGAGTGCGGGCTGTTCACTAGGGCATTCACAATAGCCGCGGAAGCAACGGGAGTTTTTCTCCTGGAGTTACGCCCTGTGCCGCCGCTGGGGGCGCGATGAGCCCGCTACCTACTAGGGTGCCTCGATACCAGCGTCGAGGCACCCTACTGCCTGCTACAACCGTGTGGTGCGGACGCGTGTTCCATCGCTCCTCCGATTGCACGTGGCTACCGGAAACGGACGGACCGGCGACAGCGGGAGCTTCCGAAGCGTCAAATAGATTAGTTCTTTCTTTTATTAACTTTATTTTGTTTTCAGCTAGTTAGGTTAGGTGCAGCCTAAAGAATAGATTTTAGCTCTTTGTCCTAGCGGCCTGGTTTTTCGTGCCGGCAGCTAGGTTTTCTTGGCGTTCATCCTTTAACTATTTTGTTTAGATAAATACTTCTTTTCTAGGCTATTGGCGTTCTCAAAATTGATTTTAAGGCGTGTTTGCTAGTCGTTTCTTGTGTTTTCTTTTGGCAGTTTGTATATTCTGAGAATTCGTAATAGATATAGTTCAGTCGATACATGCTTAAGATGTGCAATCAAAAGAAGGTAAAGTATACTCAGTGTGAGGCGCAGGTTAATCTCAAGGAAACGCGTTTTGACTGTAGATGAAGCGGAAGGAATCGACGTTTTGTGTCGGTGTTGCGTGCTGAGCGCGCGCCTAGATAGATTTGATCAAGAAAGGGGCAGTTTAGTGGCTCGTGTGGATGATTTAGAAAATGAAGTACGTTTGTTAAGGGCAGAAAATCAGAAACTGCTTGGACAGCTTCCTCAAATGGAAAAAAAAAAATGGCCGACTTTATCCTTGGAACCAACGAGGACGAACATTCCAGTGCGGGCCACGTGGCTGCGACCAGCACTGGCATGGAGGGCGTAAGTAAAGTAGGTCAGGAGGATTTCGCCCTTAGAAACAAGGAGGACGAACATTCCAGCGCGGGCAACATGGCTGGGACCAGCACTGGCATGGAAGGCATAACAAAGTAGGTCAGGCGGATCCGAATCGACAGAGTTATTTAGAAGCAGCTACTAAGAAGCCGGAAAAAAAGGAAGAAGTAAGGAAGAATGAAAATCCCAAAGAGAAGGACACATATAACCGAAAGCAGGAGCCCACGTTGGGAGAGGGAGAGAGAAGGCCCAGGTGCTTATCGCCGGAGATTCTAACATGAGCAGGTGCAAGCGATATATCTTGGAACGTGTAAAGGGTGATAAGCGAGTGTTAGTTGGAGCCTTCCCAGGGAGGACAATGAGGGCAGTGCTGGAAGAGAGTAAAAATAGGCTGTTGAAAAATTCCGCAGAGTGCAGTATGGTGATAGTAGCCACGGGGCTAAACGATGTCCTAAATGGTGACGCTGCAGGAGTGGTGGAAAGTTTAGCTTAGGGAGTTGAGGATATAAAGGAGATAGCATAGCAAGCGCAGATAGTTGTATGCACAGTACCGGAGGTGCTAGGATTGAACGGAAAGCTGGAAAAGAACGTGGTGACAGTTAATCAGGACATAAGAAAGTTAAGCCTGGAGAAGCGTTTCGAAGTGGTTGAGGTAAACAGGGAGGTGCATAAAGCAGGTTTTGGTAAGACTTTTCAGCGAGATGGCATTCATTTTAACAGAAGGGTGGCAGCAGAGATTGGCTGGCGACTAGCAGGCAGGGCTGTAGCTTTATTAGGGGGTCCGCGAGGACTCCGTGCACAGAGGTAGTTAGAAGTGAAGCAGAAGAAAGTGTAATAACGGAGGCTGAGCCCCAAAAAATGGCAAGGCGGAGGTCGAGAAAGAAAAGTACAAAAAGGAAATTTAACAAGGATCAGCTACATAAACATGCAAGGAGGTAGAAAAAGAGCGAAATGGCTAGAGATAGAACAGCAGTTGAAAGATGACAAAATAGGTGTGTACGCTCTTTGCGAGACTCATCTCAGGGATCTAGAAGATCCGCCGTTTATAGAAGGCTACATCTGGGAAGGGTGCAACAGAACGAGAACGAAAAAAAAAAAAAAAAAAGGTGGAGGGGTAGGTATGTTGATACACCAGGGAACAAATTGGCAAAGAGTTAAATCATCTTGTAAAGAACATATCTGGGTATCAGGAACAATTGCCGGCATAAGGACATGGCTAGGGGCAGTTTATTTAGAAACAGGACACCAATGCAGGCAAGAAAACAAAGATCTTGTTGAATGTTTCAGTGACGATATAAGCCAGTTTGGAGACGGGGCCAATATTATTCTGCTGGGGGACATGAATGGCCACATCACGATCTGGATGGATACACGGATTGTAACGGGAAGCTAATGCTAGATTTCTATGAGCGACACGATCTAGTTATAGTAAATAGAGAAACAAAATGTGAAGGCCAAATCACGTGGGAATTCCGCAACAGGCAGACGACCATTGACTACTGTCCAATGTCGCAGGAAATTTATAGCAAGGTCACAAAAATGGAAACAGACGAAGAAGGGGAGTGTAGTCTGGGAAGTGATCATAAACGTATTAGTCTGCAGATGGGGCCCTTGATGAAAAGAGAAATGGAACTTAGACAAAAAGTTAACGCCAAATTAAACGACGATCAAATAGCGAAGATAGCAGCAGACATAGAGGAAGCAATATAGAAAAGCCCCATGGAAGACTGGGATTATGAGAACAGGTAGAACTGCTCCTAAGGAGGAAAATTAAGGAGGTTAAAGTAGCAAACCGCTGGAATGGAAAGAGGAAGCCACGGAGCTGGTGGAATAAGGAAATCATGGAAGCTATTGAACAACGACGGTCTGCTTCAAGGGAACACCGAGTGGCAAAGAAAGCACAGGTATCTTAGGAAGAAATCGACCAAAATTGGGAATCATATCGACAAAAGAAACTTGAGGTACAGGCCCTCGTCTAAAGTAAAATAAGGCAGTTCACCGATCACTGCGGGTGGCTGACATACACGATGCCTCTAGAGGCGGAGCAAGAAAATTCTGGAACCATATAAGCTGGCTAGCTAAAAAGAATCAAAGAAAGCAGGAACAGATTCAAGATAACAAGGGATATTGTTTAAAGGGAGACAACGCAGTGAACTACATTACATCATTTGTAGCCGAGTCATTTAAGAGCGATGATAGGGTAATCTCTACAAATCAGGAAGCAACACAAGATAGCAGAATATAAAGCAGCTTGTAACTGACCAATCTAAACTGGAAAAAGGCAGAAAATAATACGCCTAAAAACACATCTACAGAAATAGATGGAATTCCGATCAAGCTGATTAATGAACTTGGTCCAAAAAAGTAAGGAAACGTTGTTAAAAGCTCTGGAAACAGTCATAACGACTAAGCAAATTCAGGACATCTGGCGGCAGAGTAAAATTAATTTGATTTATAAAGGGATAGGAAAAAGGATGCACATAAAATCCTACAGGCCGATTACCATAACATCTGTTGTGTACAGGTTGGCCATGCAGGCGGTGAAATTAAAGGTGCAAGCATGGGTAGAAAGTAACAAGATACTCTGAGAACTTCCGAACGGCTTTAGCTTAGATGATAGCCTGTTCGTGCTTACCCAAATTCCAATGCATCGAAATATCTAGAGTGGAAAATAGACCTTTATATTTGGCCTTCTTGGACATAAACGGGGCGTACGACAACGTAAACAAGGAAGTCCTGTGGAACATATTAAAAGAAGAAGGTATCGGTTACGAGATAATAGAGTTCCTACAGGAAATATACCAGGATAACAAAGTAGAAATTACATGGGAAGGAATAAGATGTACGGAAGATGTCAAAGTATGCAAAGGATTAAGAAAAGGCTATCCTCTATCACCGTTGCTGTTCATGCTTTATATGATAAACCTGGAACGGAGGATACAAGACAGTAACCTAGGTTTTAACCTGTCATATAGATTAGGTGGAAAGGCGGTAGAGCAGCGCCTCCCCGGTTTGATGTATGCAGATGATATTGCATGCGCTGCTAGCTGAGTCTGGAAGAATTGCAAACTCTATATTGCGGAGACGAAGGGGACGCTCTAGGCTTCAGTTTTAGCGCAGTTAAGTCGGGTCTGATGATTTTCAACTGCTCAACTGATCAGGGTCTTAAAATACAAGGCCATGAAATACCCAGAGTAGGAGAATATAAATATCTGGGGGTATGGGTAAACGAAGGATTGGCATACATTGGAAAGCATGAGCAATCACTTAAGGCCAAAGGGCGAAAAAATGCCGGGATAATGAAGCATAAGGCATTGTGGGGATACAATATGCATGAGGTTTTGAGGGGTATTTGGAAGGGAATTATGGTGCCCGGACGTACTTTCGGAAATGCGGTTTTGTGCCTAAAATCAGAGGTACAGTCGACATTAGAAATACATCAGAGAGCCGTCGGACGATTAGCACTAGGTGCCCACGGCAAGAACACGTATGAAGCGGTACAGGGAGATATGGGCTGGGTATATTTCGAAGTACGGGAAGCTCAGAGTGAAATATTATATGAGGAACGCCTGAGGAAATTGGACAGTAACAGATGGGCAGCTAAAGTATTTAAATATCTGTATTAAAAAGCGTTGACTCACAATGTAGGAAAAGAACTAGGAAACTAACTAGTAAGTATGCTAGTCACAAGGACAGAGAAATAAAGAACATTAAGCAACAGGTGAAAAACACAGAAGGTAAAAATTTGATAAATTCGATGGAAAAGAAACAAAGTGTGGAATTATACCAAAAGTGGAAAATGCAGACCAGGAAGGAAGCTTTCTTTGATAACTCAAGAGGCAGTGCCCTACTTTTTGAAGCTAGATCAGGGTGCCTTAGAACACGCAGCTACAAAAAGAAATTTAACAATGAAGATGACGTATGTGCTGTATGTGGTAACTCCAGTGAAACAATTGACCATATCATCATCATCATCATCATCATCATCATCATCGTCGTCGTCATCATCATCATCATCATCATCAGCCTGATTATACCCACTGCAGGGCGAAGGCCTCTCCCATATTTCTCCACTTAGCCCGGTTCTGCGCTAGCTGCATCGACTTGACCCCTGCGAACTTCTTAATCTCATCCGCCCACCTAACTTTCTGCCGCCCCCTGCTACGCTTTCCTACGCTACCATATTATACTCGAATGTAATGGTATCCATCCGGAAGTTGATGCAGGCGCAGTCATTGTTCCTGAAGCTCTGGGGTTTAAAGATACCAATGGCCGGGTGAATAAACCGGCGGTGGAAACTAGCAAAAAACGACTGGAAGATTGGTGGCTTAAAAGCAGAGTGACAAAATGTTAGTTATGTAGAAACAAAAATTTAATAAATAGAATAATGGTTTAGTTAACCAATCTAAATCAATAATTAAAATATAGGGAGAAAAATGAGTATGATAGCTACTGCTACCACCTCGTTTCAAAGGGGACGCTCCTATATTCCATCCATCCTTCCACCCATTCACTCTACGCGCTTGCTTTTGCGGCGGCAGGGGGTATTCGCCTGGTTTCACCCTTTCGCCCACTGATTTCGTGGTGAATGCATCGCCGAAATTAAAGAAAAAAAAAATAGGTACGCCGAAATTAAAGGAAAAAAAAAAAAAGGTACCTTATCTGCGTGTCGTCAAAGTAGCCCACACGTGTACAAAGTCTTTGTAACACGCATTCCGTTGGAACCACCAGAACGACGAATCACTTTCATTCGCCTAATGAATGAACGATACAGCATTTGTTGCGGTCCTTAAAGCAGAAGGGTGGTATTTTGACCTACTCCTTGCATAGATACATAGCCCATATCACGCTAACAATTACTGAGTAAATTTGGCTAGTACGAGGGAATAGAATAGGAAAATTCATTGGTTTCAGGTTTCGGTCCCTATTAGTTATCGCCCCGCAAACGTACCTACGTAAACTTCCTCAAGCGGAATGCTTATCTCAGACAAATGTATTCAGAAGCAAGCAATGCATGTTTCGCGTGCGGGCACTGAAAGAGGCTGACACGTAGAAATGCTACAACTTCAGAAATGGAACCCAGTAAGTAATTTAAGCGACCATTAATAGCAGCTTTTTTAATCTTTGGTTCTATAATATAATTACTTACATAATATAATATAATATAATATAATATAATATAATATAATATAATATAATATAATATAATATAATATAATATAATATAATATAATATAATATAATATAATATAATATAATTAACATCATTAGTTCGAGGACGTGCTCAGGTTAAATATAACTTATATTTAACCTGAGCACGTCCTCAAACTAATTATAAGGCATTATTTTCTGTATTTTTGTACAGTAAGTGCTCAGATTATCATGAAGCAGGTAGCTGAGAGGGCCATATACTAATCTTATTTTCTTTCTTTTTAATCGCTAGCTAAGTCACGTGGCACTTCATTTCTGTGAGCCTAATAAAACTCCGTTAGATTTTGGGAAGGAATATTTTGTTTGGCGCAGGAGGCTGTAGAAATACTGGAGAAATAATTATACTGCACTGGCTGCCTTCACCACTCAGAGTGTTTATTGCAAGAAAATTTCGGTTTTCTTGACACGGAATGACGTTCCTAACTAAATTTTCCAGTCTATAATAAGCGTTTTGGCAAGTCTTATCAAAATGTCAGAATTAGCCTAATTTTCGGGGACAGCAAATGTTGACGTTTCCTTCGCGAATGACATAACTCTCAAGAAACATTTCTCTAGCGAATAACCCGAAGAAATGACGAATGAGAATTCAGCGAATTAAGTTATTTTGAGATAAGAACGATATTTCTACTTAAAAGAGGGAACAGAAAACGCGATGCAGCGTGGTCATGAGTTCCATGCCGAGACGCTCGCTGCCGGCGAACTGTTTACGGTATAGAGCGTATAGTTGATGCGTTCGCGACTGGATAAAATTCGGCCCCTTGGGAATCGTTATTAGATTCCTGGCAGGCGACGAGTGCTCGTATACCTCCCGCTCGGTGCTTTTGGCAGTGCATGTCTCTGCAGTGGTAGTGTGTTTATATGCAGAAACGAAGTCGCATCCTAGGCGAAAAAAATATTCGGTCGGTTTTGAGTAAAGATGCGCTCTCTATAGACTTCTCAACCGCACCGTGAGGGGAGGGATGATGGAGGGAGTTTAAAGAAAATGCGCCGTATTGGAGAGCTTCGGGGATGACTCCGACCACCTGTGTAATTTTAAAATGTACTGACACTGCACCAGCACAACAGCGTCTTTTGCGTTTCGCCCCCACCGAAAGGCGGGCTCCGCTGCCAGACTCGAACTAGCGCCGTCGGCCTCAGCAGCCGAGTGCTGTAACAGCTAAGACGCCACGGCGGACTCATACAGGCGACACAAGGAAGGGACAACTACAACCACGCCTGAAAGCTCTTGTAAGACTGAAGTTGAGCGCGTGGATTAGGACCTGCTGTTTTGAAAGTCTTAGGTGGCGAACCTTCAACGCTGATCACGCTGTCTTCGTTAAAAAAAAAAAAAGAAAAACAAATCACAGAGGTGAGATATCGCGACCTGCTTGTTGCAACTGATTCGCGCGGGGTGGGGAGCGAGCGCGTGTTCTATATGCGCGAAGAGGTATTCACTGAGGTCGTACTACCAGATGGCGCGAGCATCGTCCCGCCTCGTCCGTCATGTCTGGCATCGGCGCGCGCGTCGATCGGCTCGCGCAGTTTCAGGTTCGCTGTCAGGTGCCCGCCGTATATTGGAAGTGATCCGTAAAGTTTTATCAAGCTGGTAAATACGTCCACATCCACTTTTCTTTGTTGAGCCCTTTATGCGCATGGAGTCTGCAGCGATATTTTCATGCTCCGGGACATAACACGCTATTCAGTGTTGCACCTAGGCATCACCCGTGCAACAGCTCGACAGCAAAAGTGGCCGGTTACCCATTTCGCGAAAAACGACTTGCAGCTCGTTAAACCCGTTGTTAGCTGCCACTGAGGCAGAACACATTTTGAAAAGACAGCGAGCGCATTAAATTCCCCAATTCCAAAGCTGGCATGGCACACCCAAAAAGCATATTTTACAAATTTAGTATCGGCTACGTAGCTCTGCTTGAAATGCACATAACCCATGGAACCTAGGTTCGCAACAACGCGATGTGCAGCGATAACGCTGGATAAAGTTGTAACATGTCACTTGCAAGTTGGAGGAGGTGACAGCGTTAGCTAAGCGAACAGACACGTCACAATGTGCTCACCTCTAAAAACGGCACGCCGGTCATCGATATGCACCCTCACGCACATGTGGCTCTTGGCCTCGCTTTCATGCTAAAAATTAAAACACATTCGTGGCTTAGTACGTTTTAATTTCTTCACCTGTCACAAAACTTAAGACCGCACTTCACATGGCAGACACCGATGTCAGGGAATTCAACGCGAAGCAGTGGTCTTGTAGTGCACGACACACCTCGATGAAGTTACCGCGGTCGTAAGAGCCGGTGTTTTCACAGTCAAACATTTTGTCCAGACAGTTGTTTTTCTTGTTCCACGAAATCCACGGGTGTATCCACTCGCTCGTATGGTACCGTTGTCAGATGGGAGGAGGTTTGGCTCCAGAAGGCGCCGCACCTCAAGGTATCACATAACCTACCTGCCTGTCATCATTCATACATCATCCACGGTACCTCCCCCTCCTCCCGGATGTCCGGGGGGCGGAGGATTTTGTTTCGGGATGACGGCCAAGGGGGCAGTCGTGTGGTGACACGCACACAGCAGTCACTGAACACTATGCCAACTGTGTTTAGGGTCCTCGCTGTGACAGCAGGCCGAACACAGGGAGACCGCGGACCTTCTTTGGACCTCGGATGTCCTGAAGGACAACTGTAACCCTAAAGTGCTTCATATTGACACGGTTACGGTACGCCTAGAAACCGTGCAAATAATCTGTGGCCTGCTTCACATGTCTATGAACTCTTGCTCGCTGAGGTGACGCTGCTCACGGCTTAGGTGAAACCAGACCTCCCTGCGGACTCGTGCGAGCACCTCGTGAAGGCCCGGAACACTGCGTCCAAATGCAGCGGCGCACCTGGCAGACCAGACTTGGTACATGCACTCAACGAGCAAGAGCACAAACTGTTTCACAGCATGCCTGGGTAACGGTTTGAGATACCTGACAGTTTGATACGGCCCTCCTGGAATACTGAACAAGTAAGCCACTCGTCGAAGGAGGGCTGCTGGGAGAAGACATTGTGAAAAGATGTGCGCCATATGTCTTCACGACCACCACAGAACGGGCAAACTGGATGCAAGCTCGCTCGTGTGAACGCTCTGTTGCGGATGGGGAGACGTCCGTGCGCAAAGCGATACATGAACGTTGCTCTGCTTGCATCCAAAAAGTTTGCCAGTATCAGATTCCAGCTTGCACGCGTATAAGACAGATATGTTTGAATATACCTAGGGGAGAGCTTCGACGTCAAAATATTGGCTAGATCTTTTAACGGCACTGCCAGAATATCTATCTCGGCCTGGAGGCCTCTCAGTCGCTCCGAGCAGTTAGCTGCTTGTGCATAGAAGGCCGAGGGAGAGCCAGTACGGGGAACACAGTGGGAAAACGTACTTTGCGAAAAAAGACGAAGGCGGTGCTTAGGAAGAACGAGGTCAAGCTTCGAGTCAGGGATATGTCTGAATTCAGGGCTGTCTGGGTCCAGCTGAGCACTGCGGTTACTATGCCCAGGTCGGGGAGGCCAATGCCTCCCTTGTCCGGAGGCTATTTATACTGTAATAGCGCGCAATTATGACTAGCAGACAGATTATGACTAGCAGCTTACCGGTATCGCTCAAGAGGAAAGTATACAACAGTTGCATCTTGCCTGTACTCACCTATGGGGCTGAAACGTGGAGGCTAACCAAGAGAGTTCTACTTAAGTTGAGGACAACCCAGAGGGCTATGGAACGAAAAATGGTAGGGGTAACATTAAGAGATAGAAAGCGTGCAGAGTGGGTCAGAGAAATAACTCAAGTTACCGACATTCTAGTAGAAATTAAGAAGAAGAAATGGACATGGGCAGGACATGTAGTGCGAAGAGAGGATAACCGATGGTCGCTGAGGGTAACAAACTGGATTCCAAGGGAAGGAAAGCGTAGCAGGGGGCGGCAGAAAGTTAGGTGGGCGGATGAGATTAAGAAGTTCGCAGGGGTCTGAACAAGTAGGCATGACTAATAATGTCAAATGCCTTTTCCTGGTCGAAAGAACAAAGAATGCCTGATACTTTACGCGCCTGCGCCCAAAGAAAGAGATCTCTAAGGGCGAAACCGTGGAGCTGGGTGGAGCGGCCTGGAAGACAAGCCTGATAAGGACTTAATAGACCGCTAAGGAGCGAAGTTAACCGTCTGGACAGGCATCTCGAGATGAGCTTGTAGTCGCAGTTCAGGAGCGTGATGGGACGCCAGGCTCTCAGGTCAGTGCGTCTCGACTTGTCCTTACACAGGAAAGTGATCAGCCCCTCCCTTTGAGTGTTTGACAAAGCCCCCTCACTAAGGAGCCTATTCACTAATGAGGTGAAAGGACCCCCCAGTTTCCCCCAAAATTTGACGTAAAACTCAACGGGGAGGCCGTCTGTCCCTGGACTACGATTCCGATTGGAAGCATTAATGACTGCTAGGATTTCCTCTGCCTCTAAAGAACCACCTGGGACATCTACCATTTTAGACGGCCTCTTAAAAGGAAAAGAGGTCGTTGGTGGAGGAGGAGCTGTATACAAATTAACGTAGAACTGCCTTGCCAATTTCAAAATGCCCTCAGGGGCTTTTTCAATGAAACCTGTATTGGGGTCAATTACAGCAGAAAGGGTGGACTCTGTGCGTGCTAAGTGGCGTCGGAGCAGATGCCTACTGCACCACGACTCCCTTTCCCACTCTTCAGCGCGCAGTGTGGCCCTCAAGCGATTCCATCTGCGCTGGAGGAGAGCGCGATATTCTTTTCGAAGTGACTGCAGTGCAGGGGTCACCCCGGTCCCCCGGAGAGAGGCGAGGAAGCCAGGAGGATCGCATCAGAGACTATTTTTATCTCCTCGCGCTCCTCACGTGCCCTCCGCATTCCCCAGAACCGGCAGCAATCACGCACACTAGCCTTCACTCTATCCCAACCCGCACCATCGAGATAATTATTCAAATCGGAGCTTAAAATAGACTTAATGTCATCCGCTACCTCCTGATCTAGTAATAATCGCGGGTTGAGACGCCATGGTCCCTTGCCGCGAGGAACTACCGAACCGTGAGCCAAGCGGAGAATAACTAATTTATGATCGCTAAGGGCTTCTCGCTGGCGCACGCAGAAATTCTGCAAAGGCGCGAAAGGCTTACCCCACGGATCAGAACGAGTTGCATACTGCGGCTGGGTGCGACGCCCACACACACGACCACGCGTATGGCGAATTCTGCGCTGGCCGCTAGCGCCCCTAGCGGATGACGTCACGCGCATACCTCCTATACAGCTTCCCAGCTTCCTGCGCCCACAAGGGTGGTCACCGTGGGCGTCGCTGGAACTAACGGCGCTGAGAAATATTATTTGCTGCGTTCGCTGGTTGACGTAGAAAAGCACACTGTTCGCAATGTGAAGGATACTGAGGAAAACGAAAAAAGACTAAACTAGGCAATAGCCAAGTTATACAGTTTGCGTGAACAGGCGTTTGGGCGGTCGCGGTTGTCGTTTCATGTGTTTCACTTATCGCCATGCCATCCAGATGCCCCACACACAACACAGCCTCCGACCCTTTCCATAGACTTACTAAACGGGACCCAATCCGGTCCGCACGCCGAGAATTCCCAGACGCTTGGGTAAAGGACATTGATTAGGGCTGAAAGGCAGAAGCACACAAGCAGCACATCACCACGTCAGCCGACATCACCTCACAGAGACACTCGTGTAGACCACCTCTGGGAGCATCACGGACCGATGAAAACGCCAGAAACCCAACACAACGCTAAAACGTCGGACAGCTGCGTTCTGCACACGCCGCATAGATAAGCCGCTCTACCTGAGGTCAGGGGAGGGGCTTTGGTGCATCCGCACTGCCAGCGCCCTCTCTTTATCCCACCGCACCTCATCTACACCACACACTCACGCACAGCATCAAACACCATAGTACACACGTCATCCATAACTCCAAGCTTCCACCGGACACCCACATGGACCAACTTCGGAGCGCACGCAAGGCGCCCGGCGCCTCATCCCATTTCCCGCCCTACACGGCGCCCTGTGACATCACGGAGCAAGAAGTTCCCATGCTCCCCAGAAAAACAAAAATGCACAAGTTCTGCACCAAGAAAAGACAGGCGATCTGGAGATCAGTCAGTTGCAAAGATTACAGAGCACTTAAAAAGCAAAATCTGGAGAGAGAAGACAATGTTGTGATTCGGGTCCGGTCACGTGTCCACAATATAAGCTGAACGAAATGTGACTTTATACATTGTTTGCAATCATGGCGCAAACCAGAACAACATCGGCACGGGCATCGAAATATACTGGCTATACGCGACTGTCTTCGCAAAGCGACGGGCAGGGAGGTTCCGCCGTGGCGTCCCCTCCAGGCACCGCACCGTTGTCATACGCAGCAGCATCGTGGCTTGTCAAGGGGCGTCGCTCGCTCGCCGGCACCCGCTTGGTTCCAGTTGTCGACCGCTGCAGGAGACGCGCAAACCTCGGCTGGAAGCCCGATCATAACAGCTTGTCCGCGACCCGAAGAGGTCTCGAAAGGGGTCACACTTCCTCGGCGTCCTCTGAATTGAGGCCGTACCAGGTGGGCTGGTCTCCGTTCCCCGGTGCTGTCCAGAAGCGAGATGTCTGCAGGCCGAAGGTTCAATGTAGGACATCAGTGATGAGGTCTGTATAACCCCCCCCCCCCCCCTCGGGCAAGGCAAGAACAACGCCTCCTCCTGAGCTATGCCGGGCCACCCTTAAACTAGGCTGCAAATTATGACAAAGTATATAGCTTCCTCCTGCATTATTCCGCAACATAGCAAAAAAAAAAAAAAAAAAAAAAATCAGTCTCTTGCCAATCCTTGACTGACATGACACCTCAAAGGCTTGGAGAGCCCTCGCTCGCTTGTTCAGTTGCTATCGTATCTTTGTCTACACTCGGCACATCGGGGAAGCCGTCTGATTGGGAAGGCGATAGAGAGGTTTCAAATACTTCGCTCAGTTCACTATAGGCGCTACAGAAGGCGTCTCGTTGTCGAAAGAAGTTGTCGCTGGGTCTACGCGAGCATTTATTCGCAGGAAGCATGCTCTTCAGCTTCAACTGAATATTTCAACTGGTCGGCGACTTCGTGGGCTTCAGAACGCGTAAGTGCGTGCACGGAACAGTTCCTGTAGCTCAGTCCCCTTTTGTCCAGCTGACCCTCTGAACGGTTAGAAAAGAGAAGAGGTCCAGGTGACCAACACAGCCGCCTTTGTATGCAGTACGCCAAGCGAACCCTCAATTGTGACGCGAGTGGCCGAGAGACAAACGCTGTCCTCCTGCGCCAGCCGTCTGATCCACAAACACTAGCTAGTGAAATCCTGAAGTGAAACAGGTGTAGGGTGCACCACATCCACCGTGGCGGCAGAGTCGCGCAAAACATGACACTGTTTTTCATTTCCCGAATGTACGGCTCCAGCAGCTCACGTCTTCCACGTCGAAGGTGGTGAGCGAAAAACTATACATTCTCCCTTTGACAGCCGTTCGCGATGTGCCCGGGTTCGTTAACACAGACTGCCATTTTCCTCTTCTCAAAGGCTTCAGCACGATCCTTCTCTCTCTTTTAATCAAGATCGTTTTTTATGGTTGTGCCGTTTTCGCGATCCCCCTAGCGTTACTTTCTCTGCACACGTGGCGGGCACTCGGTTCTCACTCCGCGATGGGCGCTTCATGTAATCGCTGTGGTGCTGTACGTGCCCGCGTGCTCTATTTTCCTGCGTCGCGTCGGACTTGAAACTCTTCTGCGGGCTTGGCGGCGCGCTCCAAGCTTTTCTTCTCAGGCGTGTCTTGCACCCACAACCGCATTTCCTCATTCAGACTGTTGTAAAACTGCTGTAAACAGATTTCGTCTAGAACTTTGTCCCGGTCCACACACCTCGGCAGCCTTGAGGCATTCGATAAAATTTGCTTTCAGGTCGTAAGCAAACTCCGGAAAAAACTCAGCAGGCCGTTTTCGTACTTTCCTGAACCATCGACGCCGAGAGGCGATCGTCCGCCTCCTGATTATAGTAAGCCGAGCAAGCAGGTCGGCCTCTTCGCAAGATGAAACTGTCATGAGGAGCTGGGGCCAGATGGAATAATAATAATAATAATAATAATAATAATAATAATAATAATAATAATAATAATAATAATAATAATAATAATAATAATAATAATAATAATAATAATAATAATTCTAGGGGGCACTTTGGGCCCCTGAAGTGCGATCAGGCGAAAGCCTCTATGTGCGATGGTCCGAAGTCCTTCACTACCGCTTTCTCTCTTTTTTCAATCCCAACTTCCTCCGTTTCCTTACGGCTCTGTTAAGGTGTCCGCGGAGAATTGTGACAGATACTGCGCCTTTTCATTCCTGTAAACTAATTTGAAACGCCGCTGATGCCTCTGATGCCTGCTGTACTGCGTCTTCTTCTAAATGCTGTGCATGGTGGGTGGTGGTGGTGAACTCTTTTATTGCGCCCAAAAACAGGGGACCAGTCAAAGGACTGGTTGCGCTGACTTAGAGGAGGTCGGCGGGGATCCTTTGGGATGCCGCGGCCTCCACCACGCGCTGGATAAGCCAGCGTTGGTCTGCTGGCTCGGAAGTACACAGGAGAGACTCCCACGTCTCTGGGGTGTTTGTGTTGTCTATGTTGTAATGTGTACAAGTCCGCACCATGTGTATGAGTGTGGCCGGAGTTGAGCAGTGTTTACACATGGGGGCTATCTGATCCGGAAAGATCCTGCTGTATAAGAGGGGGTGTGGGAAGCTGCCAGTTTGTAGTTTGCGCCATTGGACGGCCTCGCGTCTTGTTAGATCGCGGTGTGCGGGAGGATATGTGCACCTTTGGAGTCGGTATGTGCTGGAGTATGTAAGTGGTGAGTAGAGAAGCGCGTCAGATATTAGTGTCAGGGTGGCTCGGCATGGTGGGCGGCATTCGAGGAAGCACCAAATGAAAGGCGCCGGACGAACGCCTGGATCGGAAGCGGGGTCAGCATCGTATGCGTGTGAATCGCTTGGTGACGTCAGGACCGGATGTAGCGTCATCATGACGCCAGTTCCGTTAATTATGCATGGTCGGATGTTGCGTCATGATGAGGTCGATTGACTTGTCATGACGTCACAAGTGATGAAGTCATAGTCAGTCATCTCTGTCATTCTCTTCATCACTGTCACTGTCACTAACTACCATTAACTATAATTATCGGTCCCTATCTACCACTAACTAGCGGTGACAGTCTTCATGGCAACCACGCTGGCATGACGCTAGACAAGGAGAACTCATAAGATACGTTTCTACCGTACCCGACGTAGCTGTCAGGATGACTGAAAGCTATAGTGTGACCGAACGGACAGTAGAGCTCTTAATAATTGGTTGACAGGAAAGGAACTGCTCTGTATCTGTCACACTCTATCTGTGGACATCTGAACCACGCTTGAATTAAGGGAAGGGATGAAGGTGGCAGTGAAAGCAGAAAGAGCCGTAGCGGAGGGCTACGAGAAATTTCGACCATTTGGGGATGTTTCATTTTTATTTCTTTCATCTGTAATTTCATTTTTCTCACCTACACGCTCAAAACTGACCAGAGCCCGATATCCTCCCCTATCGCGAAAGGTGACAGTGGGTATTTCATTTTAGGCGGCTTGGATGTCTGAGGGCTCGTCACCGCAGCCCCGTTCGTTTTGGCCAATTCTGCCTGCGCTTCCGCTAGCTTCCAATCCCTTGCTTTCTAGTCGTTCCTCCATTTCTTCTTTTTCCGCTCCTCCTCCCCAGTTTCCCACTTTATCTCTTCCTAGCATTCCAAAATATCCTCATCTTAAAAGCTGTCGCTTTCGATCGCTTTGACAACCTGCTGCTTTTTCCCCAAGTTCCCCACAATCAAGCCCTAATTCTTCCCGTATCGAGATAGGGTCCGTTATTCGCAGCTTTCGCCAGTCCATGACTGCCCTATTTGTGACCGCAAGTCTCTCAAAAGTACGTTAGTGAAAAGCAAGTTTCAAATTCGAACAGACTTCTGCAACCAACTTTCCTTATCGCAATACCTTACGTTAAGCCTGACAAAACTCAAGAAGAGAAGGCGATACACTCACTAAACCGGAGCGAGAACACCACGCAGACCATCCCAGCGCTGGCAACCAGCTATCGCGGTTCGGGTCCGGGTGCAGACTTTATACGTTATTTACAGGCAAGTCACCAGTAGCTCAGTTCAGTTCAGTCGTTCAGTCGTGTCCGACCCTTCGTGACCCTATAGACCATGTCACGCCACGCTTTCCGGTCTCTCACTATCTTCCTAACATCACATAACTTCATCTGCAGTGCCTCGAGGATGCCATCTAACCATCGCGTACTACTGGGACCAATAACTAGGGCGCTGGTCCCAGCAGACATCCTAATGGTTTTCTGCTGGTGATATAGTTTCCAGGAGAAAACCAGTAGTAACTACATGTTTTCAGCATGTTGTTTACAGGGACCAGTCGCGCTACTAGTCCCGGTTGGGTAACCTATGGTATTGTGCATAAAGAGGCGTCATAGAGGTCTCGTCCAATCACAGAGCACCACCACAGTATGCGGAATGCGTGCTTTTATGGCCATATGTTAATCAACGGTCAATTACTAATAAATGACTAATCATGAAATAATGAATCACTAATCAATGACTAATTAAGTAATCCAATAAATCGTTATCTACCTAATCACTTCATTAAAACTTATTAGTGCCAGTTGCGTAGCAGAATGCGGCACTCCGGCTCTCGCCTTTCACTACTCTGTCGCTAAAGTTTCTTGTAATTTTGTTTTGCATTTAGATGATCAATTTTTACTCCAATTTGATTCTAGTCATTTCATCAAAATAGTTTTAAACAAGCTAAGTATTTTTCAAGTAGTGGCCACAGTGAGCTAACTGCTGTTATGAGATATTGGAAGCGTCACGGACGCGTAGAAACTTTTTTTTTTTTTTGTCACAGCATAGGCGCATAGGCAGCATAGGGTCCAAGACTTTCCTTCATCTGCTGTCTGCTAGCATGGGGCAGACGACGCCAATGACGCGTCTTCATTCGATCGGCTACAACGCTCGAAGCGAGACGAATACAGTTGTGTGTAAGAAGATTATCAGTAATTTGGATTACTTCGCATGTGCCTTACTCTGAAATTTGACAGATGCAGGTTTTTAGCGCTACGACCCTACGACCTCATCGTTTCCGCTGTTTTCTTCCTCTCGGCTCGAGCCTCTACGAACCGTTTCGAAGTCTAGAGGTCTAGACCCGAGCATGGACCCGAGACTTGGCGGCGGTTCGGTTCATGGCGGCGATATGTTTTTGTGAACGCGGTACGCGGCTCATATCTTGCGGATTTAACACGATTTAAGCATCGTCGTTAGTATGAATGATTTCAAGGCATTACTTCCGAAGCGTCTAGGGAAATCTGAACGGACCTGGCGGTTTGACAACTTCTGGCAAGACTCAAAAATGTGAAGAGATTTCTACAAGGCCTAGGACCGGTGAAATTGTTGGGTAAGTAAAAAAATGTTTTTCGTTTCTTTTATGCTCCTTCAGTTGTGGAAGGTGTGGTAAGATTGGGCTGAAATCCAGCACCACATACAAAGACGAACCGTTAAGCAAGCGGGCACTACGGCTGCCTGTGGAAATCGGCAGTGATGACCGCCGCTAATCAAAATTAGCGAAATATCTAAATGAGGTCACGTTTGTTGTCCCGAAGTTTGAAATGGGCCTTATTATTGTTAGGCATGTTTGGCTTTCTATGCTGCCCGTAAAAGCTTATCTCCGTTGCCTGATTGTTGCTGCCTCGGATTTGTCACCGCATGCCGGTGATCACGGAGACGAGATTTGGCGACAGAGAGGTGCGTTTTCAGCGTTGCTTTGTTACCGCCGCCTCGCCGTTCGGTCAGAGGGAGTACAGTTACGCTATATCCTGTTTCTAACAGTAAACAGCATTAAATACGATAAAACACTAATGAAAGTTGTTGTAACGCATCGTGTTTAAAAAAAAAAAAATTGTCACTGCACAGCGGTGCGCTACTACACTAACTACACTGCAATGCAGATCTGCATTGCAAGCAGTGACTTTCTCCTGGGGCCCGATCCTCGATATTCGCCTTCCCCTGGCGGCGCCATATTGTCTTTCTGATTGGATCAGAAAAGAGTCACGTGCTTCAAACTTGTGGCGCGAAACCATCAGTTGAGGCAAGCACTTTTAGCGGTTACGTCAAAATGACGTAGCCGTGAAAATTGATTTCAACCGGAGCTATCCTTGTTGCCTGGATGACAAATACGAATGATTTTGGAGTGGAAGCAAAGTTACTGATGGTGGTTTGGAGAAAACTTACGCTCGATTAACCAATGTGATGAAAATAATGGCATACTGGGAAGGAGCGGATGCTCAAATTTGATTGGCTGGAGCTATGTCACGTGAAACACGTGATACGCAAGCATATTTAGATTACGTCAAATTGACGCGTCATGACGTAACTGACGTGCCGCCATTACCGAAAATGCTGACGTTTGGCCGCCATAATTTCGCCGAGTGGCGAGGTGCCCGAATTATGCTAATGAGGCTATGGCGACAGGCAAGCTGATTTATGCAGCCGTTAGCCTACCGTAGTTTCTTAGCTTGTTATTAAAAGTAAAAGGATAACTTTATATACACCTTGTATGGCTTTTTAAACGGAATAGGAAGGCAAATTATGAGCGCGTATGAAATAAAGGACGTTTAAGACAATCTCTAATGGGGGCAGAAGCGTGCGGCCGTGTGACGGCGCTAACTGCTTTCTTATTTCAAACCCTTTCTTCCCATGGTAAGAAATTATTGGTCTGCGCGGTTATAATAACCCAGCAATGGCGGCGGCCATGGAGGGAGGTACGCTTACGAGTGGTCTTTGTGCCGTTCGTCGTCTGCAAGTAGTGATCGAGGATTTGCTGCAGCACAGCAATGCTGTCAAATTGTCTTGAAAGATAGCTCGTCAGTACAGTCAGATCTGAGGAGTGTAGTGTGGCGGCTTTGCAAGCTCCGAGGCGAGAATTGCCCTGCGCTCGGAGTGTTGAACTGTTGAGCTACTGGTGTTTCGGGTGGAATCGGCAGTGGTGAACGCCTCTGATGTAGGATGGCACGAAATGTATTCGTTCGGCCGAGCAACGAGCTCCTGGAATGTGTCGGGCTTCTCGATGGGTGTCGACCAGCAAGGCAACGCAGTCAATCTGCTGGAAATGCTGCAGCACGTCGAGCATCACAGAGGTAAGCGCAATAGGAAAACCTGCAAAGGTGACTGTTCATACAGCGTCATTCGCATTCAAGTTGTACACAGGCGGGAAATGACTGAAGATTAAAGGAATACTTACAGGACGCATGCGGCGAATCCGATATTTTTAATCAGCACTTTGCGTTGCTTTTAGCTGCCTATTTCTACGACGCATTATAATTTTCTTCAACTTCTCTACACTGCACGAACTAAAAAAAAAAAAAAAAAAAAAAAAAAAAAAAAAAAAAAAAACCTGAGTGTGCTCGTAGTTGTCAAGATTTCTTGGCTAATGGTTTCGACGACCGAGAAAGGAAAGACATGTGAAATCGCCTGATATAAGTCGTTCCTTTAGTTGCAAAATAGAAAAAGTTAGCCTTCGCACTAAGTGAACGGAAATGGTTCACTCAGGTATTGCACTGACCATTTCTTGCATTCATAGATTACACTTTACCGCAGCTTAGCTTGCAGCATTGATGATTTTGAATGTTCCTGTGCCATGCGTGTTTGATATTTTATTTGCATATAATTTAGGCACTAAACATTTGCAGGTGATCGTGTGGACCTTGTGCAGCCGTTGCAGCACTTCCGATCCGAGTCATCATGTGGGCGAGAAGTCCTGGGGCCATATTCAACATCGTTAACCTCTTTGCTAGGCTTGTATAATCTGGGAGGCCACGCCTTGTCCCTGGACGGCCACATCAGATGTGAAGTGCTATGCAGATGGACAGCTCTTTTTGAAGATCGTTACAGCTTGTAGGGTGTGCAGATCACATGACATTGACGCCACCTGCAAATGGTAATCGCAGCAGGAACATCAACAAGTACAAAGAAGAGGACATGCAACATTTATATTAACTCGGACAGGAACAACTTGATCACCTGCATTTGAGATTTTCACTCGCTGTCATGATTTTGACATATGCCACAAGTGATCAATGTGCACATTCTTACTGCTTCATGTTCGATAGCATACTGCTGAAAAGCCGTCCAAGTCTTAATTTTTGCTGTGGTTTTGGGAGATAACCATCTCTTTGGTGTACATTTTGTTGATAGGATGTGCAAGAACCAAGTTCAGCTTTGGGTTGGCGCAGTGGTTACCGCCTCGACTACTGTTCCCAAAAACGCGGGATCGAATCCCGGCCTCGGCGGCTGCTTTTTGATGGAGGCGAGAAGCAAAGCGCCCGTGTGCTGTGCGATGTTAATGCACGTTAAAGAACCCCAGGTGGTCGAAATTTCCGGAGCCCTCCACTACGGCGTCTCTCATAGCCTGAGTCGCTTTGGGACGTTAAACCCCACAAACCAAACCAAACCTTTCTTTGGTGCTATAATTTTTTGTCTACCATCTGTAGACATACTGAGTGTATTCTACAAGTGCTGTGGCCCTCGCTGAGAGCTGTCATTCTTTGTTGTATACTTTGCTTTTTTTGTGTTCTGCTTAAACTCAGTGTGCATTTTATTAAGTGCTTCATGTCAATGAAACGCAGGAAGGTACAAAAACGTTCTCCTTCTACCTCCAGAAGTGCCATTCTGAGTAGGACGTGCGTGCACATATAGTTCACAATTCACTTTGGTGTTTGTGGCAAGCAAGCAGTCTGCGACATACTACTTCAGTGAGAATATTTGACATACGTGTACCCTGGTGGATGTGTCTGCAGTCGTTTTCCATAGCAGAGTCCATTTCGTTACACCTATCTTGTGTGCTACTAGGGTGAAACGTGAGGTGCCCACTGTGTTTTTCCACAAACTGCAGAGTGAAGCGAGCTGTGCTTCTTTGTATTTGGTTGCCTTTATGCTTGTTTTCTATTGCTTCCTTCATATGCTGAATGTAGATGAACAGCAATCAACTAGTTTTCCCAAGGATAATTTGTGCATCTATTTGGTGGTCATTGTCTTTCATTGTTGTATGCACGAAAAATGAGGGCCCCGCCAACTTGTCAACCCATTTTGGCAATTTTAGATTCCACTTTTGCAAAATTTGCCATTTTCACTTTGCACTGCAATTACAGATGCTTTTTAGTCATGTTAATCAAGATCCCAGATAACCTGTTTAACCTCTGCATCATTTGTGTGGCTCGGCTATCAATGAACATTTTTGTATTCATTTTTTTTACAAAGGCAACTATTGACTTCTCTGTTGTGTAACTAGGTGATATTGATGTGCATGTGCACCCACTGGCAAAAGTTCTTGAAGGTGGCTTCGCAGGGGAAAGAATGCATTCATTTGTGTACGAGATAAATTGCTTGACATTTCATGTTACACTATATAACCCATGGTCACAATAATGATGCACAAGCGCAGGAATGAAATAAAAACTTTTTGATAAGATTGTCCTTCATAAATTTTTTACTGCAGCTCTACAAAATGCTTTGCTCCTTTTGTACATTGCTACATATCTTGTTCCATAAAATATCTCCCTCCATGATAGCGTTGTGTGTAGACCTTCCATACCCCTATTATGAGGCTGCTATCTGGGCCAGTTGCTTCTTGACACATTCTTGCTGCTGCCACATGCCCTCCGGCACTCACATATGTTAAAAGAGGGTTGGTAAAGCTCACATATTCGTGCTCTAAGCCACTGGAGCATGGCTTCATCACTCGAGATGTTTATCGAATGATTGCAGCTGTGTATAACTGCTTCATTATTTTTTTTCTGTTAGTTGCTTTTGTAGCCTTATCTTCATTGTTCTTTGTGAGCTTTAAATTGAGAATTTTAAGGAAGGGGCATACATTTTATGCCAATCACTTTCATCTCATTTGTGTGGAAGCACTTTCAAGGACACTTTTGTTTCATCATCACTTTTCAACATTTTGTACCATTGTGCTAGTACTGAGTTGTATAACTTTTTGCTCTCATAAGTGACAGCTGCACTAGTTTCACTTACACCTATCCTATTGTCACATTTGTTTTCTGCGTTATCTAGTATCCCTATGCTTTCCTATTATATCAGCTTCAGCAATCCTCTCTGCATTTAACCCTCAGAATGGTTTCCATATTTTGCACGTCTGCTATGTGTACAGCCTAAATTGAACACCACAATATATTCTTAAGATTGCATTCAAAAGATAACTTCCTGAAGGTACAATCCTATTGAACACAGTAGACGTCATACTATCCATAAGTGAGCCATTCTTTTTCATGATGTATTGAAGAATTTGTGAACAAAGCGATTTCATTTTATCTTGACCACATTCGTCTGTTGTTTCTGTGGTACAGCCTCTGCCACAGCTTCATCTATAACTTGGCTGTTGGCACCGTGGTCAAATGTCTTGCGAGCCAGCAGAGCCTAATGTAGCGTAGATGTTCAGCTATTGGCTTCTTGCTTTTTTTTTTGATGCAGCAACGTTAAAGCCTCTTTTCTGCACAAAATGTGACTTGTGAGGGGAAAATCTTGGGCACATTTCAGACAGGTGACATGGCCGAGTACTCAATGTGATGTCTCTGGCTTCACCTTTGAGATGAATGTGTGAGGTGATAAACCTTGCAGGATCTTTGGGTAATAAGACAGGCAACCCTTAGGCCATGGAAACGCATCCGTACAGCTTGGTTACAGTGGGCTTTATAGGTATCTAGACAAGTGGTCTTCCACATAATTGGATAACTTACAGGTATACGCTACTGATATGTATCATAGAATAAATACTAGGTGTTAGCAGTAGCAAAGTCGATTCACACGAATGAGAGTCTGCAGACAGGAGCCATAAAAGCAGTTGTGTCATAGCGGTAAATGCCGGGCTTGCGTGTCCCCACAATTGTTTTTAGAGCATGAAGTTTTCAAGTGCTGTGCTGGTTTGCCTGATAGCCGTCACATTGAGTGACTTGCTGAAATAATGCTTAAGGCTTGTCTTCCTGAGACAAACATTTCTGCTTTTTGGTAGAATGCATAAAGGGAGCATTCTAGGTGTGGCAGGTATTTATGCACAGGTAAAATCATTCTTACACACACTATAACTACCTTTGCCCTGTCCATATCAGAATCAGGGAATACTTTCTCTGTCGCAGCTGCCGACTACCATTTAAATGACAAGTTCCATAATCTTTGATACTGGTAATACTGCGGAACGCATAGCATCCCTTGACTGTAGTTGCAGCCTAGTGGTTTGAGCATTTGGGGATCAATCCTCAGTGGTGTTGGGTACTCTTTGGTAATACAGTGGGCGCTTGCTTTGCTGGTGCTGGGGTTATCTTGGGCCAAACACTTGGAGAATGGGTTTTTGACCCTATCTTGTGTTCCCTTGCTTTGTATAACTAATTTCTCTTCTTTGGTCTCCAAGGTCGTGCCACCTTTCAGATATGGCGATGAGCTGTACAAGTACAATATTGTAATTACTTGAATGTGTGACAGCCTTTCATTTTTTAGGCTGTGTATTGTAGAGTGTGGAGTGCTGTAAATAAATTTTGTATTGTTTTGTATATTGCAATTTTCAGTTTTCTTATAAGCAAGGCTTCATGTCAGGTGCATGTAAAAAAAATGCCAAAAAGTACCGAAAGCAAATGATACACCAATTGTTAGTCAACGACGAGCTGTTTAAAGCTACAGGGAATGTGTTGCGTGAGTAGCAGGTCTCTTAAAGTGTGCATGTTTTGCCAAAATAAAGGACAGAAGCTATACTGCAACCTGTTGGAAAAACCATGCATACAAGACACATTAGCTGCAAATCATACGCTCATTTAAACAAGCCATCACGTTTAATTTTCCAATGATATGCAATGAGAATATCGAAAAAGTAAATTCCATGCTTTATTCCCATATTTATGCCCGTATTCAGGTGAGGTTCATTTGAGCATGTTTTTGAGTCAGAGTGTAGAGAGTGGATGTTAGACAGTTGCACGTTGGACATTATGCATTGCTGGAAGAGCACACGGGGGATGGCAAAGCCAATACAAATAATACAGTATTATCTCCTGGCATTAATGACCCTTTGCCAAAAAATCCAGAACACCACCCGATTGCATTGCTGTCTCCTAAAAATAATGTACTGCAGGCCACATCAGCCTTGCAATTCATGCCCCTTTTTGTCTAATATTGTCCCTGTGCATACTTCTGTTTTCCTTTTTTGTTGCTGTTACTTTTTACTTACGGTGTCCTTAAAGTCACGCTTGTTTTCCCCTTTGGCTCCCTTGCTTCACTCAGAGACAGGTCGGGCTTTGTGTAGCATGTGTATTGGTTAATATGTGCATGAATGCTACATTCAATGACAATTGCTTCAAGAAAATGGTTTCCATACTGCATCTAGCTCATTGTAATTAGGCATCATATATATCATATTCACTCTTCATGTCTGTTCCTTCACTTCCTGAGCGTCAAATAGTATATGTGAAGGCATTTCTCTAGCCGACCTCATTACCCTTCTCTCCTCTGAGGAATCTTGCTGCACTGAAAGAAAGTGCCGGATGATATTGGAAGTGCAAAACTGGTTAACAGTAGCAAAGGAACTAGGCTGTACCTGACAAATTTTGTTTCTCTTGTGACATTGTGGTGTGATGTGCACCTGCATCAGACGAGCAGTGTTGCTACTTTTATAAAATGTTTTTATGCAACATGCTCAGAAACCAAGCAGAATAATACCGACAGTTTTTTTTTTTTTTTTTTTAATTTTAACGAGGTAAATACATCTGCCACAACACAGTGACACTCTGAAATGTGCATACAGCGTGCTATGTCTAATTCAGGGCACATTAAATGCCATTAGCGTTAAAGCTAACCTGCTGCTGCCAGTGGGCATCTGGATACACTTTTTATTGCATTTTAATTGCTGCCAGAAAATCTTATCTGCTTATTTTTGCGGCTGCGTGAAAACGTCCCCACCGCGATGGCTCAGTAATGATTATAGACGCTCGGCTCTCTGACCCTCAATATGTGCGGAGCCCAGCTACGATGATCGCATTTCGATGGAATTAACACGCTAAAGGTGGTCCGATGTCAGCGCATGCTAAGATCGCCAGATATACGGCCTAATCGAGCTGTCCACTATGCGTGTTTTCACTACGCCGCTCCACCGGGCCGATATCCGCACGCTACGCCACA
This sequence comes from Amblyomma maculatum, assembly GCF_055883805.1. NCBI lineage: Eukaryota > Metazoa > Arthropoda > Arachnida > Ixodida > Ixodidae > Amblyomma > Amblyomma maculatum. Next base: position 129,181,896 of record NC_139350.1, read on the forward strand.
GAAGCCGACACGTATACCCGGCCGTAGCAGACTTGCTAACATCATGGAAACGGTTGGCTGCCGCAGGCAGTTTCCAACGGCAGTGATACCCTGAGAAGGCCAGCGTTGTTGTCGGACAGGTGTGTCTCTTCTCTAGTGGCAACTGCAGCCCGAAAATCTGTTGGGCGCTTCCAATTCTCAGTAGATCGCGAACAAATTCTTTAATCCTGATACTCGCCGATTTCTCTGCGCGACTAAGTCCATAAATGAAACTTACGCACAGCTAACCACATGCACTACGCATCTCAAGTAAGGCATCGCTCACACTTGACGACCGGCTGTTTGTGGGGTTTGCGTCGAGTACCGCCGTTCGCTCAGCCTAGCTGCTGCTGGACGTCCGACAGCGTGTGTACTATGATTCACTGCGGTCGCAACGACCGTAACTAAGAGTACAGTACAGCCGCAATGTATACGTAAGTATCTCACTATCTCCTCAGCCTTACCCTGCAGCGTAAACACGGTTCGCACCGACCCTTCAGCTTCTCGGCATCGCAGCGTTGGCATTTTTGTAATCGGCGCCAAGTAGCAGACGACGGCGTTAATTTTTTGTAACTTTTTTCCCGGTTTTTTAAATTTCGTCATCAATTTCTGTGTACACGCGTTTTAGCACCGCCCCAATTTTCACGTCACGGGTACGTCACAACATGGCCGAAAAGGCGAATGTCGAGGATCGGGCCCCCGCTCCTTTCGAAAATTAGAAATAGCTAGCCATACTAGCCTTTTTTTTTTTTTTTTTTCGTTTACTACCCTACCAAGCTTTTACTTAATTGTCTCGATGCGCTTATATATGCACGGATCAAACGAACTAGCGTCTGCAGGTTCTTCACTCAAACCCTCCTTGCTGAAACCGAACTAGGAAAAACTTCGAACAAATGGTGGTGTAACTCCCATAGAAGCCTGCGTGTCGACTCTGAGCGAGGCTTTAGTTTCCCGGCGCCCCCTGCGAACTGTGAGGCACAACAAACACGTGACGTTGCTTGTGACGTCACAGTGACGTACTTTAGGCGGGGAATTTGATTGTCTTTTTACTTATGAACGAAAAACAAGGCCAACGACGACGGAGACAGAACGATGCTCGGATAAGGCAGAAAAATGGACACCGTAACTGTTCAGCCAACTTTACTTGACATGGATTTCTACTGTCAAGTTCTACGGTAACTGAAATGTTACGGCATCTTTAACCACCTTATCATAGCATCGTTCTGCCTCCGTCGTCGTTAGCCTAGTCTTTCGTCGCGCGTCATGTAAACGCATTCTGGGGCTATTTCTTCGGGCACGTTTGTGAACAAGGGCCTTCAAGTGAATTCGGCAAGCACATGGATAGAATCACCATGGCTTGAGGCATTTCACTAAGGCCATAAATGAGTGAAGCTGTGCTGCATATAAAGCCAGGCTTTATTAATTCACGATTACTTACATAGACGCTTCACGACAATGAAATCTTTAAGTGTAGGAAAGCGACCACCGCTCATTCGTCACGGTCTTCATGAAATCCTCGTGATAACAAAATGACCTCAGCGTAGGTCTCCAAACGAGACGCGGTGAGATTATAAAAGGGTAAAATATCTTGCTAACAAAGTACATATCAGTGTCAAAGAACAACAAAAACAAACGAACGGAATAACTAACGCTGGCGCTAGAACGCCAACCTGTAAGAGCTTAGGTAAGCAATTCAAATTGGGATTGCTAGTATTTAGAAGTTAATGCGTCTGAAAAGTGAAAATATCTACGATATAGTTTCGCTCCAATAAATCTCGCCCTGTTCATGATTCCCATATTTTACTCACACTTCATTTGCCACTGAAAGGAGTCAATGTGAGGTTACAAATGTATCCCATTGACAATAGGAACATCACTGTAATAACAGCTAAAGCACGTTCAGCGAACGTTGGTGCGGTAATACGACGCAGTAAGCGAAACACGCAGCAAAGGGAGCGGAACGGAAGGCTTTGAGCAATGCGACACGCGTCTTGGGGGCAATAAAATCTCACCTTCACCGCTCAATTAAAACATGCAGCGATACGCCGCTCATGCAGACGTGTATCCGTAAAACAAGCCACCACTTTTGCGACGTGCCTGGGAGGCCGAGCCGAGCCGCCGAGCTGTGACGCAGCATTGTCCCATCGTCCGGAAATGCGCACATGCAGCGGCAATCAGTTTCTCATCGAGCACAGACAGTCTTCGCCTTGCTGTAAAGCTCTACCACAACCAGCAGAATGAAATACCGACTGTTTGTTACAGATAACCCACTCTGTACGCAGCACGCAACGATGAACGTTGAACCGGGGCCGATGACGCACCCATCCCGCGGATGAAAAAAGCTTTGGTCTGAGCCATATTTGAGCTTGAGCTTGAGCCTCTGAGCTTCTGCGCTTTGGGCAACTACGCAGCGGATAATAAGTGTCCGAGAGAGGCCGTTAGAAACAAGTTAAAAAATTATTAAAAATGTGACACGCTTTTCTTACGCAAGAAACAAAAACTGCATTCATTCCTGGGCGCGAATATTGTGTTTACTTTCTAGTTCTTTGGAGTTCTGGCAGATCATATTTTCTGTGCGCTAGTAATTTGCCTCACAGTTCGCAGGAGCCCTCATCATCGAGTTGATGCCGCTGGCAGTAGGCAGCTGCACGCATTTTCTTCCAAGTTGCGCGACCAGTTGTACATTGACCTTGAAACTTCTCTCGCAAAAAAAAAAAAAAAAAAGCAACAAAATACAATGAAATTTGTGTACCCCAAAGCCTTCTGCGATTGGCTGCCTCGGGAGCTGCTTCCGGGCGACATGCAAAATTTTCTACAAACCCAGAACCTGAGAGACTGCGACTAGCGGATACTAGCGGCAATGCTTTGGCAGCCCTCAGCCCACCGCCCCGTGTAGTTAGTGCTTATAGCAAATGTCGCACATCATGCACGCACACTGATTACTTCTATATTTATCTTGACCTAGTTAGTCATTTGAAAGAAATTTATGCATATTAATAAGAGATCTCTTATGTACTGTTTTCTGCAATTTCACCTTGTGAATGGTGTAAAGGCAAAAGGTATGCAGGCAGCTAAAATACTGCAGAACAAGAAGCCCACACTTGTGAAGGTCACTGCATGGGCCATATGGGGGGATGAAATCCTTGCCACAAGGAGCATTTGTGATGTGCTAACCCCAAAACACAAAAGCTCTGGTGAGCCACCCGTTCACACATTCAATTTGGATTAGATTCTAAGTATTAGATATTCCACAGTGCTAGAGCTATGTCCGTCACTGTTTCATGGGCCTTTTTTTTCAGTGGTGCACGTTTGTTATTCTGGCCTGTACAGCTTACATCATTGAAATGTTGACTTTTTTTGTAATGAAGTTGAAGCTACAAAGTCTGAATGTGCTATCTCTTCCTTTCCTGCATAATATAGTACATGGCCACTTTCAGTATATTTTGCAAAAAAAAGGGTAGCATTTCCAGATACGACATATTCCTAGAACATTTTTCAGTGCTAGAGTCACAATGAAGCCCTTTTCATTACTTAAATTTTTGCTATGCTTTGATCTTTCAAGGAGCTTCTATTCATGCCAATAGCTATACAGTGGATAAAGTCAAGCAATCACCTAATGAGCAATGTGACAGGTGGCCTGGCCCACACCCTTGCAACCATTCCATTTTGCAGGTTGGCACATCTAGGGATGTTATGCACTGCTATCCTTGACCAGATTTTTTTGCCAAGGCTATATTAAGGCACCTTTTTAAACCGCAGTTGCCACAGTTTTAACTTAAGTATATAAGAAGCTTAATTATGGTTTCGTTTTAGGATTTAACATCTCAAAGCGACTCAGGCTATGAGAGACACTGAGAGGAAGGCTCTAAAAATTTAGACCACCTGGGGTTTAATGTGCACTGACATCACACAGCACATGGGCGCCTAGCTTTTCGGCGCCATCGAAAAGGGGCTGCCGAGGCCGGGATATTCGATCCCACATCCTTGGGCACAGTAGTCGAGGGTCCTATACCGCACCACCCCAACAAGTGCTATATTTACTTATGTCTCATGAGAAATTTAAAGTGAGGACATATGTTGCAGGTATGTCAAGTCAGGGTAGCCATGGCAAATTGTGTTCTTTTTAATTTGTGCTATCACCCGCATTTTCTCTTGCAGAGACCTTGAAACACTGGGGCAAAATGAAAACCGAGGATGTCACCCCCACATTCAAGAACATCAACAGAGTGCTGAGCGAAAAGATGCTTGGTGCCCTTAAGGCAAAACAGAAGTTGAAATGTGAATAAACATCGGAAAATGTAAACAAAACATGTTTCATTGCCCTTTCAGTCCCGCATCCTGCTCTCTGGGACCGGAAGCTACTGGTCCCTGACGCCTTATGGTCCCATAAGCTTTATGGTCCCACAAGCTTTATGGTGCCAGCAGCTACAGGGAATGGGCCAATAAACCATAAGAACTGGGACCATAAAGAATCCCATAAGGACATTTTCACCTGGGATGGTACAAATAACAGAACGGCATGGGGGCCAAAACTAGAGGCTACGCGCGTGCACAGCGACGGCCAGGGAGATTCCGCCGCGTCCCCTCCAGGCGAGAAGCACTGCACTCGACGGACGCTCTGGACGATCTCTCTTCCGAGCTGCAGCGCCCCTGCTAACCGTCCCATCCGGAGGTAGCAGCTGGCAGCGGCCAAAGAGGTCCAATATCGAGCGCGCTGATTTCCCACTTCGAATCTGCCGCAGAGCAAAAAGGAGAGGAGGGAGCGCTGTCGCCGGATAGAGGCGCTTGTCAGTCTAGGGCATGTTTTGGCTTGTCTCAAGTCGAGGCTTCCCCTCAGTGCGCTACTGTCATGCGGCACAGCACCAGGGCTTGTCAGGGGGCGTCAGGCGCTCACCGGCATCCGCTCGGCTCCAGTCGTCGACCGCTGCAGGAACCGCGCGAACCTCGACTGGAAGCCCGATTATAACAACCTCCGACATTACTGCAGCGCCATGCCAAAATTATCTTCATCCCCAAGCCAAACCCTTCACTATATCGAACCTTCGCCCCACATCACTTGCATCGTTCCCAGGGAAACTTCCTCCACATATGCAGGAACGAACCCAACCAGTACCGCACAGCATGCACACCACGTCTCTAAATTGTAAATTGGTTTATAGGAAAGGAATGTCGCAGTTCTCGATGGACACCTGAACAGCACCACAAGACAAGGGAGGAAGGCGGGGCAAAGAGAAGAGATGCCGTAGGGAGGACTCCGGAGTAACTTCGACCCCCTAGGGATCTTTAAGATGCACACATCGCACAGCATATACGGATGCATTTGTGTTTCGCTTCCATCGAAACGCGGCCGCCGCGGTCGGGTTCGAACCTGGGAACTCCGGTTCAGCAGACGAGCATAATTAACCACTGAACAATCCGACGGGTTCATCCACGTCTCTCCACCCGATTACAGGCTTCAATTGATGCACACCCCCACTCGTACTAAAGCTGTCTTGGTTCTGGCTTATCCCAAGACCTTTGGTCGTGGTGGTGGTGGTACCTTTATTCAGTGAAGGCAAAAAAAAAATAAATAAAATTATGATGCCGCCGTTCCGTGGGTGGCCTAGTTTCCGCGCTGCTGGTCGTGGCCTCCAGGTCACGCCTGGCGGCGACTTCCGCTGCCCAGGTCGTAAGCCACTGTTGAATATGCGGTTCCGAGCTGGCCAAAGCAGCCTCCCACAGCTGCGGGCTGTTTATTTGCCAGGAGACGGCCGGGAAAGTGCGCCAGACAAGAGTAAAGAATGCGAGCATAGTCTGCTCGGGGAGAGCTGCAAAGCGTGCCATGGGGCGAGAAGGCACCGGGGTGAATAAGGGCAAGGCGTGCAGGGGAGAGGAAAGTGTGGGCCTGTAAATGGCGCCACGTATACTGTTCGATTTTAGATAAGGACTTGTGAGGGGGAGGGAGTGGAGAATGCCCGGCGATCATGGCAGCTTTTCACTTCTCAGTGTAGGTACCCACATACACTTATTTTTCTCGGCTTGCATCACTGAGATTCACATATGGGCCTCTATTCGACCCCTCCCCACACACTCTGGGGGATTGGGCATTCCGCCGTCGCTTCTGCGCGGGCGCGCACGTCCTGCGCCTGATCCTTCCCAGCTGTTTTCGCCCTTTTCATAGCTTCTAAGGCTAATTCTTAACTTAGTCCTTCCTTACTGGCGCAACGTCTGATTGCTCTTCATTACAGCAAATTTCATTCTTGTCCAGATTACTATGGTTACTGTAGAGGTCCGCATAGAACTCCTCGGCTACCTTGATTATCTTATCCATGTTAGCAATGACATTGCCCGCCTTGTCCCTCAGTGCATACATCTTATTTTTGCCTATGCATAATTTCCTCTTTACCACTTTCAGGCTACGACCGGACCGTTCTTTAGAGCATTCTCAATTTACCGGTATCCTCACTAACAATTCTACCGCCTGTATCTACCGCGCACTCAGTAATGATATCTGAAATTATTGTTCACTGCTTCTAGACTAAGGTCGGCTTCCTCGGTTAGCACCGAGTATCTATTTTGCAGCGAGAGCCTGAATTCTTCTACTTTCCCCCTACCGCTGATTCCTTGATAGACTTCTTCCTCAGTAATCTGTTCCGCTCGCTCCTCAAATACACATTAATTCGAGACCCATCCTGCGGTCACTGCATCGCATCTTTCCGTCTCCCCGTTAATGCTTTTCCATATCCACTTCAGGTTCTTCCGTTTGCTGAAGGAGTTTCTGCGTTGCAAACTCAACTAGCTAGTAACTCCCCCCCCCCCTCGCTATTTCTTAACCCAATGCCATAGTTGCCCAATGCACGGTCTCCAGCTTGCTCTCTACCTACCTCATTGACATCGCCCATTTGTATTTGTACAGTGTAATGTGTTTTCACTTTCCCCATAGCCGATTCTAGATCTTCATAGAAGAATTTGTACTGCCTGGTCATCATGACTAATGTAGATGCGTATGCTTGTACAACCTTCAGCTTATGTCGCTTATTTAGCTTAATTACGATGCCAGCTATACCCTCTCATTACTGATATAGAATTCATCTATATTACCGGCTATATCCTTATTGATAAGGAAACCTGCTACTATAGTTCTTGTCTCTCCGGTAAACCCCGATGACACAGTACATGCTCGCCCTTCAGTACAGTATATGCCTCATTTGGCCTCCTCACCTCACTGAGCCCTATAGATGATATCCCATTGCATAAATATAAAACCTAAAATCATCGAAAATGTCGAATGGGATATTCCTGAGTTCGATTGTTCAAACCAATCAAATAATAGTAGTAGTAGTAGTAATAGTAGTAGCGGCAGCAGCAGCAGAATAGTAGTTAATGGTTATTTATTAACGAAATATAAAAAAAAGACAGGCAGAAAAGACATTTGCCAGCCCTGGCATCTGCTAATATCTGAAGCACCTGAACTGGGGTGGTGGAAATAAAGGGATAGTAAGGAAGCGGTAGAGGAATTCAAAGAGGTGAGTGACAGGAAGAAAGAATAGGTTCATTTCGAAAATTATTTGAACCGAACTGGATATACTATAAAAATTTCGAACACTTTTCGGATATTTGGCACGAAGTTCGAATTAGGCGCGCAGTGTTCTCCAACTGTGCAAAACACAGGGCCCGCTTCGATGCTGCGCACCATCCTGCAGCCATCGGCATGCGTTAGATGAATGGTTCAATGCTTCTACGCGGTCATTTCATGCGGCAGCATTCATAATGCTCGCACATGACATGTAAATGATGCAAAACTGGACATCTGGAGCGGCAAAGGGCGAGTCTAGCAGCTTCGGTTTGATGCTTCGTCTCGAAGGTCATGGCTATAGTCATGGCTCATAACTTCTATCGCCTGTTTTATATCCCAAGGGTTTCGTCATCAATAAAAAAAGGATTTTTTTTTTTTTTGCATGTATAGCTTGACTCTTATAAAGTTTATATACTGAATTCGTATTGAAGCCGCCAGTGGAGATAACATACGTTGCATATTTGATAACTTTAAATACACAAGTCAGCATCAGACCGCTGCCACTCATTTTTTATGATTCGATGCTATCACTATATGACTATATCCGGTCAGGTAGGGAAAGCTGCACTATTCGTATTCGATCCGGTAGCAAAGGTCAGGGACAAAATCTCATCTGGCGAATACAAGCTAGAAGCACCATATGTAAAGGAATATTCGCCTCTAGCATACTTACTGTCTTTTCCAAAAGTAACCAGGCTGCATGATTTGGTCTTTACTCGTATTGTAAAAATAATAAGGATTTCCAGAACACCGTAACGTCTCAAGAAATGGGGACAGGGGCTCGCATTTACTCTGCAGAGATTAACGTTTTCAGAAGTGGCATGAATTCTCTATTACTGAGAAGCAGACCCTGCAGCCTCGTTACATTTAACAAAGACTGTGTGTGTCAGAACTTCGTAACTTTCGCATCAACAAGCGAGTGAGTAATTTTATTAAATGAAGCTGGCACGAAGACCTCTTCTCAGGAGAGAGTCCGGACAAGATCACATGTTAATGTCAATGCCTGCTTCACGTGCAAACTCCTAGAGGGTATAGCAGCATGGATCGGGCCTGAGCGTCGTCGTTGCTCGATGGTCCAAGCCCTGAATGTGGCGATATGGCCTGGAAGGTATCTTCTTCGGATGTCGTGGTAACGAGGGCAGTCTCACAATGTGTTGCACCGTTGGGCGGGCGTCCATGTTGCATTTTCTGTATCTAACCCTGACCACATGCTCGTCGTCGTATTCTTGTTAATCGTCTGGCTGAGCTGCGGGGCCATGGTGCCTGGGCTTCTTATTGCACAACCATTTGGCAATAACATCTGCGGTGAGTGCGTAGCCTGTGCGAGTCCTATGTACGAGAACTTGGGTACCGCGCCGAATCCCCAGTGATATGGGGTTAGGATTAGCAGGAGTCAGCACCTCGAGGGCAAGCCGTCTTGTCGGGCCGCGCTGACACGCGCGATCGGATCGGGATCATTTGGAGTGACATGCGCAGCCTCGTTGCCGACATCATCCCTGTGTCCCTGTACCCATTCCACTCTCACCTTCAAGCGACGGTCTCAAGAGCTAGAGGATGCGGCTTCGCTTTGATGCTGCCGATCCACAAGTATGGCCATCCTCTAGTTGCCGTTCGCGTGCTCCAGGGACTTATCCCCTATATTAAACTATTCGTATTCGATTCGAAGAAAATTGTACTATTCGCACACCCATATTCGGTTTATTAAGCTCCATTTCATTGCTGATAGAACGTTTGTACTATCAGTGCTTTCAATAAATTTGTGCTTATATGATAAGAGAATGCGAATGGAAGTGTTGGCAAACATTAACCCTTTACGACGCTTCATATGCAATTGCGTACATTGAAGACTAGCATTTTTTCTCGGTGTGTGCTGCAGTTTGCATTAATTTAATATGGCATGTGCTGTTACATGGAGCACACCCCCAGCCGTCGTGTGGATGAGGTCCATCCAAGGCCAGGGATCAAAGCAGCCAGAAACGAAATATTAAGAGAAGAAAGACTGATGCTATAAGCAGGGGAGGAAATGGTGGGACTCTGTCAAGAAAAGGAGAAGGGAAGACACGAAATAAAAATTCTGAGACCACTGTGGGATCTACACTGCAGAAATGCGAAAGCCTAAGTGTTGCTGGTGTACACAGTGCATTACGTTTGCTATCATTATCAAGTAATGCACTCTAATTATCATTGCCAATGTCACCATTGTCATTATCACTAATTGCAGTGTCATTGCCATCGCTACTATCATCCTCATGGTAGATAAGGAAAATTATACGCATTTCACGATCCCGGGCGTGGTGCAGTTGGTTAAAGCACTCGGCTGGGGATCCAAGGAATGAGGTTCGATTCACGGTGGAGGTAGGTTTGATTTATTTTTAACAATCTTCCTCATGGTAGACTGGCCGATGACGTCACAATCTCGCGGTATCCCGCGGAGTCTTGCAAAGTATGAGACTTCTCGTGCCTGTAGCGTTGGGGGTTTTGCTCTATTTCCCTTTCCCAATAGGGCATAAGCGTTGCGCAGCCTCGCGGCCACCCCGCGAATTTATACTCTAGCAGATGCTTTTCGTGCTAGGGAAACAGCCGAATTGCAGGCAACTTCTGCGCGTTTTCTAACGTTTGCTAACAGACGTGCATGTAAAACTGCTAGACCTACTGCAATGGTAATAAAACAAATTTAAGCAATATTATTAGCCAATAATAATGCTTAAAGTATATATATATATGTATGCACATGATGACAGTGCTGATATGTATACGTGCTATGCTTTTGAGCATCATTATGCCGTTTCCTTCGATACATTACTCATGTGATGTGAACAACGCTGACACGGACATCACCTGGCTATCACACCCACGCACTGAGACGGGAACAACCACCTCGGAGAGCAATTAATATGAATGCATTTTATTTTTTCTTCGTTGAAGGCAACTCGCAGCAGCGTGTCGAGCCCGGAGGTAAGACTATGCTTGTGCGGCCGCCCTTTAGGAGTTCAAGCGTGGTTTACACACACACACGCACACACACATGCCGATAAAGAAAAGCGTTCATGTTTTCAGCCGTTTACATGTACAATATGATAACTGAAACACCTGCTCAAAAGAAAATTAAACTGGCACGGAGTGTATACGTCAGAGCGCATGGACAAATTTTTCCCCATGTAGGCTCCCTAGCGCGCGCTAAAGCCCCTTGATGGACTTTAGCGCACGCATAATGCTAGCACCACCACGCGGTCTTTGAGTGAAAAAAACCAGCACGACCCTATTCTCGACAATTTGCCATTTTGTTCAAATCGTGACGTACGCGTGACGTGTGCTGTAGGACGGTGCCAGGTTACGTAAGCACACAATCGGGTTATGCATTTTTAAGAAAAAGACAAACTTACAGAAAAAGTGCGCTGTCGTCCGCTACTATATATTGGCGCCAAGTATGAAAAACAACGATGCTCCTGCAGGAACCGATACATCGCGGTGCATTCCGCGATTCGGAAGCCTCGGATTGCAGTGAGGCGAGTGAAGTATGTTGTGGCATTGCGGTATCAGTGTGTCATGACATACTCGCGGTTGAACATTCGTCATCAGCTACGCACAAAAAGTCTGCGTGAGTTTCTGCTGAAGAGCAAGAATGGCAACGGAATATTCGTAGTGGTGCAGAATGGGAGCGGAAAGTAGCATTGCTTTTCATAAGCATCGATTATCTCTCACGTTCACTTATCAGCGGCTTTTAAATGCAGGAACTAAAACGTTTAAGAACTGAGTCGTAAACAGAAGGAATTGACAGATTTCCAACGTAGCTCCAGCACTGACGAAGAGGCGCCGGCGCAGCCGGCATTGTCCATGTCTGAGGACAACGCTCGCAGTCTCAAAGTATCAAATACTGTTAGGCACTGGCTGTGCTACCCACCTTTTTTGAAAAGCTGCGTTATGACCAGCTACCGTCAGGCTACCAAGTCTGCTTAAGTTTCTAACATATTGTGTCGGCATAAGTTTTTAGAGCGCAGAAAGCAGAGCAGAGAGAGAGAGAGCGGGAGGGAGACAGAGAGAGAGAGAGTCTTCCACACAGACACGAAGTGGAAGGCATACGCTGGGCCTTACAACTAGTCGGTTAAATTTTCATGTGCTGGCATGCGAAAGGCTCTTGCGAAACGCAAAAGACATCTGAGAAAGAGAAAGAAACAGAACAACGGAATAGCAGGAAGGTTAATTAGGCGATGCTCAGGCTGCTGTACACGTGCAGAGGGGGATAAACGGAAAATAAGGAAAGAAAACGAAAGATGACAAGAAATTGTGGTATGAAGCTAGGGCAGCGACGGCGGCGCCCGTGCGTACTCCTTACTGTCGAAATGATAAAATGCAAATTAAAAAGGGATATTTTTTGGCTGTATTAAAAAAAAAGCAAACAACATAAAATGTCACTCAAATACATCATATGATTAGAGCACACCGTCATAATGTGCCCCGGAGCACTTTTTTTCTTAAGAATAAGGAAATAGTGAGCCTGCATGCATATTAACCAAAACTTAAGTATATGAAACACATCACATGTGGCATGCAAACATGTGCCATGTACATGGAACATACATTCCTGTTTTAAAATAGAAGCTGTGAGCATCCTTGCTTTCTTTTCCCATTGTAGAAAGGCTGCTCAATTCATTAACATTGCAGTGAGTGCATAGTGCAAGGCAAAAAAGGCAGTGTTTAGGGCTGACGTTTAAGGCAGTCATTGGTGATCCTTCGCTGCCTGTCGCGCGAAATTCCTCGGGTTGTACTCATGAACCGACCAGACAGATAATTAGAAAGCATCGCGGTGCTCTCTGAAATTCATGATGGTTTGGTGGGTGCGGTTTAACACAAATACGATGAGAAGAAAACATGGGACTGGCACTTTTATTTCTTCTTTGTCTCTGTGAAAGAGCGCCCACAAAACCATCATGAACAACCTAAAACTCGCCCAACTTCCCCTTCTATTGCTGTCTCAAGCTGTCTCGCTAACTCAAGCAGATCAACCGCTTGAGTTAGCGGGCCGCATTGCTGCGCTTGGCAATGACGGCGCGGATCGATGGTTTCTCTATGAGAGCAAAGCATTTGCTACGGGAGGGTAGGTACGGTCCTCGTGCGGCTGTAAATCTGAGTCTTCAATATTAATCCTCTAAAAGATGATGCAGCTGAAAAGTTCCCTTATGTCGTTTCAGTGCTTTATGGAATTAAAACAAGATGTGTCAGCTTACTTTACCACCCACCAAACTGTCTACCAAACTGTGGTGAGCTAACAGTCGCCTGCACTGCATGTCGAATTCGCCATGTGTTTTTTGCGGCCGCCTCAAGTGGTTCAAAATGCGGCGCCAAACGTCAGCCAATCAGATTTCAGGAGTCAGGTGGGCAGTTCATTTCAGCCCATCCATAATGCAAGCATAAGTGCTTCCCTTTCTACCATATATACCTCCGTTTTCCCTCCATAATTACTTACAAATACATCACGAATACCGCTGCTAAAAATCCATTTTCACTCACGTCATTTTTAAGTCACTGCAAAAAGCCATTTTGACACACCGAAATGGAGAAACAAAATGGCGCCTAACGGTGGCCGTGTGTGTGTCGAGAATAGGGCCCCTGCAGTTATGGCTACTGCAGTCGTATGAGCCACTATTTAACGGTTTTCTCCCATGCTTTCTCCATTATCCTTTTTGCCTCTTGCTGCAGGCAACCATGGCGGGCAGCAAGATATTTTTTTTTGTTATATTTAGTTTTTTATTCTTGTTTTGTTATGATCTACTATCATCACTATCATTTTTACATACCCTACTAATGCTTTCATTAGTAATTGACTTACAGGAAAGGTAAGGCTCAGTATCTGTGGCGCACATCCTGAAGGCCCGGTTAGATCTCGTGAAATAGTGCATTAGCACTAAAACCAGCGCTCGCGGATGGCAAAACCACTGCTGTGCCATAGTGCTACTGTTGATGCGGAGGGAACTCGTCGCGCTCGCGAGACTTCGACATGGACGTAGGCAAGGCCAAGCAGCGCTGACCACCGAGCCAGAAGAGTGATACGAGAGAGAAGGGTGCAACGGACTAGGCATATCTATTAACTATTTGTTACACCACATTTAAGCATAGCACTACATGTTTCGCTGATGTGCACATTACTACATACATACATTGCACTACTTATGGCAACAGTTCTTTAAGCACACTGTGAATGCAAGTCATACAGTTTATCAGCAAATAAACCGAGAGACAGCTATGCATACTGTAGCACCAGACTCCTCTTCACAGGTCAAAGGACAGTGTGGGCACTCATCCCCAAACCTGCCACCACACTTGGCAAGCACAGCATGACACAAACGTTTTTTTGAACCTGCTTTTATTTTTTTCTTTTATTAACAGCGCTGCAGCCTGCCCGCCCAAAGTTTAGCTCCTCCCGCACCGGTGGGTTGTCCGGCAGTTTTTTTTTTTTCTAATCTCTCGCTAGTGTTTTCTCCATGTGTGTGCGTTTGTTTGTCTGTCAAAATTGTGTGTGTCTGGCGTCTGTGTATCTGTGTGTGTATATATATATTTATAATATATATAAACGGTTTCCGCCTTCTGTTTCCCTTCCCCTGTCCAGGGGACAGACTGGACATGCCCGCCTCATGTCGTCGGGATGGTGACGGCTACTCAATGGAAGGGATCGGGGGACCGAATCACGTCTGGTGGTGCGTCCAGCTCTGCCAAGGCTGCAAAGCAGGGCAACACACATTGTTACTGTCACTCACACCACAGGTGTGCACACTTTGAACCGAACAAAAACCAAATCTGCCACACAGTAAAGTAAAACAGAAGACAAACAATGATGGCCACACTCCACAGCATCGAAGGGATGCATACAATCATTTGAGGTACATTTCCACCAGCGTCCTCTACAGTAGCACACTCAACATGCCATTCACAATATGACCAATTTGGCGAATTTTAATTTTTTAAATTATTTCTCTTTTCACAATCCTCGAACATGTGCCACAATGACAAATTATTGAAACATGTAGTAAAAATTTAGAAAATGCCATTTTTTTTGTGTGGCTGGCAAAATTTACCAGTGAATCATGCTTCTGATGGTCGTGTCACACAGCAAATTCCAAATATTTTCGATGAGAGAGCACAACCATTTCGATATCACCATATAGAGAGGAGAGGTCACAAGATGCCCCGTTTTATGAACCAAAAGCAAGAGCTTAAAAAAAAAATAATAACACAGATTTTTCCGACGCCCGATTATTTGGACTCTGCCATGGCCCTGTCACGCGCTCCGTGGAGTTAATGTACAACACCAACCAAAATTTCGAACATTTTAAACTTCACTCATTTGACTTTACAGCCTCTTTCTTTCGATTGCAGGTCAAAGCTATGAAACATTGCCACAACATTGCTGCCATTCTGCAACCCCGAACCCACATTACATGCATCCTGCATAACCGCTACACTCTTCACAGCAGGCACCGCTAGCCGCGGGGAGTTAGGACCTGTTACTGCTTGAAACCGAGTGGCCTGCGCTGTGTGACCCCTCCTCTACGATTCCGTTGACAGGCGCCGACGGAGCTCTGCCACACGGAGGACAGGCCAGTAAGTGTGAGCGTGCTTCTATCACGTGCCCATATATCACGGCTTGAGTGTAGCTGCGAGCGAGATAGCCAGTGGGACGCGTCATTGTGGCAGCTGCAAGCGGAGTTATGACAGCACGAGTCTGCTTGCATACGGCAATGTGAGAGCATGAAGGACAAAAAAAATATACTACGCGCCTGTCTAGTGCCTCAAAAACCACCCATTGCCAACTGACAACAAATGCTGATTTTAATTCATTTTTCGATACACCTGGTGTCCGGACTAAACATAATCTCTGAGAGAGCTTTGCGTCAAATACGCAAAGATTTGAGCAAAACGCATTCCAACTCCAGATGCTTGCTAGAGCTCGCGAGACAGTGTCAATTAAAAAAAAAAAGAACGAAAAAAAAAAAAAGGCGCAGCATGTGACTTCCATTGTTGCCACGGATACAGTCCCCACCACCGCTACTTTTTTCGTCTTTGAGCAGCGAGGCTCCGCCCGAGCTGGTTTGTCAGTGTCCCACGTCTCTTTCTGTTTGACCATCGCGATGCTCTGACCGTTGAGCGGTTTTTCTCACCGTCGCCGCCACACCGGTGAGAAGAATGGCTATGAGAAGCTACAAGGTAGTTCAGGCTGGTGAGCTGCTGGATGTGTACAGCTATGGCTTTATTCTGGTTAATTCATTAGGCTAATAGAGGAGGTGCATGAACAACACATGTGAACACCAAAACCACCACAACCAGGGTTCTGGCAACCTACAATAATCACAGTGAACGTCTGCCATGCCTCTGACGGTATAAAATGCACCCCACCACACCGTTTGCTATCCTTAATTAAGAGTGTGGCAGACTGGGCCAGGAAATAAACATGAGTTACTGACATTTTAGATCAAGAAGAAATGGGCACAAGTAGGGCATGAAGTGCAAAGCCAATATAACCGATGCTCACATAGGGGAATTCGACGCTTCATAAAATGACAGAGGAGCAACAGGACTCACCAGCTTGGCGGTGGCCACATGGGCGTGGTGCGGTGGCTGCTGCTGTGGGTGGTGGGGGTGGTGGCCAGCATGATGGTGCAAGGAATCACCAGGCGCATTGCCCATTAGCTTGTGCGGGGACCAAGGCGTGGCCTCCTGCAGCGCATAAAAGGCAGCAATTACTGCACCTGAAGGCCTCACTGCTGCTTATCGCAATGTAACACGCACAACGGTTGCTTGCATGAATCCTCAGATATGGATGGTTTCCCACAAGATTCAATGTAGAAAGAGAAATGCTTAATTAAAACTACTTGTCTCATGTATCCTTCAGTTCACATGAACTTCCACAGTGTCAGTGAACCACGGCAATCCTGCACAGCAGCATCTACGGGACGCCTGAAGAGCATTGTAAAGGAAAGCAAAGGATTGCTTGCAGTATATGCACAGGTGCACGAAGTACCTACTTACGGAATGAAAAACAGCTATGCTGCAGAAGGAGTGAGACAACAGAGAGAGACACACACACAGCTAAACTGCCAGCTATCTTTGAAGTGCTTGGACAGGACTCAAAACAAAAGCAAAGATGTGTAATGCATGCTTATGAAGTGCACCCTCTCGAGATGACTTGTGAGCACCATCATGGAGAACGTAGGGCCCCCATCGCATCTGTGCTGGTGGTGATCTCGGCATCATGTGACTAAAAAGTGTGCACGTACAAAGTACACCCACTCACTGGCTTCAGGCTTATCAACTCTAATCAGGCCTGCATTTTAAACTGATGCACCATCCTAACATACAATTATCATGGTGCAGAGGTGACATGATATCGGTGCTACACTGATTGCCTGCAGTATATGCACAGGTGCACTAAGTACCTGCTTACGAAATGAAAAACAGCTATGCTGCAGATGGAGCGAGACAACAGAGAGACACAGACACAGCTAAACTGCCAACTATCTTTGAAGTGCTTGGAGCAGGTCTCAAAACAAAATTTAGAGAACACGAAAACAACAGCCGCTGTGGGATACAGTCAGAGAGGTGAGACAGTGAAAAAAGAAAACTAGGCCAGTCCGTTTTCAAGTAGGATGATATGACCTGGTTTCGACTGAAAGTACACCCACTCACTGGCTTGAGGCTTATCAACTCTAATCAGGTCTGCATTTTCAACTGATGCACCATCATAACATACAATTATCATGGTGCAGAGGTGATAAGATATCGGTGCTACGCTGATTGCCTGCAGTATATGCACAGGTGCACGAAGTACCTACTTACGGAATGAAAAACAGCTATGCTGCAGAAGGAGCGAGACAACAGAGAGAGACACACACACAGCTAAACTGCCAGCTATCTTTGAAGTGCTTGGACAGGACTCAAAACAAAATTTAGAAAACACGAAAACAACAGCTGCTGTGGGATAGTGAAAAAAGAAAACTAGACCAGTCCGTTTTCAAGTAGGATGATATGACCTGGTTTCGACTGAAAGTACACCCACTCACTTGCTTGAGGCTTATCAACTCTAATCAGACCTGCATTTTCAACTGATGCACCATCGTAACATACAATTATCGTGGTGCAGAGGTGACAAGATATCGGTGCTACGCTGATTGCCTGCAGTATATGCACAGGTGCACGGGGTACCTACTTACAAAATGAAAAACAGCTATGCTGCAGAAGGAGCGAGACAACAGAGAGAGACACACACACTGCTAAACTGCCAGCTATCTTTGGATAGCAGGATCTTTAAAACAAAATTTAGAAAACATGAAAACAACAGCTACTGTGGGATGTAGTCAGAGAGGTGAGACAGTGAAAAAAGAAAACTAAACCAGTCCATTTTCAAGTAGGATGACATCAACTGGTTTCATGCTCAGTCTTCAGCTTACTTTATGCACAGTGCAGTAAATGCTCTCTGCAATTATTTTCTTTCTGGAAGGCTATTTTAATTATTGTTTTCATGTAACATATATTTGGCTCACTTCTAATACAAACTTCAAAGAGCCAGAAAAATTGTCTTATCAGACATCTGTCTTAGCAAGAGTCTACCGTACACCTCACCTCTAGATTCAGTTTTTGCTCAAATGCATTAAACTGATAAACTTGCTGTCTCATTTCATGTATGCTGATCCAGCTGTACAAGGAGAAGTGCTAAATGATGTGATGGAAAAAGTGGCTCCTGTTGCCAAATCAAAACTTGCTGTGCAGAAACCTGACTGAAATTAACCACAATCATGTGCCAAATGCAAGGACAACTGTATTTTGTTCAACAGAATAAAAATATTTTAAAACCATTATGACATGCTTAGGAGCTTTGATTCTTTAAGGGGAAATGCTCCTCGAAAGCCTTCTTTCTCGGTAATATGCTAGGTGACTGACAATCATAGTTTGGTCTCCTTTTACCAATTCTGTTTGCATGCTTGTGCAGCTTTTGGACATGCAACAAGCGTGACAGCAGAGCGCAAGTTTTCCTCATTTATTTTCACACTCCACACTTGGAGCAATTGAGCAAATTGATGTAATTCTCTTTGCATGCACCATTCCGAGAAAATTTTGTACCCGGTGTTCCAGTGGCTGATTTTACACCTTGATAGGCGATTCTGCAAACATTTTTTGGTAGAGGTGCGCAAATAGTAGTTTGTCGAAACTGAATCAGATATGAACCTATAGTGGTAGCACCAAATCGAAAACAATATATTTGTGCTAATATTCAGTATTTCTGCAAACACTGATATAAAACAACGAGCAAGAGTGCAAGACACTGAAAGCTCATTAATTCAAGCCTCAAGAATTTGAACTTCTGGACAATTCAAACTCTGCTATTCTGTACAACCAAGTTCCATAGAAATATATGCCTATGTATAAAAAAGGCCTGTTAATGCACGGATAATTTTATTAGCTGGTTTCAGATTCGTGTGGCCAGACTGCAGTGACGGCAGCTTTCAGCCGTGTATCAGCCAGCCAACAGAGTGTAGCATTTCGGACGCTCACTGGAGATACTGCACCTTTCTATCTTCTTTCACTGCGTACACTCGTCAAAGGCTGTTCAGCAAGTTTTAAGCATCTCTGCTTTGATGCTCCTGACAGTGTGAACAAAAGCACTGATGGAAATATGAAAAGTACTCATTGTATAGTCCTTGTCTACAAAGCAGGCAACCACAACCCTATCTTTCGAGAAATAAGTTCACCATAATGCAAGTCGTTATAAATTATTTCGAAGCCATTTGGAAATTTTGCACGATTCAAACTTATATGTCGGTTTCATGAAGTTTGAATTTACAACCTTTTACTGTATAACTTTTGGAGTTAAGGCTATAGCTAATATAAGACTCACAGTCAAGCTCCACATGAATAAAAATGTTTTTTCGTTACTGATGATGAAAAGCATAAACCCAGGACATGAGACGAGTGAGAGCACGTATGAGCCATGGACTTCGAGAATGGACATTTAGGCAAGGTTTGTAGAACTTGCCTTAGCCTTGCTGCATCACACAGCCTTAGGAGCCAACGATGGGCATTATGAATGCTGCTCTGAATCCTTTATTTTATTCATGCTAATCGCTGCAGGATGGAATCTGTTTGGGCCTTTTTTTTTAAACTACACACATATTATATATATATATATATATATATAAAACTATGCCGGACCCGATTAATTCAAGCCTCAAGAATTTGAACTTCAAAAATTTGAGAAGTTCATAACATATGTGATTCCTTTCAAATAATTTTCAACACAAGCTATTTCACTCATTTGAAATACCAAAAAGATATTCGATTACCTATTCAAAATATTGAACATCACACACCACTACTTTTTGGTACTGACAAGAGTACAATGAATATATAATGTACCCGAAGTAAGAAGCTTAGAGAGAGAATTGAAAGTTATGTCTAGTGAAAGGGCTTGGATTTGGCAAAAAATAGGATTTGTTAATACCGTATAAGTGTGTGTAAGGGCCGACCCCAAACTTTCTGCGATCCACGCGGCAATAGCCTTCAAAATGCACATGCACAGGAGCTTCCAAACGCCGCCCACGGATGGCACCCAAAGTCGCGGGTCATCACCATTATCCTATTTTTCTTCTGCGGCGAGCTTCCGCAATGCATATTGGCATCGGTATTGCCAGCCGCGGCCAGCCCGGCCGTTTTTTGACTGTCAAAGGCACGAGAGTAGTGGTAGTGTACAGACAAGGCCGTTAATTCCGGCATCTGCAACCACTGAACGTCAGCATCAATTGGCCTTTTATGGTTGAATTCCGAAGGCAGTACTCAGAATGGATGGCAAGCGGCAATCACGACAAGATGCCGACCAGTGGCTCAAGAGGGCACTGCTCGTGACTCTGCTTGGCTCGATTTTGTTCGCGTGGAGGTAACCGGGATTTAAAACAGTTTAGATGGGACTGAAGATGACGACTTGTGGGGTGCTCGGAGTTGGAAGACTCCGTGAGTGACTATTGAATGGTAAATAAACAGTGCACATTTATTGAACGGTCTATTTTTACTTGGAGAATAAATTTTTTTCTTGCACATTGCGTGTACAGGCAGCACCCTGAAAACTGGCCCTTGAATCTGGACAAAAAGTGCGGCCCTTACACGCGTTTATAAGGTAATTCCTAGGAGAATGAAGTGGCAAAGGCAGCTATGAAGAGAAAAAAGCATACTTGCTTGTACAAGCCTGATTGTGGGCAATGCATGATTTGATGTTTCACACACGCATCTCTCACAGCCATTGCAAATGCTTTAAATGTGTAAACATTCTGTGACTCCCCTAGCTATTTGTGGCTCAGATTTGTGATTTTTGACTAATGTGCCCCATTAAAAGTAGAAGAGACAACAACTGCATTTTGCTCTTCATAACGAGCTGTTTTAAGACATAAAAAAGTGACATGTGACACTGCTTTACTGTACAAATTGTCTAAAAAAAAAAAACAGTGAAATTGCAGAATGCTACCAATCCTGTACTTCGCTTCATCCCACAGAATTTTTAGCTATTACAACGGTAAAGTTGCACCAGCCAGGCATCTGCCAAAAAAGCATGCTGCAAGAAAAAAAAAAGAGAAGAAACGTCTTGAAATTTAGTCTGCATAACTACATATTGTATGACCTGTGCCTTTTCCTGCAGCATGGCTTCATTTTTGTTTCTGGCTTACGACAGCATTCCATAGCACCCACCGCAGGACTTGCGGTGATGAACCAATTGTGTTTTGCAAAACCAAAGTGCTTTCAGTGGCCAAAGCCCCTTTACTATGCTTAAAAGCAACAATGATCACCTGTGGCTGGTGGGGTGCCTCGGCGGCCACCCTGGTAGAGAAAAGCTGCCCAGCTCCTCCCAGCATGGCACCAGCTGCTCCGCCTGGGAAGCCGTTGAGGAAAGGAGGGCAGTTGCCCAGGCCCCCCGCATTCAGCGTAGGTTGCTGGGGCTGCTGTGGTGCCAGAGAAGAAGCACACATCAGTTCTCAACTCAATGGGGCACAGCAGGTTCACTGCATACTTTTCTACAGCTCTACAGACCTCAACCACATTTCTCTAGTTCTCAATTTCCCCTCAACCATTTAATGCAAGCACTACATGCAACACGCACTCAAGCAGCCTTTTAGATACCATTTTGCAACTGGCAATGGCCATCTGGTGCTCATGTGGCAAACACGAACATTATCAGCTGACTGATGGATATCTGCAATGTACTCGATTATTTACATAATACAAGCTCCCTGCACGAGGCAAGCAAGGGCCATTTGTAGTTCTTCGCAAAGAAACAATCACCACTCATCAATGGGATCAAAGGCAGTGAACTTCCACGTAAAATTAAAAGCTACGTATTCTCTAAAAATGTGTTTTGCAGGCATTAAAATAGTCAAAATGAGTGAAAAAATGAAATTCACGAAACAGCATATCAGTAAAACCTCATTAATTTAAATTTGTTGAAGGGAGAGAGTGGACAGACCACTGGTGTATCACGAAATAGACTTGAAAGGACCAGAAAATATGTCTAAATTATGTGACGGGCAAATTGCCAGCCCAACAGCTGTTGCTGAAATCCACATCAAGGAGTGGTAATCATGCTGCCCGGTTTCCTTCTTTTGATTAAAAAAAAAAAAAATGCTGGCTGACCTTGCAATAGCAGCACAAAACCCAGCCCCATAATTTCAAACTGGACAAAAGGGGAGCACCTTCTGCCGCACCAAAGGCAGAGGAAAAATGGTACATTGTAGGGTTTAACGTTCTGAAGTGACACAGAAGCTACGAAAAACAGTGTAGTGGAGGGCTCCGGATTAATTAAGGCCACCCTGGGGTTCTTTAATATAGACTGACATTGCACAGTACACAGGGGCCTCTAGCATACTGTCTCAATCAAAACAAAGCTTTCCAGCATTAGTGTTTCTAGTCAAATGACACGTATTCCAACCCAAAAATGCTGAAAAACCATTTATGCCCAGCTGCAAAATAATACAAAGAACAAGAAGTTTTCAGACAGATGTGACCGTTGCAGCATAGGCATTTCCACAGAAATTCCACTGAGCTCTCATCCCTTTCCTGTGCATGCTTTCACAGTTTCCACATGAGCCTGCAGCCAGGGTCAACTTCCTTCGCTATCCCCCAAAGCACCATCAACCATTAATTATAAGTAATTATACGATCACTGGCTGCCAGTTAATGAAAGGCTGCAGCAATGTAAAGCTGCTAACAGGCATGCTGGAAGCCCTTTTAGGACCAAGCTGAAGCTCGTTGGCACTTGGAACCCGGTGATGCGACAAAAGCACCATATGCCAACCAAAAGCTGCTGTTCTGTTGCATAATTTTTATAGTTTTCCTTGCCAATTGCCATTTCCTCCCAAGAAAAAAAAAAAAAGAGGGAGGGGGGGGGAGCCATAAACACTAGCATTTAGATGTGGTCAAAATGGCACCAGTACAGTATATAGTAGCTAACACAATTAACAGAAATTCTACAATTTGCCCAGAATGCCCAAAATTTAGAGGGCTGTGGCTTTGTTTTCAAGGCTAACATAATATTGAATTTCACACTTGCAAATGCGTGTGTGAAAATACCACAGACGAATGCACATCGACCTCTCCAAATCACATTAAAAGCACGCTATTTAAAGTATTAAAAAATTTTGAAGATTAGTTTAGGCAGTGCATTGCACTTAAATCCTCTGACTTTTGTGAAAGAAGATGCAAAGAACTTGATAACGGCCTGACACTGACCGTGTTGAAATTTGGGATGGCGAGGCGAGTTGGTAAGCCAGGTAGTGTTTGGTCACTGCTGCAGGCATACCTTCTTTGGTCACGATTATAGGCCGACCCCCCTTGTTTGGGACAATATTTCTGTAAAAAAAGGCCGACCAATATTCCAATAAATATGCTAGCTGTGTGATGAAAGCATACTTTTAGGAATGCCAAAATGAGATGACCCAATATTTGGATTCATCTTTCGTTCCAAAGGGACATGGGGTTGTTCTGGCCAAGCGCTTTTGCCTAAAATATCCCACAGAGCCTACAAGTTGGAATGAAACAATGCACATGCTTTCCTGCAGGAGCACCGATCTCAGTTACTAAAAAAAAATTTAAGGAGCCTGCATGGCACTGCAGTTGTAGTGTGTGCTGCATTGTCAGTAGAAAAGACTTATTCTAGCGTGGATAATTACCATGCAGTGAAGAACAAAGACAAGGCCGTATCGTGAGCTTCTTGCACAAGCTAGCTGTGGCAGTGCTTGTCCACAGCTCTGAGCTATTACTTCAAAACAAGCGCACACTCCTTGGAAGGTGCCTTGAAGCTGCCAGTTCATAACACGTTCGGGCAGATGTACTTTTTTTTTCACACGGCCAACACAGCGAAAATTTTTATCGCTTGATCCGTGCACGTGAACTCGCCTGAATGAACTTCCGCCCAATCACCTTTAAAAGCACGTAGAGCCATGCTGGACCAAACTAATTTCTTAAGCTATAATTTCTCCTAACTTAAAATGTGGGTGTCCTTCAGTTCTAGACAGTGTTGCACAAGTTCACGTACCCCTATGAAGTCTATTCCAAATTTATCAAACTCGAAGAGGGTAGCGAACTAGTTCCGTAATATGAAACACTGTAACTTGATGGCAGCCCTCCGTTTGCAGTGTGTCTGCTAGGCCCAATTCCCTTCTCTTGGAAACTGCAGCGGACGGTGCTTTGCGAGGATCCACAGCCAATTGTCAGAGGCCGAATCTGTTACTAGTACACTATAAAGGCAATATCATCTCAAACAAGGCCCTCCCAATAAAAATAATTTAGATTGCTTATTGTACAAATCAAGGTCTTAACAGAGAGAACATATATAAAGATATCCTCAATGAAAAATCAACGAAAAACAGCTACAGTGAGAAGTGTCTAGCCATGGTGACAGGCCTGCCGCAAAATAGTGACACTGCGGGTGCGCGCACGCACGCACGCACACACACATACACACACCGATAGCGAAGCCGATGTTCAAAGACAAATGGATTTCAACGACGATAAGATGGCACTTTAAGAAGGCTTAGCGCCACCAGGCTTTTGTGAGCAGTGAGAAGCCAACTTTTTCAATGCCTCGGGGCCACGAGGAAAAAAAAAAAAGATTGAAGCTGGCTATAGATGTACTAAGAAGGCTGTACAGACCACTGAAAAAAACAGACAGTAAATGTGCAGAGAAAAGTAGGGAAGGGAAAAAGTGGTGGCAAGAAGTGGAGCTGCAGACAGCATTGCATGGGCAATTCTGCTGCACTCAATTTCGTCATGCCTTTCTTTACTACTGCCTCCTAGATGGCACTGAAACCTTGAAAGATGATACTGCAATCTGGCAAAGCTTTTGTTTCTACATGAAATAAACTCTAATTGCCATTGTATAAATGTGGTACTCCCACAAAACGTAAACAATATTACAAGCGTGACAGCAGAATGCAACAACCAAGGATAGTCACCACATGAAGGGATGCTAAGCGAAGAACAGAAGGTATTCCTGAGAGTTTTTTTTTAACAAGCCGATGCTTGCTTGCTTGTGTTAAGTAGGTAGGAAATTAGTTACCATATGGCATAATAAGAGTCATGTGCCATGACCAACAACTAATAAAAATTTACGGTACTGTTTAACTCTTTCACTATCGTGCCTATTCAAATTGATCAACTTGATCGACGCATTTCCAGTTCAAATTCTCACGCACTTCATGGGCGCCTAGCGCCTTCTATTCTATGTTAGAAAGTGGAAAACATACAACGTGATCAGTCATATTTTGTAGGTTCTTTTGCTTCGCGGCACTTCTCCCCGCGTGCCCCGAATGGGCGGAAAAGCATGTACTGTGAGGATTCACAATCCCCTGCCCCATTATAACGGCAGCACGTAATTATAACGCGAGTTGCGTGCGTTGTTAGGGAGGTTGGAGGAGGAGAGGGTACACTGGCCACACCCCCACCGCCTCCTAGTCTCCCGTGGCGACACTGCCACGGGCTTTCCTCCCAACTAACACTAAGACATTCTCTCTACAGCCCGAGCCAAGCGCGTCTCTCGCGAGTTTCTTGGGCTTTTCGGCGGTTGAATGCGCACGCACGTGGCTCGTAATTTTTGCCGGGGAGACCGCCGCTGTCACCAAGTCGCCCGGTCACCATATGCACCTACTGCAACGGTCCGTGAGCACGAAGCCGCGCCAGGTGAGCAGAATGCTGCGCTGGCCTCCTTCTGTGTGCTTTCCCTTTTGGCGGGTTATTTCACCCCCGTACGCGAGCGGGACGTTCGCTCGCTACGGCAGTTGTAGCTGAGTGCTGTTGATTTGTTTGCCATGGCGGACAAATTAAAGCCTTTACGAGTGCATAACTCTGTGTATGTCTCTTCTGGCCCGAACCTGCCGCAGTGGCGACTTCTTGCACGCCGAGCCTAGAAAGCCACTGTAACGTCAAGCCCCCTTTGACGCATTATCCTCAAGAGTAACACCCATAGTACTCACAGCTATATTATTTATTTTTAGAGTCTCAATGTCCTACAGACTTGATTCCTTGCCAGCAGATGTGAAGCGCATAGTTTTTTCCTCAACGAAAAATGGGAGTCGAAGTTGGTGGCGCAGTCCGAAGTAATGCATGGGACTTAGTGCGGGCTGTTGATGTCTTTTAACTCTTCACCGCAGAGCTGATTGTGTCATTTTTTTAATGACGTAATAAGCTACAGAATGTATATCTTCAAATTTTTTCTCTTGATATTTTTAAAGTTGTGCTCTTTTTCAAGCAAAATGATATCCTAACTGTACAAATTTTCACAATACAATCATTTTTTTTATTAATTTGTGTAGTAAATATATATATCCAACATTTATGTTATTGAACAGAAAATTCATTTAGCTACATTTTGATACCAAACAATGTAAATAAGGCCATTTTTTTTGTGGCTAGCCAAAAAAAAAAAAAAAAGACTGCCCTTTTTCGTGTGGTAGTGAAAGAGTTAATGTTCTACTGTAATGCACTGCACAAAATGAGTCAAAAGGCTACATTGTCATTACCACTACTATCATCATTATCAGCCTCTATATATACATATTATTGTACCTACATCGCTATCTCTAACACACACTTTGTGATGACAATGTGTGAGGATGCCACCCATGAGCCAAGAAAGGAGAGAGGCACTCACATGGTGGTAGGTGTGCTGCTCAAGGACCTGCTGTTCTGCGGCAGAAGCCTCAGCAGCAGCTGCAAAGCGATTGTGCTGCAGCAGAGGAGCCAGGTTGTCACCCTGGGGCCCTGTACCATGTTGGTACTGAACCCAGGTCTGCATGGAACTCAGGTCAGGAGCGAGGCTACTCCCACCTCCGCTGCTGCCTGTGACAAGTGTAGAAGGTGCTACCTATAAGCACATGTGCTCTCCCACTTGGACATAGTCCTCAGGCAACTAAATATGTGGGCTCCTTTCTTAGAATGAAATAGCATGTGGAAAAGGTGCCAAAATTATTGTGCAAACACCAGGCTGGGAAGAAGTACATATAGCATGAAAAGCTGCTGCTCAAGGACAAACCCTCCAGGATACTTTGAGGGGCCCGAGACAACAAACTGCCAGGAAAAAGAGGATAGCGATGAAGCTCACTGTTGGAGTAGGACCAGATGCCCGGGAAGGTGGCATGCGCCCCTTTTTTCTGGGCCCGCTCCGTCCCGATGGGGCGTGGCAGCTTGCGGTCGTCCAGGCCCCCACCGGGAGACAGGCCCCCCTGGGGGGACACCGCCGACGGGGAACCCTCGTCTGCGCATGCAAGCAGGGGGATATGGGTTGTTCAGGGCCTCGCCAAGTGTCTGGACCCAATGACCAATCTTGAGCTGGCCACGTCACACACCCATGTCCACCAGATCTCACTAGACACAGGTCTGAGCATGCGGTTACTGTTCTCAGAAAGATGTTAATGACCAAGCAGCAGAGCTGCAGTTAGCAGCACACATCAGCCAGTTGACTGATCTTGAAGCAAGTAAATGCATGACATAGCATATAAAGCAAGATAAATTAGCTTCGACCAATGCAGCCATCCCAAGGCTTGGCCACAATGAAACCAAGTCCAACAAGTCAAGATGGGCTCACCACCAAAGTAAGACCTATCCAACAGTAGCCCACATTAAGAGCCTGCGCATGCAGTGTGAGTGCAGCGGTTGGAAAAGCAACAGAGCTGGGTACCAACGTGCCAGATCCCAAGCAAGGAGCCGACAGAACACCACCAATGAGATTGAGCCCTTCAGCATAGCACTCGTCAGAAAAAAAAATTATTAGTTCCCAACTTCCGCAGTTCCTAATGCACAAAAGCTGACAGATGCAAGAAACAATGACATATTTCAGGCATGCATAACAGATTCTAATAGGCCATCGACAGGTCACCAATCTTTGGAACCAAGTTTCCATATGTTTCACATGGCCACCTTTTGTTATGCCATGCGCATTTTCAGCGTGTCCTATATCTACCCCAACGAACACCAGAGTAAATCCCTGAATGCTGCACGCCTGTTTAGTTTGCTTTCATCATGCGGGCTGACAAAAGGTCAGAATGATGCCCGCCTGTACAAGTATATAACTGAGGACTGATAGCACTATTTTTGGAAAAGCGACACTAAATGCAGCAGTAGGTCACACACTGCACTCGACAACTTTGTTCTTGATGAAATAGTATGGAGTTGTGGCCCAGGCTTGGTGCAGATTACTTGTACTATTGTCGTAATACAGCAGCATGTAGCAAGCTTTGTCTTTCAGCAGTTTGTCCCAAATGGCGCAGCAATCACTTCACTGCAGCTACAAAAAAAAAAAAAAAAGAAGAAAAAAAAAAAGACTGCAACTACTACGTTTCTTGGCTGACAGTGAGTGTCATACTTTTCATGGCCACTCGTCCAAGTGCTGCAGTATTATCACTGGGACAGCAAGGGAGTGCAGGCTCATCAGCACAGCTGCTATGAGAGCGCCCGAGCTGCAGGACGCTTGCTGTTCACTCACTCACTCCCTCCCTCCCTCTCTCTCTCTCTCTCTCTCTCACACACATACATGCACACACACCTGTGCACCACTTGCAGAGTTTAGCAAACTGATTAAATGAACACATATATCAACGAGTACCAAATTTCCCATACTGCAGGGTAACTCAACTGTAATGGCCTTAGACATGGGACTTCTGAACATACCGTACCAAATTTACACCTGAAGCTAGTAAATAAAGTCCATGAGCACTTGAACTGATACCGAGGACAAACAGAAGTTGGCCTGTATTGATAGGGTATTGCATTCTATTGAAGATTGCAGTCTTATCAGATAACAGGAAAAAAATAAGTGCTGCCAGTAACTGACTACACTACACCAGCATTCATTTCAATCCATGGCAACCTCTGTCCACTTGTGTAGGGACATCACTCGTCTGAAGTGGCTGGCAGTAAGCTTGTTACATTTTTCCTGGTAATAAAGGCATCTCTTGCTGTCAGAAAAATGTTTCCACACCTAGAAAGAGCCAAAGAATCAAATTTTACTGGGAACAATTAAATGGAGTTGCCGTTCCCTGTGCCCCTCTAACTTGCAAAGAACAAAAGCTGCCCAAGATTTATAGTAACACAAGCTGAAAACTATGTTCTATAGTAACACAAGCTGAAAACTATGTTCAAAGCAAACCTTAAAGCGTTTTGCACTGACATCACCAGCAACCTCATAATGCTCAAACTTTGAATGCAGGAGGTCAATACCTTGCAAGTAGACAGCAAAGCTTTAAGAGAGACGACCTTGAAAAAAAAAAAGTCATTAACGAAACCGTAGAAACACATATATTTTGCATGCAGATTCCAAACATGTCATTTAATTTTACACAAACCAAGTCCCTGTGCACTTAGTAATGTGCTAAGTAACTTTCGACCGTGACTTATTTGGCTAGACCAATATTGCAACCAAGAATGCATGCCATTCATTTTTCTTGACATCAAAGTAGGCAATAAGGGCGAAAATATTATCCTGCCCACTACAGAAGTTGAGTTATAGAAGTTGCCATTTTAAAAATGAAAAGAAAGATTTGCATTTATGTCCCTAAAGCATCTACAAAAGCCCATAAATCAACATCCGTGATAGGCTAATTGGTAATTAACACAAGAGTGTTAAGGGTCCCATTGCGCAGAAAACCAGACATCGGTGTTGAGCAAAATATCACAAGCATGCAATGCCCAGGGATGCAGTAGGCTGGGCACTGAGGCATGGCTGGGCATTGATAGGTCAAAGGGCATTTATGCTAATGAATATGTGCAAGATAGTTGAGACACAAATGAAACTATCAGTGGACGAGGATCCACAAGAGGAGCCAGAGACAGCAGCCATTAGAGCTGTAGTGTCATGCCCGCAAGTGCCCTACAACCTTTTCTTTTTCGTCCTTATTGCATACTCTGATCTCAGGAAAGAATAAAGGCACACATTTCAGCAAGTTTCCTGCTGCAAAATTTCTTTAACTTCTAGTCAATAAGTTTCATAACATAAGTGCACAAAGACTTATTACGCAAAATTTATTGCCATGCTGAATATACAGTAAAAGCTAAATTTTAAAGAATTTAAAGCTTAAAGAATTAATTTCAAGAGATTGGGAAAATATACAAAAATTTACGAATTTGGATAATTCGCATATTTTTGTTAATTTTTCCAATCCCATATTTTTTACAGACCTGTAGTATTCGAATTAAGTGACTATGGGCTATAGCCATCTATATGCATGTAAAAAACCACAGGCTCATGCTGACAGTTCAAATTCTTTGGATGTCAACAGTTAAAGGGGGCCAAAATAATAAGCTTTTATTGCGTAGCTGCAAGTCCTCACCTGGTTTAACCTTCACTCCCCATTTTCATCTGCCTCGCAGCTATGCCTCCCTACCACATGGGCGTGACATGCGCCAGGCTGCTCAGGTGCGAGTGTGCATAGTTTGAATCATCTATAGTGGAACAGACTCGTGTTCAAATGAAGCTTCCATGAAGGTCGGCATACAGTTCAGGTTGTCTGAAAATTTGAATTACTGATACATGAGTAGTATTACATTACCGTTACAAGAGTACAGTAAAAACATTAGTACAGCTTTTGCTGTATTCATGTTAGTTTGTGGGGTTTAACGTCCCAAAGTGACTCAAGCTATGAGAGACGCCGTAGTGGAGGACTCTGGAAATTTCGACCACCCGGGGTTCTTTAACGTGCACTGACAACGCACAGCACACGGGCGCCTTGCTTTTCGCCTCCATCGAAAAGCGGCCGCCGAGGCCGGAATTCGATCCCGCGTCCTTGGGAACAGCAGTCGAGCACAGTAACCACTGCGTCACCCCGGCGGGGCACGCTGTACTCATGTAACAGCTGCTTTTTTTCTTTGTGGTTATGATGGAGGTATGGCAATTTTACAGGACAGAATTCTTCTGTTAAAATTTTCACACCACAATGAAGTTTTGATTATGCATTCTTATATGCAGTGACACACATTGTTATGACGAATTTATGTAGCCCCTACAATTCCTTCAAATACAAAATGAAGTGAAAATATATGATACAATGTGCACCCGATGGTTGGAGAGCTTCAACCGCAAGCTGGAACGGGTTGCTGGCGATTGCTTGATCACTGTATTATTTTACTGACAAACAGCATGTGATCTCAAGTTAAGACCCTCCTCAGGTTCCGCTTTCGTGACTGCTTGGCCAATTTGGAGCGATGCTCCACACACGTGATCTGTGGTCAACAGTGAGAGATGGCCTTTGCTGGGGATATTTGCTGCTGAAGGCATTATATATGTTCCTTATATATACACATATATGTTCATTTTAATGCATGGTTATTGTCTCCTGGTGAACTAGTTATAAGGTTAGACATTGTATGACTAACTGTGAGTGGATTTAAAGCACTTTCCCTGTGGCTACAATGTGAAGCACATTAGGCCTAATGACACTGGACACAGCAGCAGAACATTTTGTCCTTTTTGGAGGTGCAAATGCAGAGCCCAAAAGACGAGTTAGCAGCGCTGCAGCACTGTGTGTTTGCAGTTTCATGGATCTGGGACCAGTACGCAAAAATGCACACCCAACGAAGACTGCATAGGTGTGCCATCATCAATCAAAAATATTTAGGAGCCTCTTCACCCTCCTAAGGCCCTAACCAGAGAAGGCTTCCAATTATAACATGGAACAGATGAGAGGTTGGGGTCACGAGTGTGATGCCAGATACTCACCCGTAAGCCGCACCCCAAGCGGTGCGCGGTCGGCACCCTTGGGCATCTGTCCCACAGGGGCCACCAGACCCGAGTACTGCTGCTGGAGATGAGACATCATCTGCATTGGGAACACACCAGGGTGTCCCAGCGCTCCCGCTGCTCCCTGATGGTGGTGGTGGTGGTGGTGGTGGTGGTGTCCCAGATGGCTCCCACTCTGCACAGGGTGCAGAAATTCCTGTGGGGCAAATGGCACCCGCATCCCATGGTGACCCGGTGTAGTAGCGGGATGGTGATGTTGGTGGTGATGACCCGTGCCCACTTGAGGGAATGGGGCAGTCAGCATCACTGGCGGGGCCGATCGGCTGGAGAAATCCGGTGCATTGGGGTTCAGAGTGCTCTGAATTGTCTGTTGTTGCTGCGGTGGTGGCTGCTGCTGCTGCTGCTGCTGGGGTGGTGGTGCCAGTTCAGGTGCCGTCGCTGCATAGTGGGGTGGACCAAACACCAGGCGCGATGACGAGGGCTGTGGGGTGGCCTGGACTGACTGGGCCACTGCTGCGGCTGGTGCGGAGGCATTCTCGTAGAACTCCTGCGGCTGGGGTGCCGGCTGTGGCTGGGAAGGTGGAGAAGGTGGTGCCCCACCCCCAATGGGAGGCGTGCAGGGAGCACTGCGAGGTCCACTGCCAATGGGGCCAAAATTGGGTGGTGACACATGAAGGTTGCCACGATAACCTGGAGCCTTGGCTGCGTCCACTAGAGGCTCTGAGGAAGCCGACACACTTCCAACGCTACCGCCACTGGAGCTAGGCACGCCGCACACACCCGAGGCGGCCACAGAGGCAAAGTTAGGCTTGGAAGCTTCCCGCTGGCCCCAGACACTCGGCTGTGTTTCCTTGCTGAATACGTTGTTGAATGGCGAGAAGGTCTGCGGAATGCTGATGGCTGGAGCAGTGCTGGTCAAAGATGTGGACACCAAAGATGCTGCACTGGTGTTGCTGATGGTTGCTGCAGTCGATGACATTGCCATGCTGCCAGTGTTACTCAGTGTCGGTGAAGGACTGCCTCCACCAGAGCTGGGCGTTGAACTGGGACGTGGGTCTGCAGAGGCTGCACGGCTTGAGCTCTTGGCAGGTGAGATGACAGCCTGAGTGTAAGATGCTGATGTCGTTGTCGTTCCATTTACGGCTGCCGAGCTGGTGGACACCAGTGGCGCTGTAGTGACAACTGCACATGCAGACGTCACAGGAGTAGCTGAAGTGGCAGCAGGCTTGGTTGAAGCCAAAGAGGAAGAAGCCAGATTGCCCCAGCCAGCAGGACCAGAGGCAAAGGGGGGTGCTGAAGACGATGTCACAGATGCAGAGCTTCCACTGCTTCCGCCAGAGTGTGTAGGGATGCCTGGTCGTGGGGCTGGGCGGGTTTGGCCAAAAGGTGGCAGGGAGGGTGCAGGGGCTGATGTAGCCTTGACACCTACCACCTTGGTCGAGCTGCCCTGCCGACTGAGCTTGGTGGTGCTGCTACTGCCGGAGACTAGCACAGAAGAAGGGCCCTGCAGCAGAACAAAAAAATCATGCCTGCTCCATGCAGCAGCAAAGGACCACTTTCACTGTAAATACAAGTGTTTCCCAATAGTAGTGATTCGCAACATGCTCTGAAGGATTCTTAGCATACTAGGAGACAAGTATGAATGTAGCTTCAGCTATATTAGGGTTGGCCTTTTAGGACAGTTTGGCCCAATTGACGCAGCAACCACGTCACTGCAACCAGCCCCAGCTGCAACATTACGGTCAAAATGACCTACGACAACATTGAAGTGCCAGGGAAAATGAAAACATGGGAATAAAAACATTACAAACTAGAGCACATTTAATGCCGGGAAAGCAGCTTGAATTTATCACTACTTTTGGAGGAAGAAACCCAAATCATGTCAGCTTAGACTGCTTCATGGCACTCTTGACATCTTTCTGCATGCAGTGTCACTGCTGCACACAGCTGAGAGACTTTTGGCACAAAAAAAGTCCTTCAGGGATTCAATCATTCTTATGGCCTGCTGGTATGACACAACTTGCACAGGTTCCAGTTTATTGTCGCTGCTATAATTGTCTTCCGTGCCGGTGACCTCAGTGACTATTGCCTCATCAGCATGCAAGAAGTCCCAATGACACCCTGCCACTACCGCTCACTTTGGCAGGAGTATATCGTAATTCTCTGGAATCAGCTTTCGATGGTGGAGGAGCAGACTTCTGCCCATGCCCCACAAAATGTACTGTTCAGCTGAACCCTACTACAGCCTGGTGCAGGGTGGCATTCTTGCACAGCAGATTTACTGCACGCTTGCTCGAGACACGCTGCTGATGCAATCAAGCCTGCATTCATTGGCTGCAGCCGTGTTTGGAGGCAGGAAAACACATGCAAGAGGCTGTTTGGTGTGAAGTGCAGCCACTGATCGAACTCAACCAGCATAAGTTAACGTGTCATCCATATTTTGCTGCTGTGTCGGGAGCAAACCAGTATCCCAGCACCACTGAAAGGGTAGGGCAGTAACGAAGGCGAGGCACTTCTTACTGCCATCCATACTGGCACAGAGAGTCACCTGCAATTTGCCATGACTGCAGACTTCACAGGGATTGCCCTTGGCAGCGCATGTTTGACAGAAGCATTTCCAGCCACTAATTGGCAGGCTCACTTCAGGAACCTAGTTTTCTGCCAGCTTGAGTGCATTGTGGATGACCATTAACTGTGACAGGCCATACTAGCAAACCAACTTGCACACACTTTTCACAGTGCTACATTAAACTTCCAAAGGAACTGCCATTCCCCTCCTCCTGGGGGAAGGTCTTCCATCACTGTTCGTCAAAAAACAAAAGAAAAAATCCAGTGGGGCTGCAGAACAACAATACTGAGGCAACGTGGCGACAGCAGACGAGAACAATCGCGCTGGCAAAGTATGTGCAGTAATGCAGTAATTAACATGCCTGCCCACAGAACACATGCAACCTGTAAAGATGGTGACACGACCAAATTAGTGAAAATAGCAGAGAATAGGGCAGAACATACACTCAAGCCCTTCCGAGTTAGCTATGGGTGGACTGCCGTGTTGTGCACAGCACCGAAGGAAGTGACTCCCTCCTCTCCTTTCTCTTTTTCACAAAAAGGAATGCGTCTGCCTTTCTGTCTCCTCCTGCAGTATGTATGTTTTACCAATGCGACCGTGCGCATGGTCATGTGCTCTTTTCGGTTTCACTGTACCACATACTATATGCGCATGTTTTTTCTTATGAAGTGTGGTTTGGCTGGCATGGTCACAGCATTTCCACGTTTTAGAGCACTCAGTGGCAGAAACCAGCATCAACGGCAGACAGGCATGAGGGTGGCATGTGATTCAAATATTGCCTCGACATACTGCGCGATCCTGTCAACATTTCTCGCTGATCTGCTACTGCGCTCGTGAATTGCCGTGCAAAACGGAAATGCAGAAGTGTACACCAACGAAAAGATGCTGCTGCAGAGTTGGGTGCTACACAGATCTTGATCACAAGATTGAAGAGCACAGACTGAAAAATCACCGATCAGCTGATTTCTGCAGATGACGTACATGGTGACGACAGAATGTGAACCGGAAGATGAAATAGTCTAAATAGTGCAGAGGCCACCCACTGGCATCGCCAGGAGACAGACAGGCTACCTAGAGAAGTGCCGCTAGAAGTGTCGAGAAGGGCTACCTCGAATCAAGTGCCACTAATAGCCTTCGAGATTTTCAATCCTGATCGAACTCGATGGAGTTGAGCCGCTGCTACACGGCAAAACACGAAGGCTGTTGAAATAGTTATGGTGTTTGGCGCCAAACTTAAAGAACTAAAATTTCTCTATAAATGCAAAATAAAA
The DNA here is from genome assembly GCF_055883805.1 of Amblyomma maculatum. Classification (NCBI taxonomy): domain Eukaryota; kingdom Metazoa; phylum Arthropoda; class Arachnida; order Ixodida; family Ixodidae; genus Amblyomma; species Amblyomma maculatum. Next base: position 129,217,562 of record NC_139350.1, read on the forward strand.
TGTAACTTACCTTTTTTTTAGTAACTGCAGGTGTTTAGTTGTTATGCAGACAACTTTGATTTTTTTTTTTTTAGCTCGCTAGCGTTTACACGTCTGTGCTTTTCACTGTGTTTGCATTTCTCGGTGGTGCAAGTTATAGGGGTAGAGAGTGCATAAATTATTGCTTTTTAAAATTATTACGGATATTAATATTTTACCGCGTAAATTAAAGATATAAAAAAACACTTGTTCACGTTTTTGTATCGTAAACGCGCTGTGCACGTGTGTGCGTGACGCTCCTTGGGTTAGCGCTAGCAACCTTGCGGACGTTCGAGGGCCTTCGAGATCTCGAGAGTTCTGAGCTGCTCCGCTGACTCGATAGACTATCGACTCAATGGTCATTGAAAATGCCCATCTGGCAGCTTTCGAAGGCCTTCGAGTCGATAGGCAGTCAGTTCGAGGGCCTTCGATAACAGATCTGAGTGTGGGGCCAGCATCCCAATTTGTGTGTGAAAGGAGTCATTTCACATGTTTACATAGAGTTTCGACTTCAAGCAGAAGTCAATGTATTATGCTGCTCAAAATTTCGCACACTCTAAGGAGGGCTATTCGATTTTTTGGACATTCCAAGTGTCAGCCGGGCCAACCGCCACACATTTTGAGCGGTGTCGCCGCCATCTTGTTTGTTTACTTTTTTCTTCGATAGCCTCGAAACCAGTGTCGGCTTTGCATGCCGCTCCTCAGCTAAACTGACGCTGGATCGAGGCTATATTATTTGCCTAGCAGCTTCCGTTTCCGGGACGTCGCTGCTCGCCACCATACATGGTTTTTCTTCCTCCATGCCACCACACCACCGCAGTGCTTTTTTTTTTCTTTTAGCGTGATCGCTTTGGACTGCCTGTTCCCATAGAGTTAATCCTGTTCCTCTGCGTGTTTGCCAAGCGTAGCGAGTAAGCCAAGCCGTGGTCGTGCTGATGCGAGAACTACGTTCCGTCGCTACTGTGGCTTGCATTTAATTGAATCGGCTTCAGTTCTTCAAGAAGCTGTTCCCGGATTTTATAAGGAGTTTTTTTCCTTTGCGTGCAACGCAGCAGCAAGAAGGCACTCAACAGAGTGGTTGGTAGTGGTGGTGGTGTGCCTCGACAGTGGGAAAACCTCTGTCGATTTGCTTGGAGCACTTAGTATGCTCGCTGATGCGTGGAAGTCGATGGCACCCACAACGCTGCACAACTGCTTCCGCCACGCGGGATTTGTGCTGAATGGCAAAGTCGGCTGCCTTGGACGAGGACAGCGTCGTCGAGCAGCTGTCAGGCAGTGAGCAGCTCATTCACGACCTTCGCACTGCTGGTGTCAAAATTCCATCGGCCGTCTCGTTTTGAGAGTTCACAGACTTGGGCCACGAGTTGGAACTGTGCGCTGCCGACACAAGCTGAGCTGATGCAAGTGTAATTCAGGCGGACCTGTTAGCACGGAAGCGGAGTGTGCTGCAGAAAAGCATTCATGACTTTTTCAGGCCTCAAAATGAAGAATAGGCAATAAATAGAGCTTTTTTGGTGCACATTTGTTTTTTCGAACATTTTCGTGGTCGGTTGAGAGTCCGAAAAATCGGTCGTCGACTGTATTTCTTTGCAGGAATTAGCCTGCATAATTTCGAGACCCATCAGATTTAAAACAAACTAATTTTCACTCAAAACTCGACTTCCTTGTAATGAGGCTATACTTTTTTAAAAACTGATTGTTATCGGCAGGTATGACTGCAACCACACAGCTGCTGCCATTTCTACCAGATGACCAAGCACAGCACAATGGCTAACTGTGACAGAAACAGGTGTGCACAGATCAGTGATGTTCCAGGAATGACTGTCCCCCCCTCTGAATTAAGCCTCACCTACGCCACTCTTTGCAAAGGAGGTAGAGAAAGCATAGTTCAATGCGTTCACGTGCTCTCAACCATCCCCATCTAGCATGAGCATGGTGCCTCACCGTGTGGTTGGTCGTCGTAGAGGAGGACGAGACGGTTGTGGTCCGATGGTCCAAGGAAGATGCCGGTGCCTTGGCAGAGGACGGGGCAACAACACCATGCTGGGCCATGATGTCCGAGAGGTCCCGGTCGGGCTCCTGGACCAGGCCCTGGATCAGGAGCTGCGCCTGCTTGGTCGCCTCCGCAGAGCCCCTGCACAAAGAGACGGGCAGTTTTTTTCTTTTTTTCCCCAATCAGTGCCAGCACTACTTGGGAAGCCTCCGGGCAACGTCAAGTGGTTTGTTCAGGGATTGTACTTTGCCATGCCATACAAGACGCACTCTAAAAATTTCCTGCAATAGGTTTTCTAAAAGCATTCCTAAAGGTGGGGGTACTACATGAACCTTTGGGTGGAGTGGTAGCCTCTTAACTCTATACTCTCAAAAATTGATGACTCAAGATTCTCGGTCTGTCCCCCATATTCACAAACATGCCTTAACTCGAACTTCCACTCAAAGCGGCCCCTGAGGCCTGTTTTTCGTTTCAGAAAAGCAACCTACGACGCTACCTTGGGCACCTCCTCAACAGCCACTTTACTTCTAAAAATGGCGGACGTCTCATTGTTTGCTTGCTGTGTGGAATTCGTTCTACTGGTATACAAAGCTTGTCACGAAAACAAATACAATGAGGATGCATAGAACATTTTCTTAAGCATTGGCTGAGTGACAGCAACCTGGAACTTCTGGCATGTTATCATTTTACGGGTGCGGCCAAATCGGCCTTGAGTTAAGGAGAGGCCGTTTTCTCCACTCCACAGAGTGGAGGTGGACGGTCAACTCTAAGCGCGTTTGTGAACACGGGCACGTGTGTAGTAGTGGGTACAGTTCACATCAAGCACAAAAATCTTTAGGAAGGAAACGGCTCGTTTATCAACACATTATAGTTGTGCCTTTCCAAGGGACTATGCAAACAAGGTACAATTAAATGTTGTTGCAGTCAAACCCACTTATAACAATACTGCTTTGAACAATGTATTGCATATAACAATGAACAACCACGGCACCATCAACTTTATTGTGTAATGTATGGTAAAATAACCACATACAGCGATGCTCTCATGGTAGATTATTGGTTATAACAATTAAACCAGGTCACTGAGCACCAACCCTAATAGAAAAAAGGACTCATAACCCACACAACCAGCAATATCCATAGGATCTTCACAAAGGTCTCAATATCAAACGTCATTTTTGTACACCCATGAGATGTCCATGCGTCCATTATTAAAAGATCATCTTTTAGTGGATATCCTCATGACCTTACCTTTGTTTGGTCGTGAAGATATCACACAGTGTACACAACTTCGATGTCATAATGTGACTTTCAGTGGACATGTAGCAGATTTTTACTTTAAATTTTGATTCGGATTAATGAAACATCTGTTTTGCTGGCACATCTAGATTGTGTTTCTAGCGGTTCGCCGCAATTTTAGGCAGCGTGCTCTAGCCAAACGTGAATGTTACCACGCCGGCCTACTAAACTTTTTTTTTTCTTTAGCTACCGAATTCCGCTGGTAAATACCATGTAGATTTGATTGGCATATTCAAATTGTCGAATACATGAATATATGCTATTGCAAAAATGTCACAAGGTGCTAAATTTAAATTGCCGTAAGAAATTAAATAGGTAATCGAAATATCCAGTAATTTAATTGCGTTTAATGCAGTTTATTTTTCGCGGCGTGGTGTTGGATCGTGTTTGCGTAGCGTACTGCGCGTGAGCACGTGCCCGTGAGTCGAGCTTCCTGGAAATTTGACCGATTTGACGTGGTTCATTGTCTCCAGGCTATGGGAGAAAAACGTGGGGGTAGCTCGTTGTGCGGGGGCCGGATAGAGGTAAGTGGAAAGGCAGACAGTGTCTTCAAGTAAAGCCCCTCAATTTCATCTTCAAGACCCTGTTGTCCCTTCTCTGCCTCCTCAGCATAGCCCCCCCCCCCGCGAGCGAGAAGATGCGGTCCGCAGATGACTCATGCCGTAGTGCATGATAAAAATGTGGGCAGCTCGTTGCTCGTGCCGGAGAGGTTGAGGAGGACGTTGGAGAGACTCGCTGCCTACATTCGCGATCAAGAAATAGTGCATTCTTTGTGGCGAGCGAAACATATTAAATGCTTTGCCTGCAGGCTTGTTGTATGACAAATTTGTTATGAACATAAATAATGCATTTATTGGGCGACGCGCTGTCACTTTCATGAGATCTTCGCAACTCTACCACAAAATTAGCGCGGAGTAACACGCCTTTATTTTTTTCTTTCATGGCGTCCGCGGCGTTCGTCTCGTTCCCTTCCCTGCCTCCGCTGCGCAGCCACCAAATAACAATGCACGTGTTGTCCCTGCAAGCGAGAAGACGCGGTCAATTTAAGTGCAACGCGGACGTGTGTCCACTGATGACTCATGCCGTAGTACATGCCTATTTCAATACACTCAGCGGTCGAGTGGCGTCGTCGTATTTTGGGAACGTCTGCTAATCTTGGCGCTTCCGAGTATTGCAGCTCGCGCTTGGTGTAATAGTTCTTTACCCTACCAGTACATTCCTGTTTCCTGTACAACCGGAAGCGATCCCCGGAAGCCGGAAGTGTCATTGTGCCTGGCATGCATATGTTGCATAGCTGACACAAGCTCACATCGCCTCAACCGCTCCCCGAGTTGCTGGCAGCCGCATATCGTCGCACGCGCGTCACATATGGCCACATCTTCGCTGACGAAGTTGACAGCAGCAATCATTTCAAGTTGTTAATCGCCCTGTGCATTGCCTTGTTCGTGAAGTACGTTTCTTCAAAGGTACATACGTTTCAGCATCACCTAAGAGCATGACTTTTTCTGCTATGCCTAAAGCAAGAGCGAAGACATGATGGGCAACACGCGCAGCATGCTGCTTATGTCTTCGGGCAGCAGCTTCGGACATGGGCAGCACGCTACTGCAGTGAAGCAATTGGTTCTTTGAAGCTAAATAAATTTTTTTTTAACAACACTTTTTGCATGCCTTCATCGCAAAATGGGTTGCTGCTTTGTCATTTTTTGTTCAAGTTTTTTTTTGAGGAAAGCTAGGCTGGCTCTTATTAGCTCACTTCAGAGAATAAGATTGTTGTCTTGCCATGCGTGCGGTGCTAGCTTGTTCGCACTGTATATTTTTCTGGATATTATGAAGAATTTATGAAACTCTCTTTTCCTTTCTTGCTGTCATTACGCTCTACTTGTCCTTGTTTTCCTCTCCCTGTTCCTTTATTTCCACTGGCTGAAGCTCAGTACTCAAGTGCTTAAGTTATTAAATAGCAATTGCAGCGGCTGGCAACAATTTTTCCTTCTTTTTGGTATTTTAATAATGAACCACAGCTACTATACTGCTGTATTTGTGCTGTGTTTGTTTCAGTGGCTGCAAGGTCAAACATGCAGTATGTTGCAACAGTGGATGATGTGCAAGCAGTTATAAAGAAATGGCTCCAACATGCTCCATGCCGTCATAAACAGCAACAGGAAAGGCCTGCAAAACAAGGTATGAAAGTTTAGCCACTATTTTGTACACAACTGTGTGTGTACATACCAGTTAGATGCCTGTCTAAGCATGGCTTGAACAAATTTAAATGAGCGAAAGCTCAAGCGTGATTTTGCATAGTTTACCAAGGCTGCACACGGTTTGAATTAGGGGGGTGCTCAAGCTTCTCATTAAAAGTAGATGCGAGAGTGCCTTAACACCACCTTTTCATTCCGCTATTTTTTAAATTTTTTTTAGTTGGTTTTTGGGGAAAGGCACAGTATGTCTCACTTTTTAGTGGACACCTATGCTTAATTAGGTTGAAGTCATTCAGGCCCAGCGAGGTGAAATCTGAAGTTGCAGCCTAATAGTGCAGCTTACACTTTAAAACAACTTCCAACCTTAACTGAAAAAGAAGTGCACACACAAATTGTTAACTATCCTTGTTACAGAGACAACAGGTTGTGAAATTTTTACATTCCTTTAACTACGGGCATGTTAATAGGCTTATACCCCTGTCACATGGGCACTTGTAAGGCCTTGAGAATTAAGGTTCTTTGCTCCAAAGGCGGTTGACACGCAGCTACACGGCAAAGTTGTGGGCCCTTTGCGATAAAGGCCCGTAGCGGGAAAGGCGGTCGTTAGCGGCCTTCCTTAGCACGTAAAGGTTTTACATCCATTTTTTTTTTTTTTTTCAATGTTATATAGCTGTAAGTTCTGTTGCCAACTTTCAGACAAGATTGTTTTGTGCATGCGGGCTTTTTTTGTGACTATTTATTTTCTGTTACCTGTCAATTTCTTAATGCCTCACTTTATTGTTCACTTCATCTTTCATATTTTCCAGGAGGCACAAGCACGGATGCAAACTGAAACCCAGAGGAGGGCCAAGGTGTTTGAAAGCTGGCAGTCTTTTTGTGAATAAAACTATAATTCACGCTATGTGTTTTGCCCAACAGCTATCCCTAGCTCTGCTAAAAGTGCATGCTTGTACATCTTGGCAATGTCCATGCAATGTCCAGAGACTGATTTGGCAATGTCCTCTAGACATCATAATGAATGTCCATGTGGACGTCCACTGTGAGGCAATAGAGACATCTCTGGAATATCCACTGGACCAATTGTGGGTATTTATGGAGATCCTCTGAATATTAAATATTTTGAGGGGTGAATTTTATGGACATCTCCTGGATCTGATATGGTTGTCTGGGAAATACAGTAAAACCTTGATAATTCGAAATCCCAGATAATTAAAATAATTTCTGCAGTCCTGTAATTTTTAACGTAAATTCAGCCACACCTATGCTGCTAAAAATTTTGGGAAAAAATTGTTGGTGCAGCACATTTCTCCGTTTCACGCTGCCATAACCTTGGTTGCAGCTTATTTCTTGGTAGGGTGCCAAGATGCTGCCCAGTGATGACATCAAAGTGTGTTTACCTTTTTGGTGTTAGCCCCTGCGGTGGATACAATGTGTTAGTGGAAGGCGGGGGAGGAGGGTGCGGACTTGGATGATGGTTTGGTTTGTGGATTTAACATTCCACAGCAACTCAGACTATGAGAGTCGCCGTGAGAACTCTGAAATTTCGACCACCTGGGGTACTTTAACGTGCACTGACATTGCACAGCACAGAGGCGCCTTGCTTTTCGCCTGCACCAAAAAACTGCCGCCGAGGCCAGGATTCAATCCTGCATCCTTGAAAACACTAGTCAAGTGCTGTAACCACTGCGCCGCTCCGGTGAGGCCAGACTTGGCCGAGTGCCAGCGTCCCTGAGAGGAGGGCCGCCAGCGCCTTGCTCTGCTCGCCCGGTTACACAAGCCTGTTGGTTTTCAGTAGGTTCATTTATCCCGCCGTGACAGGGGCGGGTGCGTCCACTGTCAAAAATCATTTAAACGCGTGAAAGTAGCAAATGCCTTTTTGAGCGAACGACACTAAAAAGGCGGTGTCATGATTGCAGCTGAGTGCTTGTGTTCTCGCAATGAAATTTTTTGCCTGGGCCAGATGTTTTTGCGGTGTTCGGTTAATCTGAAAATTCGGCTAATTCGAACATTTTTTTGGGTTCCAATAATTTCGAATTGACGAAAGTTTTACTATACTGTGACCGCGCTGGCCAAACTACATCAGGAAGCACCAAGAATGATGAAGTTCATACTGAGACTTCATTTGTGCCAAAATCTTTCACTCGAATACTTGCAACAGTTGGACGCCTTGCAGAGAGATGTCAACAAGATTGCCGTGAGGCAGTTAAAGATCAATGATTACAGGTTTCGCCTGGGAATAAGTAGAAAGTGTGAGCTACTTTTCCCTCATTAAACTTTCCCTAGTTTGTGATGTTTAGTTTTTTTGGCTTAACCTAGTCATAACAATGGTATTTTCAAGGCACTTCAATATTGTTATAAGTGGGTTTGACTGTATTTCAGAAATTTGGACAATTTGATCTAGGAATGCAGTCCTAGTCAGCCCATTTAAGTCTGTGGCCTTGGGTGCTAGTAAATTCGACATGGGCAAGCTCACAGTGGTTAATTCGGACAAGGGGTCGCATGAAGGTACGATCCGCAAAGAGAATGATTTTCCAAACAGAATTCCCAAACCTGAATTGCATAAACCAGCAGTGCTCTTCGACTGCCGACATGCAGCTCAACATCAAGGTTTCGGTTTCACAACCCCGCTGCTGCTAACGAGCGCGTGCATTGGCCAATCAAGTCGTTCTGGACATTGATCTGCACACCACTAGTATTTTAATCTCATTTTACGATCACATGCCATTCTAATGCCTACACATCCCTCTCTGCACTGCATCCACACGCTTCCTTTGCTCTTTAAGTATGGTGAGCCATGACGTTTGAAGATGCTTCACAGCAGAGTCTCAGCAGTGAGTCTGTGGTGAAGCATCCTCAAAATACAATAGGGCTGTTTGTGAAAATACACTTCTGCTACTGTGCCACACTGTGAAAAAGTACGCGGATTCAGCACTTACGAATTTGGAACAGTTCTTGTCATTCTAGCATTGTTTTCATCTCTGATGTACAGGCAACCACCATATTCCAGGTGTTCATTAGATAAAATTACAGTTATGAAAATGATATTCAGAAGTTCATTAGGGACATTTGATCATTTGATTTTTTTGCTTAATTTGGACATTTTTTGAGGCTCTTAGAAGGCTGAATTAATGAGGCATTGTTATATTATTCCCCCTAGAATGTACCACAACTATAAACCAACAGTCAAAGCAAATGCACCACACAGCATTTTGCAGCGCTCACTATGCTCCAAATGGTAATCTTGCAGTCACTTCTGAAAACTGTATATAAAGAAGTGTTCTTCATGCGGTGGCATGAATAACCAACAACCCACCGGATGAGAATGGTGCGCTCTCCCTGGCCCTTGTGCTTCTCCACCTCAATGTGGGCACCCGAGGCTTCACGGATGGCGTTGATGTTGCAGCCGCAGCGCCCAATCACCCGGCTGATGGCTGTCGAAGGCACTGTCACCTTCTTAGAGCGCCGCACCACTTCTTTCCAGCCCTCCTCGCCTCGATGGTGACTCTTGGCGGTGCCTGTGGCTGCACCAGCAGCAGCAGTCGAAGACATAGTCATGCTGGTGGAAGACGAAGTGCTCAGGATGGTTGTGCTGCTCTTCTTGGGAGAGGAGGCCACGCCGGGGGAGGGACGACTCGCCCCACTGCCCGGGCTACGGGGCCCACCACAGGAGTCCATCACGTCCAGGGCAAGCTCGCCTAGCCTGCAGACGATGCCAACACAATGATGCCACCATGGCAGCTACTATGTGCGCTCCACCAACCAGCTGACAAAACATGAACAAGCAAACACCCACCACTAATTGCTCAAACATCACTTACTGCATGCTAGTGACAGGCAATGTGATTTACTTCAACTGCATATGAAGTCAAATTATTTTTACCAATGTCTTGGTACGCTGTGGACCCACAAAGAGGTGAATAGAAAAAAGGTTGACTTGGAGCTTGGGCTTGTAGAGCTCTTTGCTCTCGTATAACAAAAAAGGGTGGTGCTTCAAACTTTAGAAATGCTTAGTGTGTTCAGAGTCAAACCATGGGTTAGTTTGGGTCTGTTAGTTGTAAATCCGTTCTGCAAAATCTGTGTGTGGATGGGATTAAATTTGACCAATGTCTTGGCACGCTGCCAAGGTCTGCGGCTGCAGACAGCGTCCAAACGGACACTGCGAAACTGATGAATCAGCTAGAATGCGAAGAGCTATAATGCTCTAAAATAAAAGAAACCCAATTTGAGAACTGTTGTTGTACACTTGTACACATATGCTACTTGAGTGCAAAAGAAACTACACCAAGTATTAATCGAGTGTTCTTGCAGACTGCTAGCAAATAGCAGGTTGCGCAAGTGTGTGGTCTTTGGTGGTTTCTGTGCTGTTCAATGCAAGGGAGGCAAGCAGCAGGCGGGAGATCAGGAAGTTGGCGACTATGGCATAGGCTCCCCAAATAGCAGGAAGTAACCTACAAATCATGAATACCTTCTTCAGCAAACAGCAGAACACCAGAATGGGGAGATTAAAACCTAAATGAATTTCATATTGTGCTCTAACCCTTGCATTCTGCAGAATGTAGAGTTAGTTTGAAAAGCACAGTGGAGTGACTATACAATGGTAAGGAAGAGGGCATGGAAGAAACTAGTAAGCAAGGAGCCCACCAATGAATTAGTGACAAGAAGAAGAGTAGTGCAAATCCTTGCTGCAGAACAGGCATTTAGCTTTAGCCAAACAAGACAACCTTAGTGTAGAAGCAATTAAAAATAATTTCAGAGATATCGCACTGAATGTGCAGCAGAAGTAGGCGCAATGATAGACAGGATACTAGTAAACTATCCGAGGAGACAAACAATTGGATCATATAATGCCAAAGCATGAAAGCCTTCAACAAAACAGACAGGACAGAATTGGCAGAGCTACCAAAGCTACAAACGGCACCCCTATCGCTGCAGTTTGTGAACATAAATACTTAGGCCTCTTAATAACCTGTGACCTCAGATGGAACGCCCACAATGACCTCAACTACACTAAAATGACTATCTTTTATCAGGCGGCGCCTCAAAATATTCCTTATAAAACTAAATTACTAGCTTATAATGCACTGATTCGCTCTGTCCTAGAATATGCTAATGCTGTCTGGTTTCCTTTCACCAATCAAGACAAATAAAATTGAAGCAGTACAAAGGAAGGCGGTTAGGTTCATATTTAACAAATACAGAACAACCGACTCGTCAACTGAAATAATGAAACGACAGCTGTTCCATGCAACTGACATTCGGGGAGGTCTATTTCGGTGATTACTGGCTGCACGCATTGTACCTCGTTGCGCTCACTCGTCCTAATTAACCAGAGCCAGGCTCACACATCTATGTCCGAATTAATTAGCGACCAACGCGACAGAATTAGATTTTACTATATTTACTATAGTAAATTTACTATAGTAAATTTTCTAAATAGTAAATAGCATAGTAAATTAGTATATTTACTATAAAAATTTTACTATATTTAGGTAATTGTCAATATAATCAGGACAAGCAAGGGGTCAGGCTGGCTTTTGTAAAGGATGCTAAATAATATCTACACTGTAAATTAGGCGACGGAAACATGCAGACTTATGGACCCATCTGTATTCTGACAACCTGCAAGCAGCCAGAAGTGCATAATCGAAGAAGCCAACTGGTGCAGCCGGGCAGTCCTACATCGTGTCTTGGCGCTCTGTCACGCATCTAGAAGTCCCGGTCTATTACTGCTGCCAACAAATCGCATGTTTGAGAACCTCTTCCACACTAAGGACAAAGCGGATGTAGACGGAATTCTTCGAACAATGAGAAAATGACCTCTGTACCTCACGCCAAGAAATGCTGACCGACATCCTGTAAGTGAAAGTTTCAGCAAATGCCTTCATACTTCTTTCAATACAATCAAAATCATACGAGACAAGACCATACTTTTTTTCCTGGATACCTTTTTCTAGCATTTAAAAATGAAAATACATGAACAAAGTTTTACAGTACAAAAATTGTGCAAACTCACGTGCTGGTCTTGGAGGAGGCATCAGTGGCCACATGGTGAGCCTGCCCCTGCCCCCGGTGCTTGGTCCCCTTCACCACAGTCGAGAAGTCTTCACTGTCGGCGAGCCCATTGACCATAACCTCAGTGGTGCGTTTGGCCACCTGAGCTACTTGACGGTGCACTGTCGTCGAAGCCTGTGTAACAGTCAGAGGTGACCGAGTGGCCGCTGACACTGGCTGCTGCTGGGCAGCCTGGTTTGCTAGCGGTGCCTTTCCCTGCTTGCTCCCACTGTTGCCACCTTTGGCAACGGGCAAAGGGGACACTGTGTGGTTTAACCGGGGTGCGGCTGGGTCGGCAGCACGCTCTGCAGCAGTGGAGCAAGCTGCAGCTTGCTGCTTTTTCTTGCGTGTGTTCTTGCTTTCAGTGGGCGCAGACAAGGGGACCTTGGGGGGAGAGGAGGAAGGGCTGCTCGATGACTCATGGCTGGGAGGTGGATCTTCTTCTTTTAAGCGTACTTTGCTGGGCGTGGAAGAGGAAGAGGCACCATTGGCCTTGGGTCGGCCAGGCGCATTGGGTTGGCCGCTAACGCGGTCAGAGGAGCCTGCACAAACCCACAAGAAATGTGCTGTGGACCGCAACGATGGCGACTAAACGGAGAAACGCACTAACAACAAACTTTCTTTTTATTTCAAATTCTCAGTACCATAAGTGCAGGGTAGGCTCACTTTGAGAGTGGGTCCATTACATAAGTAGATACAGTAATCAAGGTGCCCGTTAACCCTCTAGCCATGGTGTACCATTAAAATAAATAGCATAGGTGGATGTTGCGCGCTGTCAGGGCAAGTTGCAGTGAAGCACATCTCCACTTCTACAGCGGCGCGCTTTGGCGGTCGACAAGCTCTACTACAGAGTGGTTTTTTGTGCTGGGAACTCCAGGGTTGGAGTGCTATGGCATATCAAGCATAAGCATCACTTTGCGGCACCAATTCGGGGCTCGAAGGTGCCATCAGTTGATTGGTTTGCAGCAAAGTTTCCAAAGTTGCAGCATTCCAGCAAACCACTGAAAACCTTCAGAGTTAAAAGGGCTACCGCAGGCGGCCGCTTCAAACTATACTGTCAAATTTACATTAGAAATTACGGGACAGTAGAAACATTTCGAATTATTGAGGTTTTACTGTACTGCAAATTTTATTGCGTTGAGGTTTTTGCCTTTCAGTGGCACAAAGCATTCCTAAAACCTTCCAGTTCCACTTTATTTTATCTACTGCGTTCAAGCAGATAAATGAAGGGGAAATGAGGGTGCTCGTTATAATTCATGAAGGAAAGAAGTCAACAGTCGGCGAGGCCAAGGAAAGCATTGGGGATTGTACTTTTGTCTTTTTTTTTAATTTTTACTTCGATAATCGCATAACTTAGCAATGCATTCTGTTTAGGGGAAAGATGATTAAACACAGAATAGAAGAAAAAACAATGTGCCAATAGTGGGAACCCGAATATCGCGTCCGGTGCTCTTTCAACTGAGCTACATCGGCCGCTGTCCCTCCTGCTACTTTCTTGGGTATTAATGTTGTCTGTATACGAACCTTGAGTGTGTTCACCAGCGCCACCATCGGTCTTGGTTCTGGCAGTCTTGAAGCCATAGGTAGCGTAAGAGGGTTCTAGCACAGCTTTTGCCCTCGCTCTTGATCACATTCTACGTGACGCTGGCGGTAACACAGGACGTTCCACGTCCGCCGCTAAGGTTGAGGGTGGCGCTGGTGAACACAATCAAGGTTCGTATACAGACAACATTAATACCCAAGAAAGTAGCAGGAGGGACAGCGGCCGATGTAGCTCAGTTGGAAGAGCACCGGACGCGATATTCGGAGGTCGTGGGTTCGGTTCCCACAATCGGCACATTGTTTTTTCTTCTACTTTGTGTTTAATCATCTTTCCTCTAAACAGATTGCATTGCTAATTTATGCGATTATCGAAGTAAAAATAAAAAAAGAGACAAAATACAATCCCCAATGCTTTCCTTGGCCTCGCCGACTGTTGGCTTCTTTCCTACTGCGTTCAAGCAATTTTAGAGATTACAAAAAAACAAAACGAAGAATATTGCAGTAAAGGTCCATTAACTTAAAATAGCATATTTCAAAATATCCGTTCAGTTAAATTTTCCTGCGTGCTGAATTGCTATCAAGCAATTTTAGAAGTTACAAGCAAAACGAGCAATAAGAGTATTACAGTAAATCTCCATTAACAAAAACTGCAGATTTCAAAATATCATTTCAGTCAAATTTTTTGCGGAGCCAAACTGTAAACATCGCCCATCCTCCAGCCATCTTGATATATGGCTGGAGGTATACAGTCTGACCCGGATATATTGAACTCAAACAATTTGGATTTTAGCTATATTGAACTCACAAAATATCCCATGTACAAGTACAAGAAAGCTGCATCGTATATCGAACTCCAATTTCACCGGTCGTTCGATATACTGAACTCCGCACCGCGCACTGGAAGGTGCACCTTATATCTGGGATGGCTTGATTGTGCAATCAAGCCATCCTAGGCACTCTGCCAAGTTCGCTCCCAGTCACTGCAGGAGCTAACATAGTCAAAACATCTTGGCGCGCTGCCAATAAATGAACTGTGGATGAGACGGCCAAAACGGAGGGACGCGCCACTGACTAACGCTATTTCTTTCTTTATTTTTTTTCAATTCGTCAGCAGCAATACTGTATTTCTTATGAGAGTGGGTTGATTACGCGACAAATATGGTAGTATCATTTTTCACGATCGCAAGCAGCGTCTCAAGCCGATTTGTGCATATCGAATTATTGATATATTGAACTATTTCGTGATTCCCTTCGAGTTCAATATATCCAGGTTCGACTGTAATGCCATCAGCAAAAATTATGAGCTTTTCATGTTTTCATGCAGTGACCTGGCAACAACTGCCACAAAGCAGGTGCTTTCACTGAATATGAAACCAAACAGCGCTGTGGAAGACCAACAATGGTGTCAACCGGCCTGTGGCTTGTCGCATGGTTTCATGGGCTGATTTAGAATAACGGTCGCAGTAAATAGGGGAACATTAAACACTCACACCAAGCCACATCTCTTGCTCTTCTGCATAGCATTCAGCGTGTGCCCATTTGAATCCCACACCTACAGCCCCAATTGACAGGATCACCTTATTCTAAAACTGACTAATGACTGCCTCAGTGTGTTTTTTTGTCATAAAGAATGAAATCAATGCTCTAGACAACACAGCTTTAATATGTGAACATCTGTACTGCCCAAAGCACCATGAGGGAAATTCTTTTTTTCACTTCAATGCCTGCAAGAACACCGTTCACATTTTTACAACAACTAAAGTTTCTTTGCTTTATAGGTATAGCCGAATTTGCCCAAATTTGCTTTCTGCACTTGCAAAAACTTTGTATCGAAACTGCAGCGCAAAACTACACAGTTAAATCGAGGGAAAAGATGCATTTCAATGGAAGCAAGAAACTGGAAAAAAAAAAAAAAAAAAGTTTGTTGCATCATGAAATCTGCAGTAGAGACATTATGCAGACACATTCAAAAGAAAGCTGTGCTAACTTGAGCACAAAAGCAACAAAGCAGTTTCTATAGCAAGAAAGCACCTCTTAACAAGCTCACCTGTAGTAATGGTAGCCACATGGTTCCCACCACCCCCGCCAGGATTGGGTAGCCGCTCATCCAGTTCTGCCAGACGACTGTTTCTGTTGCTGCCGGCACAGGCAACTATGGTTCGGTTGTCTTCTTCTTCTTCCTCGTCGTCATCGTCATCATCTTCCTCAGACTGGGAGCTAGTTGCATGCTTGTCACCCTCGCCCTTGGAGTCCTTGTCAGAGTCCTTGCCATTATTTGCACCCGATGAAACTGCCTTGTCCCCACCTTCTGCCTCAAGTTTTGCCAACCTCATCTGCAAAAGTGCACAATATAAAATTAACGAATACTAGGAATGGTTTGGTTTGGTTTGTGGGGTTTAACGTCCCAAAGCTACTCAGGCTATGAGAGACGCCGTAGTGGAGGACTCCGGAAATTTCGACCATTTGGGGTTCTTTAATGTGCACTGACATCGCACAGCACACGGGCGCCTTTCTTTTCACCTCCATCGAAAAGCAGCCGCCAAGGCCCAGATTCGATCCCGCATCCTTGAGAACAGTAGTCTAGTGGCGTAACCACTGCTCTGCCCCGGCGGGGCAATACTAGGAATGTGAAGGAATAAAAAGCCTGCACCACAAAACTTCAATATGTAAATTTTGGCCACCTGCAATGCACCGCTGACTTTACAGCCATGTTCCAATGCTCTTACCTGTGACTCAGTTCTAACTCTTGCTCTGCCCTGGCAAAAAATGTGATATGCACAATTCAGCCCACTGCTATGCCTTATTCCTTTCAGTTTTCCTCCTAAAAAGAATGCACTGTACCTGCGTTTTTAACAATGCACAGATGAAAATTTTTTTGTACATCGAACTTGGTGAAAGTTCTCAAATGTGGCATGGCCTCAAAGAGAACCTCAAAAACAGCAGGAAGCTGCTAGCAGTCAACAACACCAGCTAACCGAGCTGTGAATATGGCCATATTTTGAACACTGAACATCAGTGCAAACTTCATTGTTCTGAACGGCTTAATCAGAACCCCCCACTCTACTGAAAGCCAACAAGCTTGCATCATACAAAGGCAAAACACCACTTGAACTCATAGGAAATTAGAAATTCGATTGAATTTACGAACCCTGAATAAATGGTAGTTTGTGACTAAAGCACCAACTACAAAGAATCTGCATAACTGGCGAAAGAACCCACTAAAGTCATTTTTCCTTTCGCAGGCGTAATATACTGTAAAGTCTCGTTCCCTTGATCTGTGAATTTAGAAATTCAGATAATTAAACCTCAAAACCTGGCCCTGTTAACGTTCGTGTAAGTCTATCACGTCATGATGTCATATATTATCGGTTCTAAAAATCAAATATGGTCACTGAAATTCAACAAAAATGTGGAAACAGAACAACCACAAAAGCGTGAGCATACGCGGAGATGCCAACAACACTGATGCAGCGACAATAAAAAAACAAAACAAATCTGGACAGATTGAGTGCACTGGGGAAGCTTGCACGCCGTGGAGACGCGGGGGAGGACGGGGTGCTTCTTCACGCGGAGGAGGAGAGAGGGCGTAAGGCGCTGCTATGCACAACCATTCTGAGGGAGAGCTTTGAGTGCTCAACTCGCATCCTTTCTGCCTCTGTACTGTGGAGCAGTCCATTCTGAGGGCGCGCTGACCGGGGTGCGCTGCACTAACCTCTCCTATCTGCTCTGTCCAGGCCCCTGCTTCGCAGTTGCATGCTTTGTAGCAGGCATGCAGCAGTGTTCGTGCACGTGTCTTTCTAGCGTGGTTCTCCTAGCGTGCCATTATCATTGCCACGATTTTGCTGGCCCTGGATTATCTGTGAACAGCAATCGAGGATCCTCTTTCAGGAAGTGTGACACAACCGGTGCAGAAGAGGAAGCAAACGGCAATACCGCTAGAAGTTAAGCGGAACATTGTATGTGAGCACAAGGACGGTGTAAGTGTGCAACTTGGTGTGCAAGCATGGCCTGACACAACCGACAGTATCGACAATCGTTCTCATTCGCAACACGCTTAAGGTTGAGAACAAAGGTGATGCCAGTGCTGCCCATGCAATGGACGATGGCCCAAAAAGGGTTCGACACAGGGCCTACAAAGACGTAGTACCGGTGGTTCTTGAACACCAGTGCAGCAAACCTGCTGATTAGTGGCTCGATTTTAGTGGAGAAGGAGAAGCACTTCGCACACCTCCTGCGCAACACAGATTTCCAGCCTGGTGGTGGTTGGATTCAACGGTTCAAGGAGAGACATGGAATCGTCTACAAGGCAGTCATGGGCGAGGCAGGATTGCTCGATGTTGATGCTAGGCAGAAGTGGCTTGAGGAAACATTGCCCTGCATCTGTGAAGAATACGCGGACCGGGACTTGTACAGTGGGAACGAGACTGGGCTGTTTTTCCAGATGCTACCATCAAAGACACACGCTGTTAAAGGCGATCCCTGTAAGGACGGAAAGCAAAGCAACAGCAGCAGCGACAAGTGCCCTGCTTTAGTCCCCACTGTTTTCGTGATGTCTTGAGGATCCCAGTTCGCTATCATCATAATGGGAAAGCATGTATGATGCGCAAACTTTTCCGCGAGTGGCTAGTCGTGTTTGATCAGCAGATGCAGTGCCAGGGCAAGAAGGTGGCATTAGTGCTCAGCAGTTTGACTGCGCACCAAACAGCTCTGAAGCTCTCGCATGTGGAAGTTTTTTTCCTCCCACCTAACACCACTAAAGGCTTGCAGCCTACGGGTACAGGTGTGATTGCTTGCTTCAAGGCACTGTACTGCTGACATGTTTTGAGCAAGCTTGCGCTGAACCTCAACATTTATGTCAGCGAACACCAACCAGCGCTAGACTCGTTTTTGGAGCAAGAAGTAAGCTCCTCTACCATCATAAACTGCTTCCGGAAAACGGGCTTCGCTGGGGATGCTGGCAACGCGGAAGGTCGCAAGGCTCCTGCCGTCACATCGATGACCGAACTTTAGTCCGCAGTGAGGGGTGGTGACGACGATGCGTCGGGACTTGCGAAATTTTTACATGCCAATGATAGTCACGACGGATAAAGAGCTGACAGACGAGGCCACCGTCACAGTAGTCACTGGCACGGAGGACAGTGACAGTAGCAACGATGAAGAATCGGAACCTATGCAGGTTGTGTCTCAACAGGAGGCTTTGAGAATGATCGACTCCATGCGGGACTTTGTGTTTGCTAAAAATCTTCCATTGTATTATGCTCAGCAGTTGGATGCCCTGCAGAAAGATGCCGGCCTGATTGCCGTGAAACAGACAAGGCTTACAGATTACGGGTTTCTTCTTGCTATGAAGTAAAACCCCAAACTACCTTGTCCTCATTAAATGTGTAGTTTACAATGTTCTTTTTGTTTTGTTTTGTTTTTTCGGTCAAACCCAGTTATAACAATTACCATTTATAACAATGACATTTCATGGCACTTCAATACTGCTATGAGTGGGCTTGGCTATGTACAGAAATAGGCCTCGCCAAGCCTGAGCTGCGCAGAACAGTGGTGCAATCCACCTTTTTCACAAGGCCGCTTCTGAGCATGCGTGGCCCTCCTCTGGTTGAAAATGTACCGCCAGTCCCAGCTGCGCATGCGCACTTTTGGCATTCAGAGCTGATCTCGGGGGTCATGCACAATTCATATTCGTGACAGCCGTATGCAACATGGTGGTAGCTGTCAAGTGCACACATTGTCATTTCGCAAGTGCCTCCCAAGGAAATTTTCAACCACTCCCCAGAAGGCACCACACATATTGTGAAAAAGCCGGATTAGTGTGCGTTATGGCAGGCACGACGATGATTGGAAGTTTCCCATTTGAGATAAAGCTCAGTTGCATAGTTTCAGTTACACTTTCCGTAACTTGACGCCATCCCGTGGCGTGGCTGGAACCAGGCGTCTGTATCGGTCAGTTTTTTTCATTTTGTATGCTGCTTGGTGCGCCCCTCTTGTATTTTTTATTTAGGGATGGCGTCACACACTTTCCTAACATCTGTGCCCCCATCCTTCGCGTGCATTCACACGCTGAAACTGCACATGACCAGCGCGCGATGGGGATGTGTTGTAAAGAGGCATCACTGCTACTGCGCCGCACTGCGAAAAGGATAGTGGAGACCTTTATGACTGGTGCTCTTTTTCAGCGTTCGAAACAGAGAAACAAAGAAAAGCACTTGACGCAACTGAAAAAACTCATTCTCACTTTGGTTTCATCTCAAATGCACACAGGCATCATACAGATGTTCAGTGGATAATATTACAGTGATGTAAACGGTTTCTGGCAGCTTTTTTCAGGCCCATTTGGGAATTTCAAATCTCGGTTAATTCTAACATTTTTTTCTCCTGGTCTCTCGAATGGAGTTTACTGTATATCAGCCAAGAACAGGCAAACAATAAATACCCACCTGCTCCTGCTTCTCTTTCTTCTTGCGGCGCTTGCGTTCTCGCCGTCGAGCTGCAGCCGCTCGCCGGCTCTCCTCCCGCGTGCGCTCCAGGTCAAGCTCCTCGAGGAGAGAAGAGGCACACTTGTTGGCCTCGGCCGCCTGGCGCTCCTTGGCCGCATGAATAACCTCCGTGCATTGGTGGCACTTGCGCAGCAGGTCTCTAGAGTCCGGCCCCAGAGTGGCCATGAAGCGAGCCATCTCCTGGTCCGATGGAAATTGGGCCACTTGCTTAACAAGCCACTTGGCGGCCTTGACGTGGCCCCGCCGGAAAGCGGCCATCAGGCACGACACCCGCCTGTTGTCCATGCTGTCAATGTCTGCCTGCGCTGCCACCAGAAGCTGCACCACATCCAGATACCCACCTGCAGGAGGAAGTGCCCCATGGTCAATGATAAGCCACAGCAACCAATGAGAGTCACTCACACACCAACTTCCCCAAAATTTAAATAGCTGTTGTTTACACCATATTCATGCAATAACCGCTCTCACTGCCAACAGGTAAGTCAGACGCATATAAGCCATACTTCGGCCTGCAAAGAGCTGTATGCGGCTCGAGAGTCAGTTTTTTTGGCGACCCCTACCAGACTTGCGCCTGAGCTGGCCAGGATAGCCCCAGCCGCCTGAGTCGCTTTGGGACGTTAAACCCCACAAACTGAACCAGTTCAAATAATCCAAAATGTCAAATTAATAGAAGTCTAAGTATGATGTTTTGTAAAAACATACTGAAGAGCAGCCCAATTTATACAGCGAAGGGAGCTCAGGTGACCTTTACTAGTGTTTACATAACCTATCAAAAAGTTACCCTATCTACTTGAATGTATCGAGACTTTGTTTTTTGTCTTTCAATGTCTAGCCTTGAGTCATAAAATCATGCCATGGTGGAGTCATTTTCAAACCACTGTCACCCTGTTTTGATTTCCAGTTTTACGATGCTATGTTAGCAACATAGGTACCAGGCAAGCCAAATCAGCCAAGTCCACCAAACATCAAAATGTTGCACTTTTGTGCTCATTGGCTTGCAACCTCATTATTAAAGTTATCTCCGCTAGTTCACAAGTTGCATCGTTAGCAGTGGGTCAGTGCAGCTGCTTCAGTTGTTAGCACAGTTCACATGATGGCAACACATTGTGCGCAGCACGGTGCTCATGTATTAATTTTGCGCAGGACGGTACCAAAGGAAATGTCCCCAAAATTGTGATCGTCTACTGCCAGGAAGAATGAGTAAATGGAAGTATCACAGTTAACTAGATCAAAACCTTGTGGTACTGTCGACCAGGTGTGCTTGTTCATCCTGCGTCGATCCTGGTGTTGGATCCTTTTCGTGGACACCTTACTCCTGAGGTGAACGAGCTTGAGGGCAAGGAAACCCACCTTGTTATCCCGGTAGGATGACATCTGTACTGCAGCCACTAGATGTCTGTCTAAATAAACTGTTCGAGGACAGGGCGCACAAGCTTTATAGCAATTGGATTCATGAGGATCTGGCCCTGACATCTTGAAGCAATCGTGCGTATCGCAGGTCGTCGACTGGGTCCGCTGCTTGGTATAGCCTGCCTCACGACATGGTCGCTCGCTCTTTCCAGAAGAGTGTTACGAGGACAGTGTAGTGGCGGAGGAAATAATATGGTAACTGCAGGAAATGTCTGCCAGCTGTAATGTTTGCAGAGCTTGACCTGCAGCCAATAGTAGGCCAAGAAGAGAGTGCAAGAGCGACTGCCTTCTAATGCACCAAACCGTGCATAAAACGTATATGAAGGCTGTGACCTGCAATGGGCGCACCACTAGCGGTTTTTGCAACTGTGCCACAGCAGAGAATGAAAAAAAAAAAAAACACTTGCCATTGCATGCGAGCCACAGGGGGGAGCTGCCCTTCTTGTTCTTGACGTCAATGGCAGCACCCCGCTTGATGAGCAGCTCAACAAAGGCGTAGTGGCCCTTGTCAGCAGCAATGGTGAGCGCTGTGTCACGTGAGGAGGGTACGGGGGGTGCGTTCACGTCAGCCCCCTTGTCCAGCAGCACGCGGCCCACCTCCACGTAGCCACCAGATGCCGCCTCCATGAGGGGAGTAAGCCCAGTCTGAAATGGGACACATTCACGCATGGTGAGAGGGTCCACCAAAGCTCAACTTCCTTGCCCACATGCCAGCATGAACTAACAGAGCCTGTACACTAACTGAGGCACCTGCCTCACCGCTTCCCTTCTCCAGCTCTGTGCCCTTTGATGTACAAGCAGTCAGTGTGAGCTACAGTAAAATTTGGCAATAATTTATTATAGTAGATTTGCAAGTAAAACAATACATAAACTAACTGATAAACACCCTAGCTACCACCTGAAACATTTACTATGGTGGTGAATGCAAGGTCAACAGCATCCGACATACCACCCCGGGACTTTAGCAATAAAGGCTTTTAGCGCAGAGCCAATGAACTAGCACGGACATATACCTCTTTATCGAATACTGAATACCCGCTGCGTTACGTGCAGTGGCAGGGATCGGTCAAGGGGCTGCCACAGTGTGTGCAAAGGGAGGTTCCTTGTAACCTGTACAATTAAATGTCGATGTAATGAACCTCCATGTAGCAAGCGCCTCAATATTACGTTTTGCAATTCCTGAATGCAGCCTCCATTGGAAGCACGTGCATTTGAAAACTCCTCCATTTAATCAACCTGTTGCGGCAGTTGCTTTTCAAACAACGAATTCTCTACACCAACTACCTCTTAGCTGGTGCTGAATTACTAGAACTCTGATGACAATAACACACAAACTGACATGAGGGGAACGATACAATCGCAAGAAGTGACTGCAGTCATCATACCATTGGCCAATGCCTCACCTTATACTGCCATGCACTCTTGCCACCATACAAATAATCCACGCAAGCGCAGTGCACTCAGAGTCCTCAGGCGCGCAAAATGGCAATGCAGGAGCACAAAGCAGTTTTGCTTGAGAAAAAAAAAAGTATAGACCTTGAGGATGGTCGAGCAAGCGCAGAAAAAGGATGTTGCCACGGACTTCGGTGCTGCACCTAGCACTGTATCGATATTCTTGTATGCAAGGCAGAAGATTGAAGACAACCAACTCATAGGCGCCATGAAGAATGATCTTAAGTGGACCTTGTCATCACGTCAGCTGGCACTTCCGAATGTTAGGTTCGAGGACTTCATCACGGCTGATGACAACTTGACGGTGCAGCCGTGCTGCCTGAACTAATCGACCAAGAAAATTTCGATCAGCTGATCCAGCAGATGATGCAAGTAGTGACAGCAAACCAGAAGAAGTGACAGCAGAAGATGAGACAGCAAACCGGAAAGAGAAGAGTAATCTCTAAACAGTGTACAGGCCATCGACATTGGCCAAGACTGCACATTTTTAAATAAATCTGTTTCATAAGAGGGGGGGGGCATCATCGGGGCAACAGCGGGGCATCATCGTATTGGTGGAGCTGGCCAGCAGCGTCTGTTCGGCACACCTGAGTTGCGAGAGACGTGCAGCCAGCGAGTCGGTGGCAACGCTTTGTTCCGAACAGTGAGAGACTCACGATGCCTGGTTCAGTGCGCAAGGTGCAATCATGACAAATTAGGCATTCAAAAGTAGCAAAAAGAGAAAAAATTGTTGATCGCCAATCTCAAGAGATGCCCTGCCCCAGCTGCGTGTGCTACGAGCAATGAAAGTTTTGCACAGAACTACCGAACCAGCAGATGCCAAAGTAGGCTTAGTGCTTTCCCCAGCACTGCTGACAGCGGCAGCTGTGATGCTGCAGCCCTCAGATATGCAGCGAGACACAGACCAGAGAAAAGTAACTGAGCAAAAGTCTGACAGTTTTCGTGATGCCACAGCAGACATTCCACTTGAAGCGAATTTACTGTCAACTCAGAGTGTGTAACATGCGGCGGAGATATTTGCGTTAAAACACAAGTGTGAACTAGGAATAACTGTTAAACTGCTAAATTGTCGAGCATGTGAGCTGACTGGAGGATAAATCCACTCATAGTGGAAGTGCTTGCTGCCCGTGAAATGCAGAACATGGCAACCAGCAAACGGCTCCAAATGACATGTTTTTCCACAATGAACATTTCTTACCATGGTCTCCATATGACTCGTGCAGTGCAGCCTAAGAAGTCCCAATTGAAATGGACTGTGAATGATGCCATTGTTCAAAGTGCACTCAAGAGGACAGACTAGGATGTTGGTAAGCAAAGGGACTACATCCCTGGGCATTTCTAGGCATCGGGTGCTGCAGAGCGGACAAACAAATCCGTGACACTTAAGCCCAGTGGCCCGGTCGTGAAGGAGAATTGTAAATACAGTCTTGCCCCATTAATATGACCCCCGTTAATATGGACGACCATAATTATGGACAGTTTTTCTGGGGATGAAACATTTTCAATGTATTTATGCCTTGTTAATATGGAACCTCGCTGTCTGGACAATACACAGGGGAAGAATGCACATGGCCCACTTGGGCCCATGTATTTTTGTCTCTTTAATATGAACAGCGTTTGAAAAAAGCAGAGGAGTCCGAACGTAAGGTAAAGAAGGGCGCGCAGCGGCCATGAACCTACATGATAGCCGATACGGCCGGATGCCTGTGGGGTTTGAAAGAAACAAAGTGAGCGTGTCGTTGATTTAGGAGGGGGGGAACAGCAACATGTGGTTGCAATAAATTCTGCTGGACGTGAACAGGGAGGCCGGTAAAAGCGTAAGAAAATAACAGGAAGAAAGACAAGCACCTCAAGTGGCGGCGGGAACTGAAGTTTTTTTTTTCTCTTATGTTCCATGAAGCCATTAATCCTTTTCGGTCAGAGTAAAGACACACTCACAAAGTACTACAGCAACAAAAAGGCAACGAGCATGCAACTGGGATTGTACGTCCCGTCCTGGATGCCATTCCTTCTCATGCTCTTGGTTTTCGTCACTGTTGCGCTGCCGAACTGCCCCATTTTGCACCCCAGGCGGTCCGCATGTCAGGTTAGCTTTGAGTCAACGATGGGGCCTTGACAAGGTCTGAGCTCTTCACAGTCTGCTACCCGTCGTTCTAAACTGTACTTCAGCTTGCAGTGTTTGTTTCACAGGAACACATACAAACGGCACCAGGAAGGGGCTGTTCGATAGCCTCTGTCAACTCGGCTCCCTCACTTCCTTACGGAAACAGTACAAGGCAAAAAAGAGAGAATCAGAAGAATGGGAAGGCAGAAAGGTTAACTAGGCCAAAAAAAAAGTGCAAAGAATCAGGAGCCTGCAACTCTCAACTTTAGTCTGACTTTTGGCATGGCGGGAATTAAACGCAAAAGAATGAAGCTGAACATAGGCGCGAAGCGGGAAATCTTTGAATACAAGCAGCAAAAGCCATCTCAGTCAATCCAAGCCGTGAGGGACTGGGCCCATGGGCTCCAGTTAAACTAGGCCTCAGCATCGCCAGGCCGATGGTAACATCGATACTACAGGACTAAGGTAAATGGCTCAACGAAGCTCCCTGCCTCGGCAACATTATGGGTACGTACCGTTCCTTCTCCTCCGTCTTGATAGGTTTTAGCTGTGATGACTTACGTATTGTTTTGTTCAGTAAAATAGGGTGATGTTTATTGAGAAAAATTATTCTACGCTCTGTCTAAGCATTACTGATTTCAGCCATTACTGACTTCAGCTACTCAAGAGGATGGCTGAAAAGGTTTAGTTCTTAAACCTTGTCAGTCATCCTCTTGAGTAGCTGAAGACATGGCATTTCGAATCGACGGATTCACGGAGAAGGAGGTAGCATCGATAGCTTGGCTGTTTTTAATTACAAATTTACTTACAAAAGCAGTCGTTAATTACAAATTTCTTTCTTTATAAAATACTTTGTTTTTATTGATGACTCGTTATTATGGATGACTCGCTTTATAGAAAGTTTCGGTGGAAAACTGAAGTGACCATATTAACGAGGCACGATTGTATATGCATTGCACCAGCAAATACCCGTTAAATTGTCCAGTTTGTTTTTTACTTTTTTATTACAACATGTAGACTACTTGCAGCTTTGCAGCCTCAATATCTGCACTCGAAGCAAAGAACAAACATTTTTTTGCTATGGGAAGCTGAATGCATGCTGTGTGAAGTGTTAGGAGCAGATTTTTTGTTTTTGAAAGTTAACATTCACTTGAGTTCACTGCCACTTGGTACATAGTCTGTATACTGAAATTCACAAGGCTATAAAACGACTACTAATGAACACATCAAAAACCACTATCAAAATTCCACTCTTCACTCTCCTGGCTACCTAACTATGACTTAAATTTCAAGTTTTTAACAACCTATTGCTTCTGAATTTAGGCCTCAAACAATGGAAGATGACTATTACATATATGGGCTACAAGGAAAAAAAAATGGCATATATTTCAAATCACTACAAAAATTGCACAAGGCTCCATAATTTTATTACAGCTGGTTAAAAAAAAAATATCCTTAAGACCCATGCCCCCCCTCCCGATCTCGAACCCAGCTGCACAGTGAATCCTTTACAAGTTACAAAGATGTTGCGAGCCTGTGCACCCGTGTAGATGCATCTATGCCGGAAGCGGATCACATCAAAAATATTAAAAGGTATTGAGGCAGACACATTCCAGATGCTTGTCGCTCGAAACCCCATCACCGTTGCCGAGATCTT
Source organism: Amblyomma maculatum (assembly GCF_055883805.1). Classification (NCBI taxonomy): domain Eukaryota; kingdom Metazoa; phylum Arthropoda; class Arachnida; order Ixodida; family Ixodidae; genus Amblyomma; species Amblyomma maculatum. Next base: position 129,243,786 of record NC_139350.1, read on the forward strand.
CACGCTTTGCCAGGCCTATGATGAGCTTCGCAAACAGCGCATCCTAGCACAAGCACCATCTATGCAGCCTGATTCGCTCTCCAGCCTGGCTATGTCAACGACCAGTAGCTCGCTGCTTGACCAGATTAAGAACTATGCACAAGGAGGTCACCATGACAACTGTCCCTTCTTCATAGCATCCAGGGCACTCTATCTAACCCGGCCCCAATGATTCAGGCTGTGATTCATGAGCAAGTGGCTAAGGTGCTACCAACTGTTCCTCAGCAGGCTCCTGCCGCAGTGCCTCCCACATATGCCGACATCCTCCCTCGCGCCGACTCGAATATCCTGCATCGCCCTCCACCGCCGCCAGCCACTTTCAATCCCCTGCGGCCGACCCTTCGTGCAAACCCTTGGCGCACACGAGACAATCAACCGATCTGTTACGAGTGTGGTGTCCCCGGACGCATACGTTACTACCGTCGCCGCATCGTGCCGCCTGCAGGTTACTCACGACCCTATGTGCCTCCTGAACCCACGCCACGTCCCTCCTCTTCCACCGACACCGATTTCTCTGCAGACCTACTGCCTGCTAGCCGCCGTTCTCCATCACTGAGGTGCTCTGTTTCACCGCTACGTCGATACAATGCACCTCAAAAAAAATAGTTAGCACAGTTCCTGAGGCAAGAACTGCGAGTATATCAACCAATATAAAACCTCGTCGTATCCCTGCGAATGTGCTTGAAGTTGTGGAGGGTGTGACTGTCTTGGCCCTTGTGGATACTGGCACTGCTGCGTCAGTAAAAAACTGTACCCCAACCTATGAGAAGTGATGACGCCTTTATCTGACCTTTCGCTTCTCACCGCTAATGCACAGCTTGTCTTGCCTTTGGCGGCCTGCACAGCCAGGGTTATCATTCACGGCTCATTATGTACCACAGAATTCGTTGTTCAGTCGTCGTGCTCACATGACCTCATTTTAGGCTGGGACTTTATCTGCACCGAACTCGAACTTGTCCCGTGCAGCGCCCCTTCGGATACCAATTTGTTTCATGCTCTCAGCAAGCTGACTGTGGCTGCCGACATCGAGGTCCCTTCACACTCATCTGTCACCCTTCCCGTTTTCTGTTTCTCTGCACCTGACGGCACTGTCGTTTTTCACCCCGTCTGACAGCTTCACATCTAGTCACGCCCTGCTTCTACCCTCCACTGTGCTCACTGTCCAAGATGGCTGCAGCCTAATTCAGGTCTCTAACCCTTTACTGAGACCCTGTTCTTCTTTCCTTGGTGAGTGCCTTGGTCATATCCAGCTCATCGATGCCTTGATCATCCCGGATCGTTGCACCGACTCCTCCCCCCTTCAGCCCACTCTCTTACTTTACCCGAGTCTACTGCATCCGTTGCAGCTGAAGTCTTTCCAGATTCTGTTGACACCAGCCTCGCCCCACCACAGCGTGCCCAGCTTTTGGACAAGTATCGGTCTTCATTTGATATTTCCAAAAGCCAACTCGGCTGCACGTCTACCGTCACCCATGTGATTGATACTGGTACCCACAAGCTGCTGCGTCAACGCCCATACCGGGTCTCGGTGGCTGACAGCAAATTATTGAAGGCCAAGTGGACAACATGCTTCAGCGGAGTGTCATTCAACCTTCCAGTAGTCTGTGGGCTTCGCCTGTCGTCCTTGTAAAAGAAAAGGATAGCACCATACGGTTTTGCGTCGATTATCGGTGCCTTAACAACATCACCCGCAAAGACGTCTATCCGCTGCCTCGAATTGATGCCATTGACAGCTTACAAGAAGCACAATTGTTTTCATCTTTAGACTTGCGATCAGGATATTGGCAAGTCCTTCTGGCGGATGCCGCATGCGCCAAGACCGCTTTTGTAACACCTGACGGCCAATACGAATTTAATGTCATGCCCTTCGAACTACTTTGTAATGTACCGGCCACTTTTGAGCGCATGATGTATTCGATTCTCCATGGCCTAAAGTGGAAAACTTGACTCTGCTATTTAGATGGCATTGTCTTCTTATCTTCTGATTTTGAGAGCCACCTTCTCCGCTTGGAGTGTGTATTGAACTGTTTAATCCAAGCCGGGCTTCAGCTTAACCTGAAGAAGTGTCGCTTTGGGGGCTAGCGAATTCATGATTTTAGGCCACGTCATCTCCAAGAACGGTGTACTTTCTGATCCTGCCAAACTTCACACCGTCGCAGAGTTCCCGAAGCCGTCAACTATCAAGGAACTGCACATCTTTCACTACCTATGCTCCTATTTCTGACGTTTTATCCAAAATTTCACCACTATTACTGCACCTCTGACGAACCTCCTGCGCGGCGACCACCTCAGCAGTTGGTCAAACAGGCCGCGGAAAGTCAGCGGCACTTCCGTCCCGCCTAATTCGCCCAACCTTCTTACACGCGGGGGCGAAAAAAGGAAAGAAAAATCTGGGAGGAGGACTTCTCCCTTGCACTGACGGCGCCGCCGACTCCACTGCGTGGCTTGCTTCGTCCTAGCGTGAACCGCTGCAACAGTTACGACTCCGCTCGTTTTGAATTAGAACCGTCATCTGCGCAGCCTAGCACTGGGAATTCTCTGCATGTTAACTTATCAGCCAAAGTCGCGATTTTTCGTCACGGTTTTTTTACTTTGTGCGTCTCATTTCTGCTGGCTCTCCGCCCCTTCGTGAGACGAGAGACTTGTCTGCGTGCAGCTCCAGTTCCATGGACCCATCTCTTCTGCTGATTGTGATGGCCATTACAGTCGGCGATATCCGCTGTGGTTCGTGTTGTTGAACTTGTTACCTTCATGTGCTGTGGAGAGACGTAAGTGCGTTTCGAAAATGACGGTTCTTCCAGGAACGGTAGTGTAAAATTTTAATCATGCATTTTCGTTATGTATAGCACAGTGACATGCGATTACTTGCATCAAATACCAACCACTAGGTAACTAGAACGCATGTATTTGCTCCATGTTTCTACATTGCTTTGATGGTATGGAATGCGTAGAATGAATATGTGCATCATTTATTTAGTTTCATATCAACTGTACACATGCTGACAGAAGCAGTGCCGGCAAACTGGGTTTTTTTGTAGTGATAAAGCAAGCATGCAATATTACAACGTTAGCACAGAACACAGAACACTACTGTAAACTTTTGGTTATGTAAAGTGTGCATGCATGCGTGCGTGCGTGCGTGTGTGAGGGATACCTCATCGCATCTTTTCATTTTCTATTTCACGTGCAGTTAATAAAGAAAGGAAACGATATCTGCTGTTCTCTGTGCTATTTCTTGCTGCGGTTGGGTACGCTTGCTCACGAGCGCCTGCGCCCTCGAGAACGCTATGCTTGTGGTTTTTCTTTCCATCACACTGTTCCTGTCGCGAGCAGGTCGCGCCGCGGCAGAACGATGATGCGGTAGAAAATCCACAGGTGCGGGCGCACGCGAGCACGCGACTCACGCTGCTTAACAACCTACCGACACCCTCTTGAGCGCGCCATTTTCTTGGACCACTCCGCTATACGGCCTCCCCCGTTAAGTCCATTTTTTACGCGCCCCCTCCCGCTATAAGGGCGAGATTGGCGCTAGCGTCTGTAATTCATGGCAGCTGGGAGGCATAAGAAGTTTCACATCCCTGGGTCAAATGCCTGCGACACTGCGTTCAAACCTTGGGCCGTCTTTTAGTCTCACCTCCTATTTTACGGCACTTTGATCCAACTGCTCCCACTGAAATTCATACCGATGCCAGTGGCATTGGCCTCAGCACTGTTCTTACACAATGCAAACTCAGTTTTGAAGAATACGTCACTGCCTACACGAGCCGTTCGTTGACCAAACCAGAATCTAATTACCCCATCACAGAAAAGGCGTGCTTAGCCCTCGTTTGGGCGATCTCCAAGTTTCACCCTTACATATACAGCTGCCCTTTCGACATTGTCACGGTCCACCATTGCTTGTGTTGGTTGTCCTCCTTGAAAGACCCTACAGGTCGGCTAGCCCTATAAGCCCTCAGTCTCCAAGAGTACTATATTCGTGTCATCTATCGCTTTGGTCGAAAACACAATGCCGCCGACACCTTGTCCCGCTCTCCCCTACCACCTCCCAGCGCCTGCTGCTTCTGCGTCGAATGCTCTTCGTTGACACATCCCTTGAGCAACATGGCCGGCGAGCAACAACGGGATCCTTGGATAGCTCGTCTTATCAGCTTTCTTTCAGATCCATCGGCCGCACCAGTACCTCGTGCTATCTGCCGCCAGGCTGCTCACTTCGGGAAAAGTTGAGATCGCTTTTTTTTTTTTTTTTTTTTTCACAGGTCGTCCGTCCCAACCATCAGTCGTAAAAGAAAGCACGCGGTCAGCCGTAATCATGACGCCAGTTTTTAGCATCGTTGGCTTCAAAAGGCGCTTGCTGCTATCACACGTTCCAATGATTTTGTGGCAGCGGACGGCAGCCACCCCAATCGCTGCGTGATAAAGCGAACATAGTGAAAACCAGGCTTGCTCAACGGGAATGAGCAGAGCCACGTTTCCTCCAAACAACTTTCCTCTATATATTTAAGACTACCTGATACAGGGGGAAAATTATTGGAATCAGCATATGAAAGTACATGACAGGTAAAAACTTGATGTAAACTTGCCTATATATATATATATATATATATATATATATATATATATATATATTAGATTCGTGTAGTGTCCCTTCATAGTGTCAGCGCATATATGCTGCAGGTGCATTGACAGCGCATTCAGTCATTTTGTGAATGCAGAATCCATGCACCTACACCGGCAGCCTGCTATATTTTATTGTGTGAGTAGGTGTGACCATTTCTGGCGCACAACTGCCAATGATCTTGACCTTTGTAACGGAGGACATACCTTGGCCCGGTGCTCCACGTTGGCCTTGCGGTCTACCAGCAATGCAACCACCTCCTGACGACCTTGGAAGCAGGCCAGGGTAAGAGCGGTGTTCTTGTTGGTCTCTATTTGTGCGTTGATGTCACTGCCATTGTCTAGGAGAAGGCGCACAGCTGCCACATGGCCGTTCATGGCAGCCAGCATCAAGGGGGAGATGCCCAGCTTGCTGCCAGTGCGAGAATTGATTTCAGCACCGTGCTGCAGTAGCAGCTTGATGATATTCACATAGCCCCCTGAGGCAGCGAGACTTAGGGGCGTGTAGTCTGATACATTGCGATGCTCTTTGTTGGCGCCACGAGCCAGCAGGATCTCCACCACCTGAGTGACACAGAGCAGTGGCTTTGTCAGTGACGAGCAGGAAAATATCCCCCTTTCAAGCAAAACACACTGCCTCAGGTTGCTCTTAGCTAAGTTGCCTACTGTTCGAAAGCTGAAACAATGCGCACATGCACAAAGGAAATGCAGGAAGTATTCCACTGATATATTGAATGCAGCAATACACCGGAGGAAAAAAAAAAGCAGCCCAAGATGCATAATAGTGGCTGTGCTAGCCATGCAAAAGATGCCATAAAACGAGAAATGCAGCACGAAATTGGCAGTACCATTTCCACCACAGCATTTCTGCCAAGTGGGGAAGCCACCGTTTAGTACAACGCTGGTTATGTGGTGAAGCTAATCTGGCTGGCAGAGAGCGATTAGCGGCTCTCACCAGGCTTGCTTCACGAAAAAAAGAAAAAAAAAAACCCGCAAAAACAAAACAAAACAACAACATTCGTACGTAGAAGCTGTGCGCCGCTCCAAGCTGCTTTCTCTATATACAACATGACAAGCAGAGGTGGGCAACCTCATGATGTTGACCACCTCTGTACATCGCTACGTCAGGATTCCCGGTACTGTGTAGGTATAAACGCAGCTTTAAGAACCCTTTCTTTATTCATCATTGCAAGCTACAGCTGTGCAGCAGAGTGATAAATGTCTGATGTCATTCTGTTGCTGCAGTGCCTAAGGTGGCGAAATGCCTGGTTCGAATTGTGGGCAATTTCACAAACACCTCAGCCAGCGTTCGCCGATAGAGACAGTTGGAAAACTGCGCGATGCTAAGTGGGCCAAAACGATCGCTGGTCTGGCATGAGCTGATCGCAAAGCGACCACAGCACCCATTTTTCCTGATGCGGTAGATGGGCGAGGCCATTTAGCTAATACACAGGCAGAAATTTAAAAATACTGCTAACCCTCTTCTTTCAGCAATGCAACAAAAAAAAAAATTGTATTTGTGTTTGTTAAACACATCTTTGTACGCATGAAATGCCACCTCATTTGCAAACGTATCTCAAGCAAGCAGGCAGATGACACGCTTGGGCCGCATCTGCAACCTCCTTGCTTCAGGCTAGTCAGTAGGAGTGTTGGCTGTCATATGCATACAAAAGTGTGTTTGAAAATGCAAAATCAATTTTATTTTCTGTTGGATTGCTGCAAGAAGAGGGTTAGTAGTATTTTAAAATTTCCGCCTTGTATTAACTGGATGGCCTCAACCATTTACCGCAGAGGGGGAGAGGGGCGCTGCGGTCGCTTTGTGATCAGCTCACGCCGCACCGGCGATTGAGCGCACTCCGCAGTGCGGCATGCCAGCACAGTTTTCCAGCTGTCTATATCTAGTAACATTGACCTCAGCTGACATGCAACTGTGGAGCTAACGATAGGCAGGTTGCACCGCTAAATGCTCCCCGAGCATATGATGCGCAGACCACAGACTAGTGTCGACTGTGATAGACAGCTTGAAAAGCCCAGAGACGAGCATGCAAAGCAAGCCACTCAGCAGTCCCCAACAACAGTTTTCCCCAAGCACACCAGAGGCTTACCTCATAACGTCCCCCAGAACAAGCGAGCGAAAGCGCAGTGTCCTTTGTGCGCTCTGACTGTGCCTCAAGGTCGGCACCATGAGAAAGGAGAATGTCGACGACACCCGCATGGCCTGCTGTGGCAGCCAGCATAAGTGGTGTGAAGCCCTTCTTGTCGCGGTGCTCCAGGTGGGCTCCCCGGTTCAGGAGGAGGCTCACCAAATCCTCATGGCCCCCCGCACACGCCAGGGTCAGGGCGGTGTCATGGTTGCTCTCCGTCTGCCAGTTGAGGTCAACCTGAGCATCAGTAAGCAGTCAGCTACCACAACTAATTTACACCTCCCGCCAATGAATGCCCGCCAATTGATGATGAACACCGCTACAGATGGGGAGGGGTTAGGGGCACAGCTTACGCCTTTTACACACAGGGCAAATGAAACAACGGAAACCGCACTGTGGGGCCTTGTTTCCACATTTTCGGTTTGTGACACTTGCTTGCGCCCACTGTGGAGCTTGTGGTATGGCGAAACCAACACGCAAGTGCCAAGTGGGCGACAAGCCACCGTGAATGCCGCCATTTCGAACAATGTTGCACATTCAGCACTTTACAATCATGCATTCGAAGTATATGGCCATATGAAGTGCATTACAGTAGCAATCACCAACCTCCTCTGCTATGTAACCACTGAGTCAAATTGTTACATTAAACGCTCTTCACTGAACAAAATTGTTACTACCACTGCTACTGCATAACTGCCCCTCCCTTAAAGCAACCATGGAATGCCTGAAATAAGATTAGGGAAAGATGAGGGTCTTAGAAGGGTTGAAAATGGTCAGAAAATCGATTTTGAGAAAACCTCACTTCCGGAACGTTTATCCTTCCGAGCATCTGCATGCAAATTATAGAAAATGCGATAAAATTTGCTTTTAAAACATCACGGAAGCCATGAAATGCTCACCGAACAGAGGAAATTTCGAAATTCCTGTGGGTGGCACGGGAATCGCAGTCGGCCAAGGAGCAGCCGGCTGATCGCCTCCATCTTGGGTTTTCTTTGCGCTATCTCAAAATAGCGTCACTTGAGCGGAGTGGCTAAAGTGAACTAAAATACTGGGTAGTGAGTTCACTCTCCACCAACGACGTGCGTTGCTGTGTCTCCAAAAACGGCAAAAATTTTTTAGTTTTCAAAAGCGCCCGCGCTGAGGCGCTGCCATCGTCGTCTATGGAAGCCTCTGCCGATGGTGTGCAGGCTTTGCGCTCAGCTGTGGTTTCTATACGATTCACATTTTACAATTATAGAAAAAGTAATAGTTTTGTAGGAAGTAAATCACGCTTTTTGCTGCTGTGTGTGAAATGGCACCGCACTGCTTGTATCCCTGTTTTGGGCCCGGATGCAAAACGGGCGGCGTTCATATGAAAGGTATGCCAAATTAAGCAATCTTGTTCAGCATGCCAAAGGATGAAGCACTTCTAAGACTCTGGGAGAAGAACTTAGATCGAGCAGTTAAGCCCCTCGAAGACACAAGTGTCGTTTGCGAGCTACACTATGAGCTGCGCTACATAATTCGCAGCTCTGCATACATTGTTGATGGTAAAAAAGTGCGAATCCCACACCTGAAGTACTAGTTAGAAGTGCCGATGTTCAGACTTCTCCCAAACCTACCAGCATATCTGACAGACAGCAGTGGAAGAGAGTCTTGCTGTTTGTGAAGTCTCTTTGTTCCATTGTACTGCTCAAAAAAAACAAAAAAAAAAAAAACGTCGTAGTGCCAGAGAATTAACAGCATTTTACATTGGAGTATTATCTATCAGACTGAGCAACCATTTATGCAGGCACATGATTTCTGGCACAGATGTGGTAAGTTGGTGTCCTTAAACTGCTTAGTTTACCTCCAACGTCCCGCCGCTGTGGCTCAGCACGGTTATTGCCCTCGATTGCTTAACCCAAGGTTGCGGAATCGAATCCCGCGGCCGCGACGGCAGCTTTTCGATGGAGGCGAAAAGCAAGGCGCCTATGTGCTGTGCAATGTCAGCGAACGTAAAAGAACTCCAGGTGGTCTAAATTTCCGGAGCCCTCCACTACGGCGTCTCTCGCTCGTAGCCCGAGCCGCTTTGGGTTGAACCCCATAAACTGAACCAAACCTTTATTTTCGAGATTTCTGCCCAACTTAATGTATGCACCTTAAACTTCCCTTCACATTCCCCTTCTCTTTTTTCTTCCATGCGATGCACAGCCAGAGTATGAAATTTGTAGCTTTAAGGCAAATGTATTAGTAAACGTGCCTAAATGCCGTAATGTATGTGCTTAGGCAGGGCTGCGCACAGAGTCTGTTGAATAAAATGAGGTAATGAGGTAATTAGGCGATCTATTATAAACACGTTGGGCTATTTTTGAATTACACCCGTGTAAATATACCCGCTGAATGCAGAAACATTACGAGAGCTTTAATTTACGCTTAAGGAGAGTTTTTTCCTTAAATGCCAAGCTGGCTAATTTCCACCGATAACGGGCGCAAGATGAGCGAAACCTAACCTGCATTACCAGAGTGGCAAAGAAAGAAAGTCTTCCCACATAACGAGAAAAAAAAAATAGACTGAGAAACGAGCATTGCACAAATTAAACGGCGACTGCCTACTTTTCGCGCAGCCAAAAACAAATCTGAAGCGGCCGCTTACACTGAAGATGGTAGTGGCGCCACCTCACGGGTGAGACAAACTGCGACTCTGGACGGCGCTCAGTCAGCCCACCACCCATATTCTAGTGTACTTTAGAGCGCCTGCGAGCGCCGGCTTTCCGAAGGCCGTTTGCGGTCTCTGAATGGCGCACAAGCGCGCTGTTCCGCGTCTCTCATTGGCTAGCATGAGCGGCACACGGCATTTTATTATTTTTTTTTTTTTGCATCCGCCGCCGTGGCTGCCGTTTCGGAAGAAGGAAAAGAAAATGCACGGGCCTGCTACTAGCTCTGTAGCTGAGCTACCTCCGCTGCCTCTGCAGAAGAAAGAAAAGGAAGAGGGAGAAAAAGACGCGCGCCTCAACAACAGCCGTCGAGCAATGACGGCCTACAACAGATAAAAATTCGGTGGCAGGCTAGCCCAGCTAGCCCTAAAGCCCCTCAATAAACTAAAAGTAGCGCCATCTCCTCTCTCCTCCTCCGGCGGCGCCGCTCCTCCTCTCGCATTTCGACCGTGGCTCCACCTACGGGGTGCGCGACTAGCGCGCGCTCTCCGGAGCAGGCGCTGGTCACGGCCGTCTCGATCAGCGCCGCGCGCGAGCCGATCGAGGCGGCCGTGCGCCGGGTCTCACCAGAGCCTTGCATTTTGCCGCAATGTGTTCAGGTTAAAATATTACTCACTGCTGAAACATAATTACCGAATGTTGACAGGGATTTCCCGCCAGAATAGTTTCAGCTGTGAGTGTCATCACCACATATACGCGATTTCGGCGTTGGTTCAACTCGCCGTCATCTCCGTGTGTCTGTAGTTCGTCACATTTGGCCACTCAGCGGCATGCTTTATAAAATTTGTAACTAGGCGGCGGACAGGAACAATTTTGGAACAGTCTGTGTAAGGTTTCTTCGCAGCGTTGACTGCATTGCGAGCTGCCGGTAAACTTAAGAAGTGTGGCAGCAGCTGTCTTCCATGTATTTTCAACTTCAGCTGCAGATCAAATTAACTATAGGCGGCGGAAGCTGCAGTCTGTGTGGAGTCTTTGCAGCTTTGATTGACAATTGTGAGCTACCGGTAAACTTGGGGAGGGAGGTAGCAGTTATTTTTTTATATTTGGCGTTGAGACAGTGCCGTGTTCAGCTGCCAGCTGCCTTCACCTCCTTGAGTCCGTCAGCCGTTGACAAAAGCGCGCAACATGCTTGAAAAAAAATTAACTAGGCTGCGGAAGCTGCAGTCTGTGTGGTTTCTTTGCAGGTTGGACTGAATTGTAAGCTACGTGAAACTTGAGAAGCGTGGTAGCAGTTTGTTTTATACTTTGCGCTGAAACGGTTCCGTTTTCAACTGTCAGTGCGTGACACCATTTGTACGCGATGTCTGCGTTGGTTGAACTCGCCTTCACCACCGTGCTTCTATCAACCGCCGGCCAAAGAGCGCAACATGCTTGAAAAAAAAAAATTAAATAGCCAGCGGGAACGATTTAGTAGCAGTCCGCGTGGCAGCAAAACACACGGCGATATGTGCCGCGCGCGCGCCGCCCGCCCCGCTGGAAAGGAGGAAGCTGCACGCCCAGCAAAAAAAAAAAAAAAAGCGCGCGCGCGCACGTGACGGCGCTCGGACAATGAGAGGGTCGAAAGACGAAGGAGAGCGCAGGAGAGGAGGCGGGCGGCAAACTTCACATGTTGGCGCTACTTTTAGTTTATTGAGGGGTTTTAGCTAGCCCCCGCCGCAAGCGCCACCTGTCCCAGCCCCATCAGGAAAGTACCAAGAAAAAACAAAACAAAAAAAAAAAAAAGCAAATGTAAATAGAGCGGACACTCGACGCCATTTAATGCCCAGCTCAAGGTAACGTTTATAGCACGTAGAGATATGGCTCAAGGCTCCATTACTCCGCCAGACAGCGTTGCACCTACCAACAAAAAAAAGTTATAGCTTCAGGACTGTATGTAATTAAATATTAATTAAAACAGGTCGAAGTAACGGAATATAGATTATTTGGTTACTAAAAGTTAAGGCAAGATTAAGTGCAAATAGTATTAACTGTCACGGCTAGGTGGCATGCACCGCAACCTCCAGATTCAAAGGGTTCTGGTTCTGCTTTATCCGTAGCCCCATATGCCCGAGCCCCCGAACGAACAACTTTTGCGTACCTGTCGTTCCCTATAAAAAACGGGCGCGAGAGTGGGTTGATGACGAGCAACATCGTTCTGTATTGCTTCAGGTATTGCTTCGCGCAAGTTCCTATGTACCAAACTACGAGACGCATACGAAAAACCGAAACCGAAAGTAACATTGCGGCCTCCGATATTTGGTATTTCAAAGCGCCCGCTCCGACATGCTTCGCCGACTCCGCTGTGTGCTAAAACCCAAAAGTGGGCCGCAGGGCATAGAGGAAGAAAAAACTAGGAGGGAGCGCGCGGCAATATCCGTGAAGCCTAGCCCCTAGTCATAAAAAATAAAAGGGAGCGAGTCGGCCCCTACGTGTTAGACGGTGGTTAAACCACGTGATAGTGTGCGGTGATATCTACTGCGGCTGCGCGCGCATGCGCGAATAGGCGCCGCGCTCGCAACCCCCACAGCCCCATGGATGTTACCCCCCACAGCCGCGCGCCCGCGCTACAGTGAATACTTCTAGTTCACTGTACCCGCGCTATGGCAGACGCGCGCACTAAAACACACCGACATCAAAACATTTTTTCTAGTTCACTTAATTTGGTCTGACTAGGAGAGCAAAAAAACGGGGAAGGGAACGGCTTCATCGGCACTGACAGCTTGCGAAGGTTGGCCACGTGACGTCGGCCTCATCGCCTCGTGCGGGCGCGCTGTTGACATTCGAGGGTAGCCTACATGCCTACATTATGGACAGTGGGGGGTGAACGAGCGGTTGTGGCGGCCTGCAACTGCTGCTGCTGCGCCGTTTTGCCAAAGTATTGTTGTGGTGACTGTTCCGCTCGATGTGATATACTGCAGTGCAAGCGATCGTGCTTACTCTATGAGAGCTGCATGAACATGCTGCTTTCAACCCTTGGAAGACGACCATTCGGACTGCTGCCCCTATGCGCCCGGTACGTGTCAAATGCCGAAGCTTATATAGCGTAACTGTAAGCGTGCTAAAACGCTTGAGGAAAGCGATAAATAGATTCAAGCGCGTAACTGTAAGCGTGCTAAAACGCTTGAGGAAAGCGATAGATTCAAGCGACTGCTCTGTGCAGCCACAAAACTCACGCATTTGGTGTCGCGCAGCTGCAAGAGTCTGTCACTGTAATTTCTGTGAAAACCATGTACTGCGAATGAAGGCAAAAACATGGCTTTAAATTATAGACCAGTTCGACTCCAAAACAGAAAAGACTACTTCGCGGTAATAATGAGCTCCTGCTATCTTTTTACGTGATTGTGGGTAACAGAAATCGCTGCGCGCAATACAAGCATCGGACTAAGATGATCAGGATACAGAAAGTATGACGACCGTGCGTGCTCGCTTCGCGGCTGTAAAAGTCAGTCGTTTGCAGCGCGAACTGCATTCCGGATCACGGTACACTTTGTGTTGATGCCGCCGCCGCGTACTACTCCACGGCGGAGCCGGCTCACTGTGTTGAGCGGCCAGCGCCAAGTCCGTTCTGTTGGGAAAGTCAACAACCCAACGCGAGTTTCACATCGGCTTCAGCGCGGAATGCGATGCCGGTATTGAGTTCGTGATTGTGGACATGAAAGGGTTAAACAACATTATCGCGCACACGAAGCGCGGTACATCGCGGCGAGATGGCGAATACGTGAGCGGTCAGCTGCTCGAGCGTCGCAACGTACTTTCAGGGCCGGTGGGGCTCCGGCCTCCTCTGCTCCGGACCGCCGATTCACACGACATACCGTCGGCCCGCGGACTGCGTATTACGTGTTCGCTGTCGGCCCGGGTCCTGCCCCCCTCAGGGTAATGCGCACTATAATTGTGCCCTTGCGTGTCGATCGTCCCGGCGCACTACAATAGGTAATTGTGCACCCACTGTCGCCCTACCAGTTCGGGGCGTGAGAGGCGCGGGAGGCACGATTACCTATTGATTACCTATTACAGTGCGCATCATTCTGACGGGGCCGAGGCGCTGCTTGCAGTACTGCTAAAGGCAGAGAAGGCTGGGACGCCTGGGCCCCATAAGGAAGATCGTAATCGTGCTATTATACGCTCCCCGAATTGGTGGGGGCGACAGTAGGAGCACAATTACCTATTGTAGTGCGCGGGGGCAATCGGCACACAAGAGCACAGAGCATTACAGACCTGCCAACCGCACAGTACTCAATCTACTTCCTATAGAGAATGCAAAAAATACGTTTTATTACTCAAAGTCTCTTGAATGATGAAAAACATAGCAGTTTAAACTAGAGTTGGGACATAAACATAACTTCAGAAAGACGTATTTGAAGTGAAAGACTGGGACAGTACTAAAGAGGTTACTGCTTTTGCCTTCCGAAGGAAGTCTTTGTTAACACCTGATTGTGACAAACTCCAGACTCCTTTTATTTGACAATTAACAGTTGTTCTAGGCCCCTTTTTGACATGGAGGAGCAAAACCTGGTGCACATCTTCTTTACTTTGCTAAACACTTTCACACTCTGCATTACTGCATGAGAGAGTGAGAATGCTTAACATAACATTTGAGACTGGCAACAGAGTGCCCTGCTCGTCTGTGCACTCCTGAATGGTTACTTCCACTCGATCAGAAAAGCCGTGAAGAGACACTCTGCTTGAATAGTGGCTTGGTCCACATCAGAATTAAAATACCCACTAATCTTCTTGTTGGTGTCAACAATACTTGCTAAATCCTTATTCTTTGTACCGAGATGGAGCAGAATTTCCCGACGACCGGCAGGTGCAATATTCACATCAAGCGGCAGTAGGTGCAGAAAGCGTACCTTTCACCTTTGCTATATTTTTCTGTTGAATATTTGGGCACGAGCACTTGAAAGTACTTCTTGTAGACACCCCACAATCGCACCCGCAGCAGCTACGCTGCCAACACAGTAAGCCTAACTAACAGCTGGACAGTCTCGGCTAGCCGAAAAGTCGATTGCGATGATGATGTAGCCATACTTTATTGAATGGGCATGATCTGATTGGAGTAGAGGTGGCGACAAGAGATGTGGCAAACAAATAAGATACGCCGCGGAGTACACAGCCCACCATGAGACTGCACACGCGGCACAAAACCAGCTAGGTTCACGTTTTCGTACGTCTACTCGGTCTAACCCTGCTACCTTTTGTTTAGTCAGCACACAAATCCATAAAAATCGTAAAATGAGAGTGGGTACTACGATACTCATAAGAAAGCATTGAAAATCGGGCACTTTACGATAAAATCATAAAACTTGGCAGGTATGGCATTATCCTGAAGGGGGCAGGACCGGGCTGATAGCGTGCCTCACACAGCAGTGACGTGAGAATCAGCCTTAAGTTCCCCCAAGGAACCATTTTCAGGGCTCAAAATACTGTCCTTGGAGCTGGACACCCTAGACTCGTGCTCTTGTTGGCTAAAAAACAGTCAATCCATAACTCCACGAAAATATCTTCTACAATTTCAACATGCACACATTTTCAACATTTTTAGAAAATGTTTCCTTCGGCGGAATAAGACACTTTTTGTTTTGTTTTTCACGCAGACAGATAGGGAACATTCAAATAAAATCTGTAGTTCAATATTCCTCCGAAAATTTTTTGCAGTCGGTGTCACAACTTCAAATGAGATTTTCTCAACTTACGGAACTTTTCATTTATGTTCTTGTGGCACAATTTTAATAAGCATTATACAATTGAATTCAGGAAGATTTGAACTTTGGAGGTATGCTATTTTTATGTTGCTAAATTGAACACGTCAAATTTTGGGGAGAGCTAATGTCAGCTAATTATACAGTCGAACCCGAATAATTCGAATTTGTCATATCGAAGTCATGGAATATCCCCTAGAAAATCCCATGTGAAAGTATAGGAAAGCTGCGTCGTATATCGAACTCCAATTTCAATATAGTTCCAATTTCCAACCACTCCAATTTCAATATAGTGAGGAGTTCGATATATCGAACTCCACACCACGCTTGTGTCATGTTTGTAAACAAAGGTGGCGCTGCGGTCGGCAGCGACATGGGGTGTAGGCAAAAGCGACGCCGCTTTCGAAAATATTCTGAACCGTAAGCTTTGCTTGTGCGTAGAAACAGTTTGGTCTATGTCTGGAGAGTAGTTCAGCACTTTACTAGCCGATTACTGCTGGTATTACCTGGCGAAAAGCGCTGCATTGGCTTCCTTCTCTGTGGCCTCAACGGCGCGCGGCTACGGTTGCCGACTGTAGCGACTGTAGAAAAACTAATATATAGTCAACACTGTCCAACTTCCGGGCCTATTGTTAGCGCATGCAAGGACGATGATATGAATTATCGGAAGTGTGCTTTTCGTATGATAACTATTTTGATAGGTACGTTTTCTGCTGCTCCAAGCACCTTCACTCTAAAGAACAATATTACCAGCAACTATACTGAACTAGAAATTATATTTTTAGCTCACTGTACCTGCAACTTAAGTCATAGAATTTCACTGAATAAGAACAACACAATCTTCTAATTCTTTCTAACATTCGCCTAGTGTGCGCTGCCAACTTATTTTATCCTGCTCGATAAAAAGGCGTTTGACGTCTGTTTAATTGCACAGACGTAGCCAGGGTTATTCACAGGTTAATATATACATAAAGGCCCGTAAGAATGGTCTAATTTTGTTGTTGTTCTGTTTGTTTTTTTTACTATTAGCGCAAATGAAATGTTCTCCACTACGTCCACAATCGCTTGCAGCAAATTTGCGCGATCTGCTGAGCATTATTTAATATATTGAGAAAATTTTTATTCAAATGCATGTTATCTTATTCTGCTTTTTTCATCCCTCCTGTTGGTTGGTTGGTTGGTTCACAGGAAGGGAAAGGTGCAGTATCTGTCACACTTGTTTCTGTGGACACCTGTGTGCCCACATAGCCAATTCCACTTCGTTACATTAAACTCAATGTACTGTACATACTATAATTAAATATCTTGCTCGATCATAGCTGGGTGTATGTGGTTAATTCATTCATTATGATCTTAACCTTCAAAAAGAAAATTTTTTACTCCAAGAAATAGCGCTGCTTAACTTTGTCCGGATCCTACTGACGTTAACTCGATTTCTAGGACCGTTGATGAAGGGTCACTCGGTGAAATTCGAGAAAGTGAAAACAGAAAAGCTACTTCACAATTCTGGGCCTATTTCGGCAATATCGCGCGGGAGTGACCACTCAAGGTAACAGTAGTTACCTTCGCAGCAGCTTTTGCGTCCTTTTCTGTAAGAAAATATGCAGGGGCAGTACTGCAGATGAATGGAACTCACAGCGCAGTTTCCTAGTAGCGTTCGATTGAGATCATACGCACACGGAATATCACCTCCAAACTTCTTATGGCCTGGTAGTATATACACCAAAACGTGCACGAACTGCAGGCGTTTGTTATTGCACTATTCGTCGTGTGGTCAAAAAGCAATCACGACAATTAAGAGTTGCAAACGAACTGATCACGTTTCAGTGCAGAAGTGCAACACACGTTATCATTCCGTCGACGAAGTGTCTACAATTGTCGCGCTCAACGCCTCTGTCATTCGCTCTCATCTTTATCTGACCACAAGAAACAAGTGAAAACAGGTAGCATTTTCTTTCCTGTGCCTTGTGGCACAACCAATCGCACCACAGCGTGCGTGAATATCGGCAATTATGCTTGAAAACGTAGCAAGCGCCGCACATCTAATGTAGACGGCCCATGCTTTTGCCTACGCCATGAAAGTCACTGCTCTCGCCAGCGCCGCCGCATCTCCACTGACGTCACAGGCTGACGCTTGTCTATAGAAGGTACGCCTTCCCCAAAACGATCTCATCCCCCTCGGCTGTTTGCCACGCGACGTTTTCAAGCCACGCGCGGAAAGAATGAGCGGGAACAGGTTGGCGACGGCTGGTCTAGGGCAGTGCTGTGCTCTTTCTCCAAAGGTGCGCGCATCTGCGGTGATATCGGCCATACCATGGTGAACATGCCGGTTCTCGTCAGCTTGCCACGCGCAAGCATGTGACATTTGCAAGCTATGTGCTTGACTGCCGGTACGGAGTAGACGCAGCCAATGCAGCCGTGGTGTTTGGAAGAGGCGATAAACGCGATAGAGCGAAGCGCAAGGGTGTGCCCATTCTTCTGCCGAGCTTTCTCTTTCCTTCCTCTCTCTTTCCCGGTCTTCATTCGCAGCAGCACGCACTATGCATGCGCTGACAAGCCACCTCAGCCCGTGGTAGACAGAAGCAAGACAGACTGAAATAAAAACCTGCACAGATAGTGGGGTCCTATGGGACCGCGTGTGCCAACTTTCGTTACCTCTCTCGCCGTTGACGCTCGGTTGACCTGCTCATCTGCCATTACCATCATCATCAAACCATAATCTAATTTAAACAAACTGTAACCAAATTCTAAAAAAAAAAATCTTTGTCCTAGTTATACTTAAAAAATTTTGCCTTTTTGTATTTTAGCGGAGAGTCGCTAAAATTATCGCTGAGCAGCATCTTGGCGCGCTGCCAATAAATGAGCTGTGGATGCGATGACAGCCAAAAACAGAGGGACGTGCCTCATAAGCTGTTTAACATGCAGGCGAAAACTCTCACGATTTCTGCCACGGCGAACCAAAAACCCGTTCTTGAGCGACGCAGTTGAAGTTGGAAATTTTTCGGTCGCTGCCGCTCATCGCCGAGTTCACTCAATCGCTTGCATGTGAACGGGCCTTAACGCTTTTCTTTCTTTTTTTTAAAGATTCTCGGAAGCAAAAATGGAGGGTGGGTTCATTATGCGAGTGGGTTGATTACGCAACAAATACGGTATCATTTTTCACAATCACAAGCGGCATCTCAAGCTGATTTCTGTATATCGAACTATTTCGAGATCCCTTTCAAGTTCAATATATCCGAGTTCGACTGTATTTCAAAATTACTGGGCATTGGAATAATTGGACATTTTTATATGATGATGCATCTTAATGACAATATAGATACCAAGCTCCAAATGGCACCTCTCTGGCTACAGCAACATTTTAATGGAAACCAAACAATATTGAGAGAAAGTGTCTTAATGACCCATAAGAAATGACCTAATTAAGCATCAGTTATGTGTCTTCCATAGTATGAGGACTAATCGAGGTATAGTGAAACAAATATCTTTGAAAACAGCAGGAAGAAATACATATAGTCGTGCCCCGTTAATATGACCCCCGTTAATATGGACGACCCGAATAAATGGACAGTTTTACTGGGGACGAAACCTTTTCAATGTATTTATGCCTCGTTAATATGGAAACTCGCTGTCCGGACAATGGACAGGGGAAGAATGCACGCGCCCCACTTGGGCCCATGTATTTTTGTCTCGTTAATATGGACAGTGCTTGAAAAAAAGCAGAGTAGTCCGAACGCAAGTTAAAGGGCGCGCCGCCCGCGAACCTATGCGACAGCCGATACGGCGGGATGCCTGAACGAGTCCTGTGGGGTTGGAAAGAACCAAAGCCGCCGTGTCGCCGTTTTAAAGAAGGGGGGGGGGGGGGGGGGGGGGGGTAGGAGGGGAGCGCAAGAGCGGAGAGGAGTGTACACAGCAAACCGAGGGCCAGCGTAAGAAAGACCCCGAAAGGGGGAACCAGGAGGCTTCTGGGTGCAGCGGAAGTGCCGCCGCAGTCGGGAAAACAGCAACATGTGGTTGCAATAAATTCTGCTGAATGTGAACAGAGAGGCCGGTAAAAGCGTAAAAAAGAAATGACGGGAAGAAAGACAAGTGCCTACAGTGGCGGTGGGAACTGAAGTTTTCTTTCCCAAAGCGCAATGTGTGTTCCATGAAGCCGTTAGCGCTTTTCGGTGAGAGTTAAGACACACTCACAAAGTACAGCGACAAAAGAGGCGACGTACGAACACGCAACTCGGACCGGGCGTCCCGTCCTGGACGCGCTTCCCTCTCATGCTCCTGGTTTTCGTCCTTGTTGCGCTGTCGAACGGCCAAACTTTGCACACTAGGCGGTCCGTATGCCGGCTCCGCTTTGAGTCAACGATGTGGCCTTGACAAGGTCTGAGCTCTTAGTAGTCGGCTAGCCGTCGCTCTAAACTGTACTTCAGCTTGCAGTGTTTGTTTTATGGGAACACATAAAAACGGCGCCAAGAAGATGTGATGTTCGATAGCCCTCTGCATAGCAGCTTGCCAGCTTGACTCCTTCGCTTTCTTACAGAAACAGTACAAGGCAAAAAAAGAAAGAATCAGAAAAACGAAAAGGCAGAAAGGTTAACTAGGCAAAAAAGTGCACAGCATCAGGAGTCTGTAGCCCTGAACTTGAGTCTGGCTTTTGGCATGGTGGGAATTAAACGCAAAAGAACAGAGCTGAACGTAGGCGCGAAGAAATCTGTGAATACAAGCGGCAAAAGCCATCTCAGTCAATCCAAGCTGCGAGGGACTAGTATCGACAGCTCAGCTGTTTCCTCGCCTCGGGAGAATCTCAAGCAGCTACTTAGCGGCTACTTAGCTCAGTGAAGAGCACATTTTGGAAGTGGCAGTGAGTAGAGAATCAGACGCTGATTTATCGCCCAGTGGGGAGTTCGTGCCCGAAAGTTCGACCAACACAAAGCCCAACATCACGGGTGTCATGGTAAGCGAGTCGCTTCAGGCTGCACTACAATTTTTCGATGATAACAACGACAAGGATAATGCACTCAAATGTGCCGGTGTTCTGTGAAATTTTGAGTCCAGTGCACACTGTTATGTACAAAAGCAGTCATTAATTACAATTCTCTTTTCTCAATAAAATCCTTTTTGTTTTTATTCACGACTCGTTATTATGGATGACTCGCTTTATGGACAGTTTTGGTCGGGAACCAAAGTGTCCATATTAACGAGGCACGACTGTAAATGCAGAATTTTGTTACGATACCTCTAATAATAAAAAATTATGTTTTAAGACCAGTGTCTCCCCTTAAAGTAGGAAAGGCACGGTGCGAATCAAATTGCACAGCAACTGCCATTGACAAACTTTGCCAATAATCACACAACCATAATAAAGGGAATACAGTCAACGACCGAATTTTCAGACATGCCCAGTATTTCGGACATCTGCGTGGCACTCGCCACGAGCAGAATCAATGTTTTGAGGACATCTGAAATTTCGGACGCTCAAATTCCCCATCGTCTAATTTTCCGGACTTGTTGAAAAAACAGAACTGAGTCATACAAAGCCTCCATTTTGGCTATCTCCCAGTCTGCAAAGGAAAGTGACTTGCAGCAGGAGTGTATCATCGCTCTGAACCACAACTAGCCGAATGTAGCCGTCACACACAGATTTGCTCTGGCCGTGCGGCTATGTTCACCAGGGCCTCGTCCAGAGTTTCAGGAGGCACCGTTCGCATCACGGCGCCATTTCATTTGTGCAGACCACATGGTGTCTGGCGTGGTTGTGCTACGTATTATGTCAAGTGTGCTCTGAGATGCTAGGCCTAGGTGCTTCGACGGTCGTCAGCAAACTCCACTGTTTGCAATGTGAGGCTTTCACTTGCCCCCACTAGTCTTCGTCGTCCTCGCCGATGGCATCGAAGCATGGAAAACAGTACAGTCAGTTACCGATGGAGAAGAAAGCTGCCATTATTAAGCTAGTCATGAGTGGCTGATTGCAGGCTGACATGGGCAAGGAGTTCGGCGAGCATTGGTCACGCTTTCATCTGTGTACAGTGCTGACATGACTCGTGCTCAGATAGAGGCGGATATGATCGCGTGCAAGCAGAACACCGTTCAAACAACAATCGACAAGTTCTTCAAGACACTGTAACAATAACACCGGCTGCCCTGACAACACACACATAATAAACTGGTTGCCGGTTGCATACAGAGTTTTCGAACGGCTTTTTTCAGAACCACCTCACTGATGCTTTGGCACAGTTTTGGAAGCCTGATACTTCACCCTTGACCCTCTCGATTGCAGAAATATCAGTAAAATGGTGTGTTTTTTGCATGCATTCATTTTTTCGGACTACCTGACTTTTCGGACGTTTTTACGTTCCCTAGAGGTTCGAAAAATCGGTCGCTGACTGTTGTAGATACAGTACACAAACACGGTCAGACTTCCCAGGATGTATTGCTTTTGATGATTAGAGTTTGCATCAGAAGCACTAGACAACTTTCTTGCGTGCCACTTAATGCATCCTTTTGCTAGCTAGTGCATTACATGTGTGGACGTTCACATGGTCCTCTAATATATATTTTATTTATTTATTCCTCAAAGGTCTGCTGTGAGACATTACATGAGGTAGTGGGCGTTATAGGGCAAACAAGCATGATGCACAAGCAGTACTGAAAAAGTTTCTGCCTGAGAAAAGCTTCTGAAAGGCCACACTGCTTTGCATGCTTGTCTTTTGCTTGCAGTCGTAGTGCAACAAAGCGTACCTTTGGAGGACACTGAAAGAACTTATCACAGAGCAGGTGTATACTATTTGATGAAACAGCACAAACTAGTGAGTAAGCTAGCATGTTGTCACAGTGTAGCAACTGGGAATTGTCAGGGAAATTTCATGCACCCGGAAAAATCAGGGCAACCATCAAAAACAGCAAGAAAAACAAATGATGCGCCGATCATGCCAGCCAATGGGAGACGCGGAATGGCGTGCTTTTGAAGTGCGCTGCTTGAGAGCTAATCCGAGACCATAAACGGCGTTCGGAAAACCGGCGCACGCAGGCAGTCCACTTGAGTGAAGCCATTTTAAGGGCCCACTGTCCACCCTCCGGTCGAAAATATTTTCTTCCCCGGTGACTGTGAGACTTCGCCCCTAGAACGCAAGGCCGCAAAATGTTTTTGAAAAGAGTAACTAATAACGCAGTTACAGCCACCGCAATCACCCGATTCTGTCATGCCTCTCTCCTTCCATTCCCTCGCAAAGGTTTTTCACTCTCCTGCCCGAGGTCGTCTAGCCTCCGCAATACAAATTCCCCTTCCTCCTCCGCGTTTGGCGGGAGGTGGGGTGTGGCTCTCCGTGAGCGCGAAAAAAAAAAAAAAAGAAACGGTCGAGGGAGCGCGCGCCGCTGGATTCAGCCTGGCCGTGGCGAGGGAAAAGCGCGCTGCGAGCGGTAGACACCCATCCTTCTCCCGTCAGTCAGCGAGACGGACCAATTGACTTCGTTCCCGGTACGTACGTCATTATCGTGGCCCGTCGAGCCAGCGCAGGAAACGGGGAATCTGGCTTCCCGGAGGAGAGCATGAGATAGCTTTGAATTGTATTTTCGATGCTTTTCGGCGCGCGTGTCACTGTAGCATTTTGCACAGACTATCCCCGGTACCTGATCGAAACACTGGACTCCTTTGCTTAAAAGGGCCTTCCCTGGACAGTGGCCCTTTAAGATAGTGCAAATTGTGCACACAGAAAGCAGCTTTAATCTAAGCCAAGATGGCGGTGATCGGCGGGCTGCAATTTTGCGAGAATTTTGAACACAATTCCTCTTTTCGGGAAGCATTTCGTGGCTGCCGTGATGTTTTGAAAGCAGATTTCACATTTCCTGACCGAATTCAGAGTTAATAATTTGAATGCAGGTACTCGAAATGATAAGCCTTCCGAAAAATGAGTTTTTCTCAAAATCGATTTTTGACCATTTTCGACCATTCTAAGACTCGTGTCTCCCCGTAATTAACTCTACGGCTGTTATCTTAAGAATTTTCGCTAACAGCGCGCTGAGAGAAGTGTGCTCTTCCTCGAGACCGGCCGTGACCTAGGGTGCCTCGCATCGAGGCACTCTATATACACCCGAATTTTGACCAATCAAAACCGCCGTTTTTGATACATGGCGCCTATAGGAAATTTTGCAACTGGTAGCATCAAAGAGCTCTGCTGAGGCTGGCATCAGTGCGCTTTTATTTTCAGTAAACTTGTGACGTTTCTACCCGCCATTAACACTAATAACAGCCTTTCACTATTATAAACTGCAGAATATGATTTTGTTGGGAATTATTTGTCTATGCTCATAATCATCAGCAGCTACATTCTTGAGCCTCTTCACTCGTTAGGGAATTTGACCTGAAATAATCAGAGAAAACCTGGAAAAGTCAGGGATTTTGAAAATAGTGGTTTGCTAGACACCTTGGTTGTGCTGGGTTTTATGCCACATAGGCTTAGTTGGACATCATGCACTAAACATAGTGTTCAGTATGTGGGGAGGCAGATAAAAGGTTTTTTTAAAACTCTATCACTCGTTTAGAAGAGTGAAACAACAGATGTCACCTCAATGAATGAATTTTCTCCTGCGAGTAAGCTAGGGTGGAATGGAATGTTTTAAAGCTTTTTGCATGGACATAAGACATGGTGTTTACGGTGACCAATTCTCCACACAAATAGTGCGCAAGGTGAATGTGTGTTCAAAGCCGAGGAACCATAAAATGACTTCAATATGCCGTTTTTGGTGCATGACTTCTGTTCTCCTACAACAGGCTTTACAGTCAACTAATTTTTTGGACATGCTTGATTATTCAGACTTTTTCCCGGCCCCAGGACATACCTTATAAAGTCAGTGTATTACGCGGCTCAATATTTCGAACACTCTAGGGAGGGCTATTCGTTTTTTGGACATTCCAGGCATCAGCCAGGCCCACTGCCACACATTTTGAGCGGTGTCACAGTCATCTTGTTTGTTTACTTTTTCCTTCGATAGCCTCGAAACCAGTGCCGGCCTTGCGTGCCGCTCCTCAGCTAAACTGACGCTGGCGTCGAGGCTATATTATTTGCCTGGCAGCTTCTGTTTTCGGAACATTGCTGCTCGTTGCCGGAGTTTTTTTTTTTTAACTTGATCGGCTGCCTGTTCTTCACTACGTTCTGTCGCTACTGTGGCTCGCATTTAATTGAATCGGCTTCAGTGCTTCAGAAGCTGTTTCAAGAAGCTGTTTCCAGCGGTCGCAACCCTTTCGTCGGCTTACGGCGACACTACGACTCTCGCCGAAATTCAGGTGGACCTGCTAGCTCGGAAGCGGAGAGTGGCCTCAAGGTTAATACAGTAGAAACAGGGTATATCGAACCCGGATAATTTGAATTTTGGTTATATCGAACTTACAGAGTATCCTTTTGAAAATCCCATGTAAAAGTATAGGAAAGCTGCGTCATATATTGAACTCAATTTTACTGGTCGTTCAATATATCGAACTCCGCAACACGCATTGGACGGTGCGCCTTCCCCATCACATCACCTCGGTCGTTTGCCGCGTGAGGTTTTCAAGCCACGCGCGGAAGGAATGAGAGGGCACAGTTTGGCGATGGCACGTGACGTTTGCAAGTCATGTGCGTGAAGGAACAAGAGGGAACCAATGCAGCCGTCCGTGGTGTTCGGGAGAGGGGAAAAACGCGATAGAGCGAAGCGCAAGAGTGTGCCCACTCTTCTCCTGAGCTTTACCTCTCTCTTCCCCGGTCTTCGTTTGCAGCAGCACACACTACGCATGCGTAGACAAGCCAGCTCAGCCCGTAGCAGACACTTCTCCAGTGTGTGTTGTGAACGCTCTGCGCGCGGCAGCTGCGTGCGATTCATGCGTCTCGTGTCGTGCTGAATGCGCGTTAGCTACGGCGGCCGCGGACGCCAAGAAGCGACAGATTTTCATTTTCAAAAATTTTTTTGCTAGAGTCGTTTATTCTTGCCATCGTGCTGAGCATATGCTATGGAGGCTGTGGAGGTTAAGAAGCAGCAATTCTTCTTTTCTTTTGCGAGAGTTGTTCTTGTCGGGCTGAACGTGTGGCGCAGCGTAAGCTATGGCAGCTGCGGACGTTAAGAAGCGGCAGATTTTTTGTTTTCTGCGAGAGTCGTTTATTCTTGCATCTATGAATCAACGAAAGCACGCGGTCGGCTGCAATCATGACACCGGCTTTTAGCATTGTTCGCTTCAAATGGCATTTGCAGCTATCACGCTTACCAAGGATTTTGTAGCAGTGGACTATGCCCACCCCACTCCATGTGCGGCGCGATAAATCGAACCAGGCTTGTGCAATCAAGCCGTCACGTGGGCACTCTGCCAAGTTCGCTCCCTGCAACCGCAGGATCTATGACGTTATCGCTGCGCAGCATCTTGGCGCGCTGCCAATAAATGAGCTGTGGTGTGACCGTCGAAACAGAGAAAGGTGCAACCGAACGCTTTTTTTTTTTTTTTTTCGAATTCTTGGGGGCGAAAATGGAGAGTGAGTCCATCATGCGAGTGGGTTGACTACGCGACAAATACCGTATCATTTTTCACGATTGCAAGTGGCGTCTCAAGCCGATTTCTGTATATCGAATTATCGATACATCGAACTATTTCGCGATCCCCTTCGAGTTCGATATATCAGGGCTCGACTGTAATAGGTAATAGATTGAGAGCTTTTTTGGTGCACATTTGTTTTTTCGGACATTTTCGCAGTCGTTTCCCCATAGCCACCTTAAAGAAGTTTCTGTACTCTATCCCTAATATCACATCATTCATGTGCTGACGATATCAGCCCAGGTGCACATACGCGCGGCAATAGAGACGCAGACGCAGAAGCGTCCGACAAACTATAGCACTGCATGTATCGTACCGTTGAGATTCCGAAAAATCGGTAGTCGACTGTATACTTAGTGCAACTTATCTACTTCAGTTTTTCATTTATTTTGGCATTGTTTTCTAAATCTCTTGTATAAGAAGCTCCCTCCCTTATTTCCACTAATTCCTCCGACATGCCTCTGGACTCTGCAATATTTTGTTTCGTGCTCGTACCACTTGCGCTCTTTTGTTATGCATGATGTTACTGATTAATCACCCTGGTGCATTTCTAGGGATAAGTGCTGTGAGTATGCCAAGACTTGTGCAAAAGATGCTGTTCTCAATGTTCTCATTTTTCCTATAGCCACACGAAGTGTGCAACACTTGGCAGTGGAAACAGATGCACAGTGAAGTGTTACTATTTCCCTCTATTTTCGTTGCATTCCTGACATGCCTTGCTGCTCGAGCTGCTGCAAAAATCAGTGTAACTTGATTTTTTTCTTAAATTCCTGCAGGATGTGTTTGTGTGGTAGTTTCTTTTTTTAACTGAGTCAATGTAAGCTAGTTCTGGATCACAGTGTGCATAACATCTTACGACACTGGCCATATTTGTACAACCATGCCCCTGGTACAGTGCCTTTTACGTGTATTAACTCTTTTGCTACCGTGCCTATTCAAATCGATCAATCTGATCGACGATTCAAATTCTCTCGCGCGCAAGCAGTTTGCGGGCCCCTAGCGCCATCTAGGTTAGAAAGTGAAAAACATCGCGTGATTCGACATGTTTTATTGGTTCTTTGCTTTTCGGCGCTTCTCCCGGCGCCGTTTCAGATTGCCGAGCGAGCGCATCGAGCATGGTGTCGCGAGCAGACGCTTCTAGAAGAGATCAGTTTCTCATCAATCGAGCGCTTCAGGAGCTGATTTTGCGATGCTGACAGCAGTGGCGAGCCGTGGAAATGTCAGATTTAGGCACCCATGAGGAGGATGCGTCAAAGTCGAGCCGGAACATCCAGCGGGTGTGTCGCTCTATGTGCGGTGCATATTTCGATTACTAATAAATAGTTATGAGCTGTGGAGCATGTGCTCACAGCTATATTATTTGTTTTCAATGTCACAACGTCATACGGACATCATTCCTTGCCAGCAGCTGTGAAGCACATGCAGTATTTTCCTAAATGAAACCAGGGAGTCGAAGTTGGTGGCACTTTTTCTTTTTGCTGAAAGAACAGTTTTGGCAATACCCTCTGAAAATTGTGTCATCTCTTTATGATAAAATTAGCTACAGAATGTATGTCTTGAAATTTTTCCACGCTTGGTATTTTTAAAGTTTTGCTCTTTTTTCAATAAGAATTATGTCCTCACTGTACAAATTTTTAAATTATATAATTTCTTTTTTTACTAATTCGTCTAATAAATATATATGTAACATTTATATTATTGAACAGAACACTCTTTTAGCTACATTTTGATACCAAACAATGTAAATAAGGCATTAGTGTCTGGTCGCCAAAAAATATTTCCTTCCACCTAGTAAAAACTGCCCTTTTTCCCGTGGTAGCGAAAGAGTTAACTAGTGTAGGGTGTTTCTAATGCGGGGCACAACAAATACAAAGTAACAGTGCAACGTTCAGGGGAATCGCCCATAATGGAGAATATGGGATGCTGCAGTGAAAGGCTCCTGTAATTTCAAGCACCTGGGGTTCTCTAAAGCAGTTCCTTCTAGCTGCTGATATCAGACTGCCTGTCTTAGAGGTTCCTATAATGTACAAGATTTTCACTGCATTGTGAAGTTTGTCCAGCCATTGCTGATTGTACTAGTGTTATTTTCTATCCTTCTTGCTGACACCCATCTGTCTCGCTAGTATTCTATGTCATGCTCAGTGCCTGTGAAGGTGTAAATTGTAGTAACCCCTCCCCTTTTTTTTTGTCTTGAACACAGATTAACTGAATCATTCTACAGCTCACCTGGGCGTGAATTGGGAAGGCAGCAGGGTGGAAGGCAAGGGTAGGTGGCTGCTGGGCTATGTTGGAGGAAGCCGGTAGTGTGCTACCACCATGGTGGTGATGGTGGTGGTGATGTTGGTGGTGGTGGTGATCCGGGCACACTGTCACTGCCTGCTGCGCCGTTATAGACACCTGGGCACCACTCCCACCACCACACTGTGTTCCAGTTGCCGTGGGCCCTGCAGACCCCATTGCCATTTTAAAGAGCATTCATTTAGACACATAACAAAGATGAGCCACGAGCTCCATTGCGGGCCTAACAACAACAGCTTCTTGAAGCCCTGTCCAAGTTTTAGGCAGTATCATCAAAGGGGTCCTGCTAAGCAGCTTCTGCGACCGAGTGTTGCGATCCAATGAGTTCTCAAACATTTCCAAAACCAGCACCAATTACAGTTATGAAAGATCAGCAGATTGATGTGGCAGTCATTTTACCCATAATATCTGCCACTGCATTCCATAAATGCCGTGAAAACTTGTATCCAATGGCTGCCTTGCTGAAGCACAAGATTGACTTTTATTACTCAAGCCTATCATGTCATCATTAAAACTAGGGCCCAATGAGTTCCACAGTCTTCCTAGCAGAATAGCTGGGAAGATGTGGAACTCAGTGATCCGTAGTTATAATGCCTTAGAGCATTAGGTATGCAAAAATAGCTTCTCTTCCTCAATCCCTCTTCTTTTCCTTGAAATTCTTCACTGCACTGCAAGAGGTTAGCTACTAGGGTAGTTTTCCCAGTTGTCTTCCTAATAACTACACGCAGCTCCCACAGCAATCTCCTCAAGAGAGTTTGGAGTTGGGTGACAAACACCACCTACAGCATTATTAAGCACCAGTGTGCCTTGCCAACACCAGGAATGACTCCTGAATGGGCAGTCCCGACACAAATGCTCGCAGAATTTGATTCTTCACATTTCTTCGCCAGACTTCATTCGATTATTTACACGGTCTGGAAAGTCTCAAATTAAAAACCTGTTCAGCGGCATTCAAGTGAAGGTCACATGGCTCGTGACCTTCTTTCTCCCACCCACGCATGGTGCCCACTGCTGCTCACTTCTTCAGAGCTGGCGAGAGAGGGAAGGTCAGATGGCCATTTGTACCATGAAACAGTGTGACGCGGTGGGCACCGTTACAATTTTCAAAAATAAAATATGACTCAATATCATTATTACTAATGTCCAGGTACAAATATCTAACTGAAATAAGCTGCCTGTGTGCAACAGCTAAAGAATAACTTAAAAATTAACAAGCTCACTATTTAACATGATTTGCTTATTTTCAGATGTTTGCCATTCGTAGTGGGTACAGTAAAGCCCCATTAGTATGTACAGGGCCATCCACTTCTAGCTTTAACATGGTTACTGCTGTCAAAGCAACATTGCCTTTAACGCAGGCGTATATAGAGGCAAAGTGATACAAGCACCGAGGGGCACGGAGGCCGTGCTTTGCATGACCGGGTTGGATACAATGGCGCTTTCAAAGCAGTGACCTTGTTATAGTTAGAAGTGGACAACCCTGCACCTGCTTATCAAGTAGTTGCGGTTAAAACAATTCCTACTGGTTAATACGCACTACATATGGTTACAGTTAGTATGAAATACAGTCGAACCTCGTTATAACGAAGTAGTACGAGGCGCGAAAATTTGTTCGTTATATCCAATATTTGTTATAAAGGTGCACGCCCAAATTTTTGTAAACAAGTCTGCTAATAAAACAAACAAAACAAAATGTTCAATAATGTAGACAACACAAAAGTGTGAAAATGCTCAGTTTTCTCATTAAAAGCTTGGTATAAACATGAAATCTCGCCTTTCGTTTGGTGTTGCAGAGCAAAAATGAATATCAAGAATGGATGTTGGTTCCGCACACAATTTTCGCAATGGAGCCAACAGACTTTGGGAGTGCAGCGCGCGCGCACGGATCGGTCACAGTGGCAGAGGCACGGCAGGGGCTCACAGCATGACGAGGCAATGGTGATGACATGTCAATCACATGCCTGTCAACCATTGCATGGCCGGACTCGAGCAGCGGCAGTGGCGATGCTAGAGCCCGGCCACGGCCGTTCATGACCTCCGAGGTAATTTTGCGCGGAGGTGTGATCTCTGAGGTTATGGGCCATTAGCGCTAGTTTTTGTCACTGCCGCTAGATGATGCGGCACGTGAATGCGTGAGCAATTTAAACACTCTTCGGTGGCGTCACTCGAGTCCAGCCATGGCCGTTCATGACCTCCGAGATCCCCACACACAGAATTGTGATCTCCGACCGCTAGACGACGTGGCACGCGAAAGCACAGGCGATTTTACACACTCCTGGGACGGGT
The DNA here is from genome assembly GCF_055883805.1 of Amblyomma maculatum. Classification (NCBI taxonomy): domain Eukaryota; kingdom Metazoa; phylum Arthropoda; class Arachnida; order Ixodida; family Ixodidae; genus Amblyomma; species Amblyomma maculatum. The sequence goes on from NC_139350.1 coordinate 129,274,066, forward strand.
GCTACAATCGATTGAAAATTGCGTTTGATGTTTTCCTGGCTTCTTTAAGCACTTTTTGCCACTTTAATGAAAAACAAACTGCTTTGTTATAACTGATCTAGCATCAAATTTCGAATTTTTCATTTCGTTATACCGATAGACTTCCATAGGAATAAAGTGTAGACTAACCAAACTTTTATTTTAGTTCCTTTCAACTGATAATTCGCTATACAGTCGAAACCCGCGATAACGAAATCTCGAGAATACGAAATTCTCGCCGCGACGAAAAATTTCCGGATCCCCGGCAAATGCCCATAGAGGCCCCCGATGTATTTCGTATCTCTCGATAACGAAACATTTTCGTACCGCGATTTCACGGTAACAAAATTTGCTGCAACGCCAGTCTGTGTCTCCCATATTATCAATAACAGCGCCAAAAACGCTCAAATTGAGTAAACTGCCACAGCGCGCTTGCGTGGCTGCAGCGACGGTGTTGGCGCCTGGCAACCTTGCAGCCAGTGCGACTTTAGCCACCGTTAGCCGGCACTAGCCATCATACCATCATCCATAGCCATCATCGGGGGGTGCCACTAGAATTATCATCGGCGCTACACTTTTAGGCCTGCCGTAGTGGTGCACGTGCGTTCGTTGTGTACGGTGGTGGTGGTATGTGTGGGTGTGTGTATGAGCAGCAGTCGGCATGTTTGCGTTTTGAAAGATGTCCACCAGCCAAAAAAACTTTTGTCGCTGCAAGAGAAGGCTGCCATCATTGCTAAGTAGAAAATGGCAAGAAACAAATGGATACCGCCGCCAAGTACGGGATTGCATGCAGCTCCCTATCCACAATTTTGAAATGTAAGGCAGCTATTCTCGGTGCGCTTGAAAATGGTGCTCGAGCACAACACAAAACAGTGATGGCTGTGGCGTTCCCGGACGTCGACAAGGCGTGTTTGCCTGGCTTTGTGAACAGCGTGCGAACAAAGTGCCTCTTATCTGGCAAAGTGCTGCAACAGAAGTCTCTGGGCTTTGCCTGCATGCTCGGGCATGAACAATTCAGAGCAAGCGCTGGCTGGCTGAGCCGCTTTAAATCCAGTCACGATATTGTGGCTTGCAATGTGAAAGTAGAACTGTGAAGTAGTTGCAAGGCAAGGCTCGGCAAACCAAGCTAACTGACATTTGGCAATAAATTTTCTTCTTGCGGGCTGTTTTCTATCTTTCCCGTCTTGCAGTAAGACGTGATGTTGGGCTAGTCGGTTCATGGTTATAACAAAACAGAACTGCGCGAAGGAAACGGGACAACAAGGCACGAATACACATACACAAAGGCGCTTTGTGTGTGTGTATTCGTGCCTTCTTGTCCCATTTCCTTCGCGCAGTTGTTCTGTTTTGTTTCCCGCCTTGTTTTCGCGGCAACAAAACTCTCCTGAAAGCGAATTTTTTCTGTCCCCGGCGATTTCGTTATTGCGGGTTTCGACTGTATCCGTGTTCGTTATAGCGAGGCTCGACTGTATATGAACGACGTGCCAGAAGCTGCTCAGGCATTAGCCATTATGAGGGTGTTCACCGAGAAGATGGGCCTCATAAACAAACATGCCCCCAGTTTCGCTCATTTTCAGAACACGGTTGTCGCTGCATGGTTGCCACAGCAGCAATTGAAAATGACCAACTTTTGGTCGGGAGGACAAAAGGAGAGTGCATATACGTGGTCGGAATGAACTGCACCTTAGGGTGAATGGCAAATTGATAGTAGTCCGTTAACGTCCATCCCTCAGCAGCAAATGAGCAATGCAAACTGTCCAGTGCTGTCCCATTTAGCAGCATCTATGACTTGGCACACAGCACTCCATCCAAACTTAGTACTGCAGGGAATATCTTTTCCTTCACATATGTGGCTGACAAATGGCCACTGCTGCAGCCTGACATGTTACGCATTCATCTCAACAGCTGGCACAAACAACCTTGTCATCCAAGCAGAGCAGCTGATGTAGCGAGCAGCTGAAAAATATGCCAGCATCCAAGTCAGAAAAGACCTGACCACCAGACGCAGAGAAACCAGCCAGTACCTGCTGCTCCATGAGGAGGACCAACACTGGCATGCACCCCTTTGCGTATACTGCACACGTGGCCAGTGCCAACAGGTGGGAAAAATGCAGTTTTGAAAAACTGACATGAACAGCCTCAACGGTCCAAGAAAGTTTTCGGGAAAGATGCTGCCAAAGCAAAGCACTTACCGGTGACGATTTCGCCCAGGGCCTCGTGAAGTGTGCGTGCAGGTGCGGCCACCATAAGCCCCTCCGCTTGTGAGGGTGCTGCTCCGAATGAGCCCAGCAAAGAGGCTCCGCTGCAGCTGCCAGCCACTCCGGGCGGACACGCCATGCTAGTGCTGGCATCCTTGGTAGTTGGGACGGTAACAGCTGCGCCAGCAGCTGGGCTCTGTTGCTTGCCACTGCTAGCCTTCACCTGGGAACCACACCGTACAAAGCAGATGTCAGGCTGCATTTTCGAGGATGTACTGAATAATGTCCAATGATGAGCTCACTACCTGCACCAGTGCCCAAGTGCCAATGCCCCCCCAAGAGGTGGTGCTAATTCCTGAAAACACGCCATGATAGGCTGAAGCAGCATAACAGTTGTGATACAACAAGCAATATCACAGGATTAACTATTACTGTGATGGCATTCAACACTGGGCACAGCAACTAGCAACCTCAGAGACATGCCAGTTTTGGAAATGCACAAGGCACTTGGGCACCAAGAAAATGCTCCAGTTGCCTACAAGCTCAGGGAAGCAAGTTGCCGGTCTAGTTGGTGATTCACAATGCGAAGAAGTCAGCTAAAAATTAAAAAGAAGGACAGTCGTGAGCGTGACTGTCCTACGTTTTTGCCTTTCGCCCATACTTTTGTGAAGCTGCAGTCAGAAACTGTGACCAAGAAGCTTGTTTCACATCAGTAAATGCTTTGAGTGTGTTAACTTTCATTTTAAAAAATGTAATTCGCATAACCTCAACAATTCATATGGCTTTCTGTAGCAAGTGAAAACGAGTGCGTACGGTGAAACTGCACTTTTCATTGCTGCTGTAACAGTGACTGCAGCTTGAGCCAAGCTGTGCATCCTTCCAAACAAGCCTACAAGAATTATGAAGTCTAAAGATGAGACAACTGCAGCCAAGTGGCCTCTCATCACAGTCGGGCAGAGCCATAAACCACTGGGCCAGTTGCCTGTTACGCAACGGAACACATATCTTAGTTAAGTACTTTTTCCACACTGAATCAAACATGAATGGTGTAGCTTAAAACTAAGTGATATTTCTACTAATACTCAATGCCTATATGAATATTGGAACAAAACAAGCAGCTGTACAAATGACAGAAGCACCAGTGGGTGTGAAGCTCTAATGTAGAGCTGCAGCTGTTCAATGACAATATCAGCTACAATAAAAGGGTCGAAACATGAAGGAAGTATATATCAACTCTATTACCAGATTGTCTGGTAAGCTATTCTTTTCAAAGACCCCGACTTCACATTTTCCTCGACTACATCAGTCAAAACTCCCACTGAAGAAGAGGGAAAGCAGTGCCCGACGATAATGAACAGTGTTTACATGACCCTGTCAAAAGAAAACAAATCTATCTATTGAAACTGCAAATGCTGCAATAAAATTAGACCTGGGTGACTCGACAGCAGGCTTTTAAGATGGATTCTGGTACCATGCCAGGGCAACCTGGTACCCTGCATGAAACTCCACAAGTTCTATACGTCACTGATTACAGCTTATTTCACAAAAAGTACTTTTACACAGCTATTTGTGGCAACCAGTACCGATACCGTACTTACTTGATGGACAGCAACAACAAGAGAGACAGCTCAAACTGACAGAATGCAATGTATTACACACAACCAAAGAGAAAAGATGTCATGCTAGCGTCAACAATCAACCATGTGCTAGCAATGCTGGGAACTCATGGTAATGTCAAAATTCATGGCAGACCATTGTGTTAATGTCAGTCTGTTCTTTTCCCTAGCCTGTTATGCTCAGTGGCATGGGCTGGGACAAATCACATTCGTCCTTTTCCTTGACTTGGTCAAATATCTGATAGTATAACCCGATAGCTCTTTAAGTGTTCCAGGTACTTTCCCCCGATAATACCAGGTTTCCCAGGTTGCAGACACCCTGATCACCATCTAGTTACATGTGTAGGAAAGTTACCTTTTGCTTGTTATGATGGAAGAGAATTTAGTACTAGAGCTACAGCTCAGGATATAAGACTGGTGGCCGCTACGTCTCCGACTGGGCATGAAGGAAGGGATTGCTGAATTTGCCTAAGCCCCTCTGAATCGTCTGCATATGATCATAATAATATAATACCGCCCCACCAATCGACTGCATCACAGCACTGGATTTTTCACTTTATGCTACCAATAGCAGGACATTACGCAGTGTCTTCGTGTCAGCTCCGTTTTCGAAACAATGCCTTATTCAAAGGGTATTGGGAAAGTTCAGAACAAATTTGACTCATTTCAAAAAATTTTGAAGAAGCATTACTTGCTTCGTTCCAATAATTGAATAAGAGGATATGTGAGTTGCTCTTCTAATTTTTCGAATATTGGCACACCCTACTTAACTATCTGCACCTTCCAACTTGTAGCCGCATCTTTGTCCCAGCTGCATGAACCTGCTTTCGAACTAAAAGACTCAACACATTCAAACACAAAACCAATATGTCTAATCAAAAAATGTTGAGAAAAATATTTTTGCTACTTAGCAAAAGAAGGAACCTTGCAGAGATGCTTTTAAGCCAGCTGCTAAACTGTGCAATTTTCAGGCTGCTTAAATTCCCAATCGTCAATCAGTTGTCTGAACCCACACAGCAAGAGTCAAAGTAACCAAATCGAGCGTGTTTGACAAACATGCACCCTGGTGTTGGTACAGTGACCAATCACTTTCAACTTGCCTTGTCCAGATGCCTCTTGGCAGCAGCAGGCAGGAGCGTTGAGGGTGTGGCAGTGGAGGAAGAAGGTAGGGGTGATGGAGACAGGGCAGTGATCTCGGCAGCTGCTCCGGTGGAGGGAGGGGCAACCACGGAAGAGGAGGAGAGGGCAGCATTTCGCAGATTCAGCTCTTCCACCACGTCCTCGGTCGAGGCAGCCGCGGCCAGGTGCTGGTGGTGTTGAGCAGACAGCACGATCTGGGCATGAGCCTTTTCCTGCACGCACAGCCCACGTAGACAACAGACATGCAGCCTGCCGTCTGCCTCTTACCCCCCATTAATATATTTTAGCAGAACACCAACCCAATACGAGCCTAGCAGCTAGCTGTGCAGGCAAAGGCATGCATGCTGTACGTCCCGTCGGAAACGACTGAACCCATTTATCGAATGGGAAGGGACATTTGCGCTGACCAGCAACCTGGTTGGCAGCACCGCAAATGTGTCTCCCATTCACCTGACAGTGCTGTTCAGTCGTTTCAGTCATTATGAACCAACCAACCAGCCCGACTCAGCACTCGTCATGCTCCACACACAAGGCATGACAATGGTCTCAACAGTACACAAATTTTCCCAACAGACGACAAAACAGTGCAATTCTACTTCAGCCAAACAATAAGACCGTTGACCAATATTTTAGATTTGACAATTCAGATTTTTTCATGGCCAGTACCAATAAACAGTCAGTGCGTGAGGTAACCAAGGTAGTTAAGTCTGATTTATAGGGACTTCTCCCGCTGCTACTAGATCCAACAAAAAAACTTTGCTGCTCTTGTTTTTCCTGAAGCCTCCAAGTTTCTTTCAAAGTAACAGCAATTGCCACTAATCACGCTTCCTTGTCCTCTCCTCAGTTCTGACATACTGAAGGATTTCAAATATTACTTTTATTCAGCAGAGCGCTTGGCAAACTGCACTGCTATATAATCTTCAGTTATAGCCGACACCGGTAGTTTCACCTCATTCATACTTCCAGAAGTTAAAGCAAACATCCAATATGCCATGCAGTAATAATAAGAAACCACAATTGAAATTAACATGGTCACTGGTCCCAAGGCAATATATCAAGTAAATTTCCCACTGCCAAACAAATACTCCTGAAGAGCTGCGAACAATACTTTCTACAGTGCCAGAACATCCACAGGATACCAACAAAATATTTACAAGAGTCCTTCCAAGCACGTCCGACTGCTACAATAGCCAAGCTGGCCCCACTGTCTTGTGCCCTTTTGAACAAGATGAGACGCTAACACTGTTAAGTAAATAACGAGGAATTTAGACCAGCAGTGCACTACAGCAGGTTTCATGGCTTAAAAGTAACCTAAATTAATTTAACAAGATGAAATAAAAGCTTTCCTAGCCACAAACAGTATTTTAGGAGAGAAGTTAGTCTTCACTTATCGAGACCAAGCTGGCCCCACTGTCTTGTGCCCTTTTGAACAAGATGAGATGCTAACACTGTTAAGTAAATAACGAGGAATTTAGACCAGCAGTGCACTACAGCAGGTTTCATGGCTTAAAAGTAACCTAAATTAATTTAACAAGATGAAATAAAAGCCTTCCTAGCCACAAACAGTATTTTAGGAGAGAAGTTAGTCTTCACTTATCGAGACCGCTGGAAAATGCCTGCCTCTTCCAGTGACCCCTTGACATGATGGCAAGCACGGAAGACTTCTTACTGCTCCACTTCTCGCATAGGAAAGCTTAGAGTTGAGAACCAAGTCTAAAAACTTGAATATTCCAATATGACAGTGTTTCCCTTACGAGCCCAAAATCAACAAAAGGTTGGATTGCTCAGCACCTTTTTAAGAAGTGAATGTGCAAGCTGGGCGTACAGCCAAAACAGAAAAGTTATTAGAGACCAATGCACTGGAAAGAAAAATGAGCCTATCTCCATGTCCCCCAACAAGGTTCCAGTATCAGCTAACAGAGTTCTCTACATGCCTGCTTGTTGCAAAGAGTTTTCTGGACAGTGGCTATCACCAGCATGCATGATTCAAAAGCCAAGTGGTGAGCTGGTGAACTAAATCAGGTCAGTCTTCAGGTCACCAGGTCACTTTAAATCGGCAAGCCATAGCAATTCCTGATGATGAAACATTAAAAAAAAATAAAAAAAAGGTTCTCCATCAATGAATCTTCTGCACAGGTGCAAGTAGAACTGGACACTTGGGATAGTGAAAACAAGATTGGAAGAGAACATAGCCACCCAGCATAGAGTTTGCGGAAGCACAGATTACTGTCTACCACAGACAAAATTACACAAAAGCACAATTTTCTCTGCCAGACTGAAAAAACTGTCACAGACTGTCGGGCACCCACCAGGACTGCAGCTACAAAAAGGACAGCAGCCTACCCTCACCGTGAGCTAAACAAAGGAATGAAATGGCGCACAGACACTTGTGTGCCCACAGACACTTGTGGGCACACACCAGTCGAATGCTGTATGCCATTAGCATGCACATGCAAGAGGCACCGGGTGTCAAACCCAAGGAGCATTGCAGTGAGACACAGATCAGAGCGAAATCAATACCAGACCAGTGCTTTTTGCACTCGCAGACAGACAGCCATTGAAGACTAGCTGGCTCCCAAATGACAATTACAGAATGCAAGTGAAATGCAGTTAGAAATGCCCCACTATCCTGTCTATTCCGGACCCCTCAAAAGCATGCCACACATGCATGCACAAGTCGCCACCCAAACAACTGTGGTACAGGGAGAGCAGCACATTATTCCTTTGCCCATGTGCAACCTGTTGAGTAGATCAGACTCCACTGTGCACCACTCAAAAAGCAATCACGTCATGAAGAGGCAGAGTAAAATCAGGCACGTGACCCTCTATATCCACAGTAGACCACTCCCGCAAAACATTACAGGTACTGTACATCTAGTTAGTATTGTTTGCACACTCTCTGTCAAAGTTATACAGCCAGAGGGTTTTGCTTCTAAATGGTCTGACGGGGCTCCTGGGACACCTTTCTTTTCTTTTCTTTTTTTTCTTTTCTTTATTTTCACATCAGAGTTACAAAACGTTTGCAAAAACTGCTAGGTCAATAGCCGAAGCTAGTATAGGCCCAATGTACACATTTGCTAGAACAGCAACAGAAGATACCAACATGAAACTCAATTATAAATGATCCGTGAACGAAGTAATAGCGAGCAACACTCAAAAGCAGACATAAAAAGATTAACAAACATAACCCTCAATCTTCGAAAAGTAGAAGCGCTTAACTGAAAACAGGAAATTGTTAGCCATTTTAATTTCAAGTGGTACACTATTCCATACTTTCGCCCCGCAATATCGAATTAGGCGCTGACCATAGGTGTTTAGGGTCACAGGGTAATTAAAATTAATATTGCATGCATTTATGGTGCTCCTGTTAAGTAACACAAAAATATTAATTGAAAACGGGTAATTGTTCTGTATAATGTTATTTACTACCATTGCGATTCTCATTTCGTATAACAATACCTGAGTGTGTGAAGGGTGAGGAGATTTCTCGCCACCTTAGAAACAAAACCCTCGAACTGTATACTTCGACAAAGACTGTACGTAACACGAAATGGCCACTAAGCGAATGAATAAAGCTCACCAACAGCTCATGCCAACCTTAATATTTAACAACAACAACAACAACAAAAAAAAAATAATTGCTAGTTGTAATGATATATTGCTTATAACAATAAAATTCTTGAGATTTGTCAGTTTTCTCGTTGTCCCTGCGTAAAAATAAACCATATCCAACGATACAACTATCAGCAACATATCGGACACAACAATAGCTTTATAGACGCCTGAATATGTTTACCACAAAAATTTGTCAATGTTTGATAAAAATTAAAATACTATGATGAGAATGAAGCGAAAACTCTGCATAGGTGCCAAAACCAGACCGGCGTGGAGAAATCTGAAAGTGGGGTTTGTGTATGGCCTTAGGAAGTGACTGCTATAATTGCTAGTGGGAGAAGGGGGAGCGCTTGCTTGGCCCCCACCACGCTAAGGGTGCGCCAGTGTTGCCATCGCCCAATCATGCGATGGTGATAATCAAGCACAATTTCTGGAGGTTAAACAGCAGATTCATCGGGAATTTCGTCAGGGTTTCAAGAAAACATACGAGCGCTCGCAGACGTCAATTTCGATGCTCATCATGGCTGAAGATGTCCTGCAGTCCATTCAGTCGTTGACCGCTTTCATGCACGCGAAAGGACTTCCACCAGTGCACATGTAAAAACTGGAAGTGATGCACACAGCGACTGTCAATCCCACCTGCCGCTGAAGCAAGTGTGAATTTCCAACTTCTTTAGGCATGCTAAAGTTAAATTTGTAACTATGTGTTCACTGACAAAATGCTCGGTGTTCTTTACGATGCATTGGATTGTTCAACCAGATTTGCTCATCGATGGTAGTAGGTAAGCCTACATGGATGACAATCGCCTTTTTCTTTTGCCGGTCCAGATACCACGATAATCGGTTATAATGATAAGACTTCCTCATTTTATCAATATTGTCATAAGTACTGTACTCATATAGATGAACTTTATAACAATGTCCCCAATTACAGGTACCATTCATTAACCTTGATGCTGTTAAGGACAAGGCAGGCACCATATCTATTTGTTTTATTTTTCAATGCTTCAACTCCAGACGAGGCCGCAGAAAATCCGGTGCAGTAGCAATGATGAACACACTGAATACTATACCTCCAACGATGAGGTGCACAGAGAGAAAGCCCCTCTCTAAAAAGAGCTTTTGTTTTGCATTAACAGCAGTCAAGAACCAATGAAACGAATAGCTCAGGAAAATACGATATAAAAACTGGGCAAATTTTCCACAACTAGCACGGGCGTTCAACATGGCCTCTGACATCAACATTCAAGTTCAAAACCTCAACAATAACTGTGGCACAAAGGTGGTGTTAACCTGCACTTAGTTGCACTTAAGTAACCAACCATTTTTTTCCATGCCTAAATTTTACAGGCATATTTCTGCATTTACCATGGTACTCACAAATAAAAATTTGGAGGCATTGCAACAAAGTGCTCAATTTTCCCAGACTTCATTCCCACTTCTGGCAGCACTGTCACCAACAACCAAGCAAATTTCACTATACAGAGGAATCTTGGTTCTTGGTGATCAAATTTTCACACAGGTCAGCGGCTATTTAGACGAAGGGTAGTCCAAACTAAAAGGAGCCACTATAAATTCCAGGCCCCACATTGCCTCAGTAGTACTTGCGAGCGGGCTAGTTGGCTACACGGCTCCGACAACGTTCGGCGCTGCATGGTATACACACAAAAACACTACACACACAAGAGAATTAAATTAAGACGTTAACACAGATGATGCGCTCACTATCAACTGCCTGTTTTTGTGGTACGAAGAAGAAGAACCCCATGTTTTTTGTGAAGCTTTCTTCTTCGTACCACAAAAACAGGCAGTTGGTTGCGAGCACATCATCTGTGTTAACGTGTTGGTTTAATTCTCTTGTGTGTGTAGTGTATTTTTGTGTATACTATGCAGTGCCAGAGGTCGTCGGACCCACATTGCCAAACTGCTTTTGCAATGGAAATTTATTGTTTGGCTGAATTATCTTCCTAAAACTAATTTTTTGGGCCTTACATAGATCCCCTGTCATATTGGCAGAATAAGCCAGCAACTTTCTTCTGGCCTTTTGTCACACAACGTTGACCTGTCTGACACCGAGTGTCTTGTGCCTCATGGTCAAAGCATTGAAAGCATCCTTACCACCGACTACTCCAGGTCCCTGCTGATCAGCATCCAGAAGTGCTTCAAGCGCAAAAGTTAACCCACTAGCTAATGCACTGCATTCGCCCTAAAGCTACTAAGCCCAGGGAAGAGAACAACACCCTTCAAAGGACCCAAGACTTGCAATGCAATACATTTCGTAAGAGAACTGATACTAGTCCTGCTGCTGCTACTATAGTGCTGTTCCTTTGTCATCCAAAGGCACATGAGACATCCTTTCATATTAGAAAGATTACTCCAAATTTGCAAGTGCTGCGAAGCACAGCCTGCAACGTAGCCCAACGAGCCACCCAAGCAGTGAGAGCGGCGTTTCATATACCTGAGGGTAATACAAAGCAATGCAGTGCATGCCTACGTAGGCTTTGATGACAGAAGCTGCAAGAGCAGTGTGCAGTGCCCAAGCCAATGAAGCTGTGCAGAGGCTGCAAACCCACCACCTTCTTTGCACCACCTTGGAGCTGCCATGCGTCACACGGTGCAGTCCACAAGCGGGCATCCAAGCAGCAGAGCGTCCAGGGACATGCAAGACTGTGGTGCATGCCACTGGTTCGCCATCCCGACCCACCTGCAACTCCCGCTCGACCCTCTGCAGTTCCTCAAGGATCTGCTGCTTCTGCATGATCTGCTCCTCACGGCTTGGGTGGTTCAGCTCAGCTGACCGCATCATACTGCTGATGCAGGCCTCGAGCCGCTCACTGGGCCGCAGACCCGGCTGCCCCGGCTTGCCCACCTGGTCCGTCGTCCCACCCCGCGCTGCTCCGCACGACGACACAAGGGACGAGGAATCCCCGCTGGCCTTGCGCTTGCCACTGGTCGAAGGGCCACTGGGTGTCCAGGTGACCTCCGCCGAAGGGACAGCAGCCGCAGAGGAGGAAGACGCTGCTGCCACGGAGACACGAGGCGTCACTGCTGGCCAAAGAGGAGGGCAATCGAGTTACGGTACGAATTTCAAAAAGGATTCCACTATTTCCAAGACTACAAGGGGAATCTTTTTGGATCCCCAAGATTAACAATTCTTCGGCTCTCGCTTAGCTCTGATTTCTCTCCATGACCATCATTTTTTATTCTTTTCCTTCTCTGCCTTTCGGCGGAAGTTATTTGATAAGGAATGTTAGGTCAGTCCTAACTAATGTGAGCATCGTCAATGAAACTACTACATCTGCAAACTCAGCAAAAAAATTTAAACACTTTTTCTCGCACCTTTCTTTTTTTTTTTAATACTCCTCGACCTGCACCTCTAGCATTCTGAATTTACTGCTTTATCATTCACTGATCTATCCGTGGGCAGTTATTCCAGGTGACTCTTGGCCAGTACACGTGAAATTTCCAATGCCATAGACATGCTCAAATAGCGATGTACTCCAAGTATTTCAAGTGATTTCACCCATTGTCACCCCATCATCTGTTTTCTGGCAGAACATGAACGCAGTTTTCTGCAGAGGGCTTAAGCCCACTCTAACCCACCCGCTGTAATCCACTTGTTCAAGCCAGCCAGGCTGGAACTTAGAGTTTCACCTGTCCCTTCTCTTGTCGTCCATACTGTTCCTTTCGACGGGCGCTCCATGCTGCCTTGTAGGCTTTTTAGGCTTTTTAACATCTAAGGAGTTTCAGGTGCACTTAAAACACTTTTTTTTTTTAATCGCAGGTGTTCAAAGCTTTCAATGGCCTATGTACACTCACCTCCGGCCACCTGAGGCAGGTAAGGATGTCCAGCTGCAACTGCCGCTGCCAGCGCTGCCACCCGTTGCTCTTCAGTCATGGGAACAACCTGCGGGGCCAACCCAGCTCTCAGACTGCGCAATGCTAGTGCACTCATTCCAAGATAAATGCATTTGTTCAGTAAGGAAGCACCCCTGAAAACCAGTGCCAAAGCAAATGAATCATTTGCTTTGGCACTGGTACTTGCTGTAAGCCAATATGCAGACACCATCAAACCAGTAACAAGCAATTGTTTACTTCATCTTTGATTAGAGAAATTAATACTGAAGAGGTGGTCAAAACCTGTGCCCACGTTTATTAATCCGACCATGGCAAAACTATATATAGTATCTAGGCAAATTATTCAATAATACAGTTTAAAGTATAAAGAAAAAAGAAAACCACATCACATGATGAAAACAAGATGGTTGACCACTCTTTTCAAACACTCACAATGCAAACAGTTTGTTTTATTCTTCCCTAGTAAACATTATTGACAAATTTTGTTTTATGTAAAGGGAGACGTGGGTTTTAGAACGATCGAAAATGGTCAAAAAATCTATTTTAGAAAAACTCATTTTCAGAATGTTTATCTTTGCAAGCACCTGCACTCAAATTAGAAATGCAATAAAATTTGCTTTCAAAATATCACGGCAGCCACAAATTTTATGTTGCTAGGTTGAACATATCAAATTTTAGGGAAAGTAATGTTAGCTAATTATATTTTAATATTATGGTGCATCAGCATAATTGAACATTTCATATGACAATGCATTTCAATGAAAATATAAATAGCCCCACATTGCAGGTCCTTGGCTATGGCTACATTTTAATCGGAACCAAATACTATTGAGGGAAAGTGTCTTAATGACCCGTAAGAAATTACCTAATTAGATATCAGTTATTTTTCTATGTATGAGAAGTAATAGAGATATAGTGAAACAAATTATATTTTTGAAAAGAGCAGGAAGGAAGATATACAGGCCGAATTTTGTTACAATATCTCTAATAAAAATTTGCTTTGAGACTAGTATCTCCGCAACGCAGGTCTTATACCCCTGTCACACGGGCACTTGTAAGGCTTTGAGAATTAAGGTTCTTTGCTCCAAAGGTAGTTGACGCGCAGCTACACGGCAAAGTCCCGTTGTGGGAAAGGCGATTGTTAGCGGCATTATTCAACTGCGTAAAGGAGCAGCCCAAAACTGAGCGCCATCGAGCAGGCTAAAAAAAAGTTGACACAAATACAATTTCTTAATAAAATATTTAAGCCTAGTTGATTCTACTAGGCGGTAACTACATTTAAATGAGGTTTAAAAATCTCGAGTGTTTATAGAAGACTGGCCAGAATGAAAAGGAAAAAAAAATTTTGTTGCTAAACACCCACTTCAAACCTCCAGAATTCTTTTTATTAATGAGTTGGTTACTTTTACTAGCATAAACAAGGACAGTCTTGTTGACTTATCACTTAAGCTGAAAGATATTGCCTACTTTAATTTTGGTACCTGTTACTAGCGCCAATTCAAGCGCAGCGGTTGACAGCCGTTGACTGCCGCTCGACAGATGGCGCTCAAGAAGAATGTCTGAATTATCATCATCATTTTTCTCCTTTGCACTTGCCATGTAGCTGCGCCGCTTCTCCTTTTGATTTTGCTCCTTTAATGCAGTGAACCTCCTTTGCAGTAAAGACCTTGGAGAAGTGCCGCGTGACTGAGGTATTAGAATGGCAAAACTAAACAGGAAAAATCATTTTGAGAAAAACGCAATTTGTATATTGTTCGTATGCTCAGCACCTTCCCTCCAAATATTAACTCTAAATTTGTAAAATGTTGGCTTCCAAAGCACGATAGGAGCCATGAACTGGCAAAGCAGTTGGCAGAATGAGCTTCTTTGTGCACATTTTGCGGCATCTCAAAATAGCATCACTCAAGCAGAACGACTGCCCTCGTAGGTTTTCCAAAAGCCGTTTCCAGGCTGCTGATTGGCTGCAACATGCCAGAAGTTGCGAGCTAGCAGGGTTGTGTAGAGGCCAAACTATCTTGCACTGTTTTTTGTGGTCTCTGGAACTGCTATGAGCATCTTTGAACATCATGACATTAACTTGTGAAAAGATTATTGAAGAAGACTAGCACATAGGACAGGGACGAAGAAATAGAAGAAAGGACAAACTCTAAACACCATTTTAAATTTTACTACAACAGAAGGTACATAAATGAAGTTCGGTGCCACATGCGCACATTCGATTAACCATCAAAAAAATTTTAAAATGATTCCTCGCATGGCAAGCTTTTTTTTGTGACAAGGCAAGAGAAGGCATGCTGAAGCAGGAATTACCTTCCCTGCCAACGTTGCCAATGTGGTAGACATCGCACATGTCCTTACGTAACCTGGGGAAATGGTCTTCCCATTTCTCTAGTAATGATTGCACAAGTTTCCATCCCTTCACACTGACTAAACTGTGCTGCTTTTGCATGCGTTCCTTCGAAAATTTTAATTACAAATTTTGGCTGTAATGAACTATTTTACAGTCTTTTTACTTCTGTGAGGCAATGAGGTTTGACTGTTTTAGGAGGGTATGGTCAAATAAGTAGTATATGTGGAAGAACGGAAGGTCAAAGCTGTGCTCGATGCAATTCATATCATCACGGCCGCAACATGGCACAAGTTACTGGTCAAATGCATTTTTCTTGTATTATAGGCTTGTTTTGGGAGAGTACGGTCAAATATGTAGTATGTGATGTAGCATGTGCCACCTCGCATACTTTGACAGAGTTTTTCAATTACTTCCCCGTCATTTCTGGCTTTGTGATGGAGAAAGGATTAATGTTGCTCAAACAGTGATGAGTTTTTAAAATGAAGGTCACCGTTTTTTTTACCCACGTCTCCTCTTAAGGTATGTTTCTAACGGCTCAGCTCTGCAAAACCTTAACACAGTGCACATCAAATACAGTCTGTTTCACATGCAGAGAACAAGGGCATAGGAAATCTTTCATAAAAGCATCTGCACAAGGACTGCAAGAAAGCAAAATGTTAGTTTTCTCTCTCATGCTGCCTTTTGTCTTTGGAACTGTTAATGAGTTTAGTTTTACATTACTGACAATATTGGTGATTAATCCTATTTTTTCTAGAAAAGAAATGGGCCAGCATCTCCTTTCTAGCAGAATTTTTTATTTTGCAGCAAAAATATGTACACGTTTTGTCTGTGCCAATGTTTCCGCAAGAGCTGTCCTCGTAAAACAGTCAATGAAAACTGTTACAACAAATGTTCCTAAGCAACTCAAGCTCCGATTAGGCTGCGAGGGACACCATGATGGAGGTCTTCCAAGGGTTCTTTACTCTGCATAGTAAACAGGCTCTTTGCTTTCTGCCTCCATTAAAATGGGACTTGGATCAAATCCATGTCTTTGAGAAAAGCGCTAGAGGGCCTGACTGCTGAGCCATTGCGGAGAGGCCACATGTGCCTTTGGTTAGCATTTGCAGCTACCGGCAATACCAACTTTGAGTAGGTCACCAAGAATATTTATTATGATCTTGCATGATGCCCATGTGCAATACGCACAACAGTGTGCTGCATTGTGAAGGCCACTGTAACAAAGTATTTAAAACAAAGGTTTGCAGCAAGGCAGTTTACTGACACCCTGAAGCCCCCTCATGGCAATTTAAAAGTTGCCCCAAAGGCAAGACTTTTGCCATTTCCAAGGAGAGGCAGCCAGCACCACTTGTAATCCAAGGAGCCTTTTCTACACTTTGCCCACAGATGGCACTCACCTCGACCGCGGGAGAAGGAGCTGCTGCAGTGGTTGCCGATGCTGTTGAGGTCACAGCTGCGGCCGCAGCTGCTGCTGCTGCTGCTGCCGCCGCGGCAGCCGTCCCCAGGTTGGGGTAGTCAAGCAGGAGCTGCACTACCGCCGTGTGGCCCCCCTTGGAGGCCTCGATGAGCATGGTGGAGTTGTCCTTGAGCCGGTGGCTGGGGTCCGCCCCGTGGGCCAGCAGCAGCTCGACCACCGACAGGTGGCCGCCCGCACAGGCCAGCGAGAGGGGGGTGTGGTCATTGGTGCTAGTTGGCCGGTTGGGGTCAGCACCCCGACCCAGCAGGAACTGAACCGTGCACAGGTGACCGGCCCGGCAGGCCTTCATCAGCGGCGTCCGTCCACCTTCGGACTCGTGCTCCTGCCGAGGCATAGAGAAATTCATGCTGGGAAACCTCCACACAACCAACCTTCTTCCATATGCAATGCACAGCAAGACCAAGTCATGGGCTGCTTGGGGAGAACTTAGAACCAAAGTTCCCACGTGTATTACTACCCTCATTCCATTCTAAGCAACTAAGGCACACTGAATTCTCTGAGGAACTCACAATACCATATCATTTACTATACAGCCCAAAGTACACGGGGAGGCACCCTCCACTTAACTCTGTGGCCAGCATATCACATTCAATTAGTGAAGCCCAGTGATAATGCATTCAAGGTGTGTATCTCCCAACACGCCGTTATACACAGCCTCCAACAGCTCAACCTCAATTTATTTCTACACTTAGAGCCATGCTTGATGTCCTGCATACGCAGACTTGAAGGCTTTACAAAACCTAGGTGTGCTACTTCTACAATAGAACCCCTTTATAGTAAAGTCACTGGGACCAGCAAAAATATTTACAATACCAGGATCTTTACTATATCAGTTGTTGGTGATGACGAGGTCCCGAAGATGCTGTCTGGTAGTTAAATAGGCCCTTGCTGAACATGCCTTGCTGCTTAATGAAAAAAAAAAAAAAAAAAAAAAAAAAAAAACTGAATATCTTCCATTTCACTTTTATCAGCTCTTCGTGCAATTTTTTTGCTATAGAAATTTTTTACATCTTGTAGCAGTAGCTCTTAAGCATGAGGACAACGTGGCTACAAATGCAACCAGCTCAACCTCAATTTATTTCTACACTTAGAGCCATGCTTGATGTCCTGCATACGCAGACTTGAAGGCTTTACAAAACCTAGGTGAAAACCAAAGCCTTGCATGAGCATGGTATCACTTTTTGCAGTTTCTGTCTTTTGAAAGGCAAAAATTAAAGAGCACTGCAAAGTCTGCATTAAGAGTAATGCGAAAGCATGGATGCTGCTGTTGGTTGCTTCTAGTTTTTAAATTCACTTGTTTACCCGCTTTAGTCTCTGGTACTTTCAAATTGCGTGCCAATCCCTTCCTATGCCCTTTTTTTGACTCTACTTCCGGTTGCGTGACATCACGTCCTTGATGTCACCTTAATTGACTGACTTAACTATTTTAGTATTTGATACCTTCAAATGTGGCGCCAAAGCATTGGCTAATGAGACCATTTTCGGCTTTACTTTTACATTTTTTCCATATAATTACCTAATTAACTTATTGGCCTAATTAATTTTTTGGACACAACATTATGTCGCCCACTATCGATTGACACCACTCATGAACCTCTACCACTTCTTAATTAAACTGCTGTGGACATGATTTTGCAGACAGAACATAGCAAAGTAATGCTTTTGCATTAATAAATGATAAATGCGCGTAAGTGCTGTAAGACCGCACTCGCCACACCTCCACTTTTTGCCTCCGCTGCCTCATGCTTCTAGCTGCACAGTGCAGTCAATGTTCACCCATTTCTTGCTGCACTTTTACTATCCTTTACTTTCTGAACGGACCAAGCCGCCCCCTTTCATGTTTGTAGACAGCTTTACTTTTTTTTTCCTACGTGCTGCATGCTTGCCCTCACGGTTTCAAGGCCTCCGTAAAGTAGGCTTCTCCTGAATGCTGCTAGGCCTGGTGGTAAAGCCACCTAAACACTCGGTGTTATTCTGTTTTCGAATACAAAAATCTTTGCCTCGCTATTCTAAGTAGTATGCGGGCGGCGATGTCATAGCGTGGGAATCTTCACCGCAGCCAGGCGCACTACTTTACTATAACCGATTTTTACCAAAAACGTCTTTACTATAAAGGGGGAAACATGTGCGGTTGTCTATGGAAGATGAACTAGGACTTCAGTTTTACTTTACTATACCAGAGTTTTTATTATGTCCGAGCTTAATATAGCGGGGTTCTACTGTATATTCAAAACTATTCCGTTTTGCAGACAGCACAACAAGCCGCTGCAATGTACCAAGTCAATGCAGGTAAACCTGGATGTAACGAACCCCTGTACAGTGAATTCTTCAATATTACTAAGTTTCTTAATTCCCCAATGCCTTCGCCAATAAAAAAATGTGTATATGAAAGCTCCATGCGATGAATGTGCTCGGCAGTTGACATTGATAGTAATGAACTATACCTATACTGTTGGCTAATGTAGAGTTACCGGAAATTCGGCAAGACCAGAAACTGAAAGAAGTGCATGACGATCGCCACCACATAGTTACTCGCCCGATTCCGGCACCAATAGCTGCCTGGCGTCAAGAACGGGGACAGTGGATAGTGCTGACGATGTGAGATAGCGAGATTGTTTCCTAGGGCAATGTTAGCAGACACATAGAAAGCGTAAATATTCATGAAGACTCGGCACCTCCGTGGCTGGAAAGCTCCAACAGCGGCGTGATTCTTCCAAATGTCCAATGGTATCTGTGCTGTGCGAGATACAGTAGAGGTGGTGACAGTTGCTGCCACAGTCTATCTATCCGTGCAATCATGACACATTTCTCTGCATTTATGAACTTAAGTAATGGAGTTTATTGTACTTTCATGACAGTTTCACCTGCACGCATTCCTTATTTTGGTTTCCGTTCTGCATTGCCCTTTCAAGCTTTTACACAAAATCTGCATATAATGAAAACCTAGATGCAACGAAAAATTAGCAGCTTTTTCGTTTTATTACTACTAGGTTTGAACGCACCCACAACCAGGAGCACAGCCACACTCACCAGGTCAGCGCTGGCTTGAAGCAGTAGGTCAGCAACATCAGTGTGGCCATTTTCACAAGCGTACGTCAGAGCCGTATCCCCCGTGGCAGTCTTGGCATTCACACTCGCCCCTGTGCGCACACATCTTCTATGAGGCTGGTGGATGATGCCCAGACCACAAGGCTCATACAAGCAACACAGCCAATTTCAAGGTATGACAGAAACTGCACACCATCCAAATAAATCGTTAGAGCAAAAAGATATGAACCCACCTACACAAATGGCACACTTGCTACACGTAACCAAACCAAATGCATTTACTGGAAAATGCCCACTTTGAATTGATGCTACTATCACGTCAAAGTTACACGAATATGGACGGGCAAAAACTATTACCAATTAAAGTTTGCTCTTATGCACCGCCGCATGCAAAAACTCTACAATAAAAAGCCATCTTCCTACATTGCATGGTGGTGTAACAAACACAGGAGTGCCAAAAACAGAACATCCAACAGCCTAAAAGTGCGCTAGTGGTATGCAAATACCGTATTTACGCGTGCAACGAACCCACTTTTTTATTCAAGAAAAACAGATCAGTTTTGAGGGCAAGGTTTATTAAGCAACATATTCGCTATCACTCTGATAAGAGTGTGCGCAAGAAGGCTAACTTGTTTCATGGCGGCGTTTGCTCTGAATTATTGCCATTTGAAAACCAAGTGCAGCATACCTTATGCTATAGAGGACAAGAAAAAAGCATACAAGCACCAGGCTTGAAGCCAGCCCACACACCCAATGCCGAGCTCATCTAACAGCCTGGCTTCTTTTTCGCACCTTCAGCTCAGAGCAGTGTCTGGCTTTAAATTGGGACTTGCTTCTAGAGAAGCCAAAGCCCATGGCTATAAGGAGGTTACCTATCGTCAACTCTGCGTTTTGTGTGGCATCTAAAATATTAAGGGAAAAAAATCTAGCTTTGTTGAAACATTTTCTGAAAGTTATCTTCGCTGTAGTGAGGTAATACTATTCCAGATGACACCAAACTGGAGGCACTCACAAAATATGGACGCTTGCTCACGGTTTCACAGGCTGGCCTCACTGTATACTTACCAGCATTGATGAGGTATCGAAGAAGTTCCAGGTGGCCTTCCTGGGCAGCCTCCATGAGTGGTGTGCTGGCACCCAGCTCCAGCTGGGCACCGGCCTTTAGCAAAAAATCGGCAACCTCCAGGAAGCCCCCACAGCAAGCAAGCGTCAAGGCCGTCTCCTGCAAGTCAATCCCAAATAAATGCACGTTCAGCTGTGGAAAACCAGTTGCCTCCCCCTTTGCCAAGACCGATCACCACCACCCCAGCGAGCGTCGTGGCAGCGCCGGATGGGAGAAGAGGTAAATACCTCCAGGGGGAAGGAGAACCAGCGATGGGTGCGCCACCAAGACGTCTACGTGGATTCTTGCGAGAAGACGAAAGACAGTTTCTGGATCCAGCCGGCAACGCGAGCGGTCGTCTCTCGCCGCCTCTCCCAGCAAATGCAGGGGGATAGCAGGCACGGAGTACACGGCACACACGGGAGGACCAGTCGTGAACGACTGCCCGGCTACTGGTTCCCAACAGCAAAGCGACCAATAAATACCATACCCACCCGCCGCCCCTGCGGCAGACACCGTGGAATGGCTTTGTCCAAAGAATGAGGCGCGCACGGGAGATCCCGGCCGCCATATTCATGGCGCGTGCAAATGTCCGCCGCCGAAGTCGCACTCCCTATAAGTCCTTCTTACATAGCCTTGCCCGTCCAAGGAAACCCTTTTTGATGTCTAGCTGGCCGGCACGCTCTGTATTGTATTGCAAGTGCAATAAATAGCATTAGAGTATTAATGAAGTGTCGTTCCCATCCATGTCCCTTTTGTTCACCTCTCGGGTCGCTAGCAAGAACGCTGCGTCCGCGGTGTGGAGTGGGAGCGGGGTATAATGCGGCCCCCTCGTAACCCCACAATTGGTGCTCCAACGTGGTTCTCTCATGCAGAAGCACTTGAGCTACTCACTCATACCGCCACAATGGCAGCCCAACGCATGGCAAACCCTAGGGACAAAGGACTATTCGTGGTGTAGAGTACGTGCCCGGACTTTCACATTAGGCTGGACCTGACATCGGAGTGCTAGCAAGGCTAATGTGCTTTCTTGACAACGAGGTGAGAGGAGTAGCAGCGAGAACAAATGGACGAGCAAGTATTCTTTTTGTGTATGTGGAGCATTTTTATTTTTTTTGTGTGTGTGTGCCAAGACCTTTGAGAGGTGCAGCCACGAGGTCCGCACATAGAGAGCAAGACCGAGCCGTCCACGGAGAACAGCAAGCCGGAAGAGAGTGAGTACCTCAGCCAGGACTGTGGCCCTACTTTACTTGTATATAGTTGTAAATACTTTCTCTTCCGTCTCTTTGGCTTTGGGAGCCGGATGCCGCAATCTGCTGACTGGTATTGCAGCCATGATTGCTGGGAAGCACCGGGGCGCTCAAACACCGTTGGACGCGGTGGGTGCAGTTTGCTCAGAGGTTGCCTTTGGATGGCAGCGAGCGAGTAGGGCCACCCTGGGTTCCTTGGCAGAGACGCACATCCTCGCCGCGGCATTGTGTTCTAGACATTGTCCTTAGTCCTAAAGCGATGAGGCTGATGAAGGCTCTTGGGAGCTGCCTGTCGCACATCGGAGGACAGTCTAACCGTGGTATACAGGATGCTCAAATGAGTTTTGCTTGTTTGATATTGACATCGCTGTGGCCAAAACATCTAACTAGAGAAAGTTAACTTCATTCAAATGAACTTGGTATTATTTTTGGGGCGGAGAAGGCGAATCGGAAATTTCGCGGAACCAGATTTTTATGCCGGCAAATGAACCACGGATGACCGTGCTTCGTTCGGATTGACGGAACTCAGCGCGGTACCAAATAAACTTGTTGCGCGCTCGCATTGGCCTGCATTTGACCAAATGGCCATTTTGAGCAATTTATTCAACCTTTTGGAGATCCGGAGGGTTATGCAGAGATCAGTGAAGCCGCCTGGGCCTACTGCCATTGTCTACGTTCCTGCCGGCTGCCCTGCGGCCGTGAGTCACCATGTTGCAGAGTCTCATGGAACCAGTCCAGCTCAATGGGAGAGGAGGCCAACCCCTGCCTGCCAACAAAGGCGCGCCAGTGGGAACAACACCCTCCCGTCATGCTGGCTTCTGGGACCTGCCGATGGACAGCGGAGGCCCGTTCACTTTGCTGTTCGTCAAAAGGCACCAACGTTTGGATCACAAGGGCATCTTGCCTGTGCGAGTTGGCCTGCAGTCGTCATTGCAAGCCTCATGTGTGCCTCACGGATGGCATTCAAGAAGCAGTTCTCGACAACCACATGGTGAACATTTAAGGAGGGAGGGATATGGAAAATCGGTTGCCTCCCACTTCGCAGCGACCGATCACCACCTCAGCGAGCGTCATGGCAGTGCCAGCTGAGAGGGGAGGTAAATACCTCCCCTTGAGGGAAGAACCAGCGATGAGTATGCTACCAAGACGTCTACGCGGATTCCTGCGAGAACATAGCGAGACTGTAGCGCAAAGCAGACAGGACACACGAGAAGAACGAACAACACGAGCGCTGTTAGCGCTCGTGTTGTTCGTTCTTCTCGTGTGTCCTGTCTGCTTTGCGCTACAGTCTCGCTATGTTCACGCACCAACAAGCCCAAAAAGCCACCCTTTTGAACCCTCCTGCGAGAAGACAGTTTCTGGATCCAGCCGGCAACGCGAGCGGTCGTCTCTTGCTGCCTTTTCCGGAAAATACCAAGGAATAGTGAGCACGGAGAATGCGGTGCACACGGGAGGACTCGTCGTGCACGACCGCCTGTCTTCTGGTTCCCAACAGCGAAGCGACCGATAAATACCGTACGCTCTCGCCGCCTCCCGCAGCAGACGCCCAAAGTATGCGGTGCGCACAGAAGATCACAGCAACCATATTCACAGCGCATGCAAATGTCCGCCGCTGAAGTCGCACCCCCATTCCCCAGCCAGTGAGTCAGAATTAAGTCCTTCTTACGTAGCCTTGCCCTTCCAAAGAAAATCCTTATTGATGTATAGCTGGCCGGCATGCTCTGTATTATTTGCGAGTGCAATGAACAGCTTTCGAGTATTAATGATGTGTCATTCCCGACCATGTCCCCTTTGTTCACCCTGCAGGTTGCTAGCGAGAACTCTGCATCCGCGGAGTGGGAGCGGGGTGTAATGCCGTCCCCTTGTAACCCTACACAGCACACCATGGACCAGGCAAAGTGCAAAAGTATTTGACACAGCCAAGGCTGCACTGCACACCTCCCAATCTCTCATGCAAAATGCAAACAGAGTTTCACCTGTGTTTCTTCGGTCTGGGCATTGATGTCGGCCCCTTGCGAAAGCAGCAGGGCCACCATTTCTTCGTGGCCCTCACGGGCAGCCTCCATAAGTGGTGTGTAGCCCTCGTCATTCACTTCCTCGATGTTTGCACCCCGCTCCAACAGCAGCATAGCCAGCTCAACATGGCCCCCACACGCTGCCAACGTAAGTGGAGACTCAAAGCTGTCCGTTGGCATGTTCACCTGCAGCAAATGGTTGCATCACGTGAAATGCCACATATTTCAAATGTGCTGCAAAGCAACCCATCTGTGCTATTACTGCAACACTAACCGACCAATTTTTTATTTATGGACAGAGTTGCACTACATCTTTCACTGTTTGTGCATTCTGTTGGTGCAGATTCCAAACCTGCCAATATTTTTTATATGCAGCAGGGAGTTTTAAATTTGTCGAGAAAAGCAGGTCTTTTGTTTGCAGGATGCTTGGTTAGTGAACATTCTATTTTTTTAGATGACCCATGGTCACGGAAGGCCTGCAGCAAGGCATAAATGCTCATTCTCCAATGACTTGGGCAAAAGTTAACAGCTTGTCAAATTTCACAAAGAAAAGGCTCATTTTGGTGACAACAGTTTATTTTCATAATTATCTAAGATGCACTAGCTTGACATAGGCATCACTCCGGAGCTCCTGCGTTTTCTTTTTCCTGCAAAAAAAAAAAAAAAAAAAAAGATAGTAATAATAGCACGAGCTGATGATCAGGAGACATCCCTCCTCCAAAATACTAAATATAAAAAATGCAGGCCTGAAAAATCGGGAAAAAAATGTTTGGCTTATTGTCTGAAATACCGACACTAACGGTTTCCAGTGTGGACGCACCATCTCACACAGACATAAATGTCCTTAAAATAAGGACATTGCTGGCAAACGGACTGCATGGTCTGGAGGCTGCTACCAGAGACTAACGTCTTCGCATCGCGACCGCCATTAAGTTGGCACCAAAGTTGCGGCATGCGACAGTCAGTACAACTTTGGTTTATGGGGTTTAATGTCCCGAAGTGACTCAGGCTATGAGAGCCGTCGCAGTGGAGGAGTCCGGAAATTTCGAACACCTGGGATTCTTTAACGTGCACAGCACACGGGCACCTTGCTCTTTACCTCTATCGAAAAGCGGCTGCCAAGCCGACATTCAGTCCTGCATCCCCTAACCACTTCACCCCCCCAAAAGTGATTAGTGGCACCGCATAACATTCAGACACTTATTTATTCAAGACTTCCGAATCCAAATGTCGCGGTTTCGAGACCACCGCTACCGCTTGCACCGCTCCTTGCATTGTCATATGGAAGGAAGCAAGCGCCAGGTGCGGTCTTGTAAGGGTACAGACTTCGACATTTGCTGGAAGGCTCAATCAGTCGTGTCCGTGCAAGCTGCTTTGGTACCCCTTTCTTATCTGCCCAACATGATAATGTAGCCTGTACGCAGCAGAAATCGCCCTGAAAATGTGCACGCTCTCACTGATGTGCTTAAGCACCACCGGAAATACAATTTATCGGGCCATCGGGGAGCGCCACCACTTCTTTGCGGACTGCAGGGGTGGAATAATTTCTATTCTATTTTATCGGTGAACGATTCCATGCCATTACCCTCTTCAATTAACCGGCCAAAAATTTCAAGATGTACATAATGAGGTGTGTTGCAGGGCATCACAAGAAAGGAAAAAGAACGGGAGGGGGGCTGCTTCAGAATTATGTTCACGCTCTAATTATGATCATGAGATGTGCCTTTTGTCGTGCTTTTTTGTCGGAATCTCTTCAAAGAGCTCTGTTAGTCACTGTAGCCTCGTCTGTGTGGAATAAAAGATGGCGTTGTTGTTCATGGTGGCTCCTGCAGGACGGCAATGGCCACGACTGACGGGACGGGATCGACATGCAGATGAACAGTTCAGACGCTGCTTTTGACTATAGAAGCAAACTGCCCAATGGCTGTGGCAAACTAGCTCACAAACTATGTGGCATTCACAAAGCTGCTCTTCAGTAGAATGGTAGGTGTGCGCGTTGCATTTCTTCACGTGGAAGCTTATCATCATTTAGCATCAATGGAGGCATTGGACAGACTCAACCTTACATGGGTACCTGCGTTTGGTGAGCCGTGTAAGCAATCGTCCGTGTTGCTGCATGCTGGATTCCACTGTCTAAGTCTGTTCTTTTCATTAACTGTACAGAGGAAGGATAACTGCTTGTCAACTTTTTGGAATGGTAAGAAAGTGTTTGCCTCCTAGTAATGGCCTGTATATAGGTTTCACCGTTAATTCCAAGGTTACTGTGAAAAATCAGGTATGGATGTGCCATAAAGACTGCATAGCTTTTCGGGTATCCAAAGACTGCCTTTTTAGCAGGTCACTTAGAGATGTATGCCTACAGTAAGAACTATTCCTCCAACTACGTGCAATCAAAGCTAAGCACGATTTGACCTCAATTGAAAGAGCCAAGTGCAGAGACTTGCGACTTCAGAACACATTAACGCGGATAGCTGCAGAAGCATATCAGGGTCGCGAAAAATGAGATTAAATACAGATTTTTTTTTTTGTCCCGATGTTTGGCCGCAAAGAGCCACGCCCCTCCTTTAAGCGGGGCTAAAAAATTCACACACTCAATCCTACTATAAGTAACAGACAAAACTTGCACTTAATATCATACCAGGTAGCATGCCATGCAGGCCACCACTGCATATATAAAATGAATGCCTTTGTGGGCACCAGCCGTAGCAGCACCCAGTCCAGCCCCAGCGCCACCTGTCCTCACCTGAGCACCTGAATCAAGCAGCAGCCGGGCCACCTCCACATGGCCGTCCATGGAAGCCTCCATGAGAGCCGTATGCATCTCGTCAGTCTTATGCTCCTGGTCGGCGCCAGCTTCAAGTAGGAACCGCACCATTTCTAGGTGCCCTGCACAGAGAAAACAGAGCAACCATTAGCACTCATTCATGCCACCAAAGCAAACTAAGTTCAGCTTCAAAGGCGTCAAAGTTCACTCCATACCCACTAACGAGGCTCGTCCAAACAAGGAGAGCTAGGACAGAGACTTATGTCTGCAAGTGCACCGCATAGCCAGAGAGCCAGATCTAGGGCAAAAACACAAAGGAGCCAGTGAGAAGATGTGCTATCTCGCCTACACTTTGCGGAATTGCTGACGGGGCATAGCCACTATCATGCAGGCTCAGCTACAGCAGTGGTGGGAGAACTCTGCGATGACTGCCAAACAATCTAGCGTCGCACTCGGTGTCTGCCACAGTGGGTGTGTGTTTGTACTGTGGTTTATGGCAGTGGATGTGTTTCCACTTTTGCAAGTTTGTGTTTGCACCCCGCCGGGGTGGCGCAGTGGTTACGGCGCTGGACTACTGTTCCCAAGGATGCGGGATCGAATCCCGGCCTCGGCAGCCACTTTTCGATGGAGGCGAAAAGCAAGGCACCCGTGTGCTGTACTATGTCGGTGCATGTTAAAGCACCCCAGGTGGTCGAATTTTCCGGAGCCCTCCACTTCGGCATCTCTCATAGCCCGAGTCGCTTTGGGACGTTAAAACCCACAAGAGGGTCTCTAGCAAGCCACTATTTTCACAATCCCTGACTTTTCCAAGTTTTCCCTGATTATTTCAGGACAAATTCCCTGACGAGTGAAGAGGCTCAAGAATGTAGCTGCTGATGATGAGCATGGACGAATAATTCCCAATAAAAAGCTATTTATTAATCATATTCTCCAATTTACAATGGCAAAAGGCTGTTATTAGTGTTAATGGCGGGAAAAACATAGCAAGTTTACTGAAAATTAAAAGCGCACTGATACCAGCCCCAGCAGAGCTCTTTAATACTACCAGTTGCGAAATTTCCTATAGGCGCCATGTATCAAAAACAGCAGTTCTAGTTGGTCAAAATTCGGGTGTATATAAGGGTGCTTCGATGCGAGGCACCTTAGGTCACGGTCGATCTCGAGGGAGAGCGCGCTAGCGAAAACTCTTAAAGTTAACAGCCATAGAGTTAAGGGGAGACACGTGTCTTAGAACGGTCGAAAAATGTTAAAAAATCGATTCTGAGACAAACTCATTTTTGGAACGTTTATCCTTTAGAGCATCTGCACTGAAATTATTAACGCTGAATTCGGCCAGGAAATTCGACAAAATCGGCTTTCAAAACGTTACAGCATTCACGAAATGCCCTCCGAAAAAGAGAAATTTTGTTCGAAATTCCCGCGTGCGTTGCAGCTGGCCGATCGCTGCCATCTTGGGCTGTTTTTTTGTGCGCAATTTGCACTATCTCAAACTGACTGCACGTGCCGGTTTTCCGAAGGCCGTTTATGGTCTCTGATTAGGTTTCACGTGGCACGTTTGAAAAGCGCGCCATTCCGAGTCTCCCATAGGCTGGCGTAATCAGCGCGTCATTTTTTTTTTCTTGCTGTTTTACGTTCGCTGCTGTGGCCTTCGTTTCGCTCCGTTCGTGGCTGTGGCCGTGTGAGTCTCTGTTTGCGCTCGTGTTTCTCGATGCACCGCTTTGTGCAGATTGTTTCCTTGCAGTCGAGATGCCGGAAAACAGTAGATTGTAACCATGCACGCTTTGAGCACTTGGAAGCCGTAAGAAACAGGCAAGGATCAAAAGCCAGAAGACATCGGCCACAAGCATGCCGTCGGGACAGTAGAGTTAGAGCCAGTGCAACTTGTTAGAGGTGTAGGGAACATCAACCACGCTAGCCGATGACGACACCGCGGGTTGAAATAACAGCGCGAATTGCATCCTGGATCACAGTACACTGCGTTGACGCCGCCGCCGCTTACTACTACGGCGCAGCCGGTGCACTGCCGTTCTCTCAGGAAAGTCCGCGACCAAACGCAGGTTTCACCTCGGTGTTAGCGCAGAATGTGATGCAGGTACAGAGTTCGTGATTATGGACATGAAAGTGTTAAGCAATTTTATCGGGCACGCGAAGCGCGGAACCTGCGGCGAGATCGCGAAGACGTGAGCGGTCACCCGCTGTAGTGTCAGAACAGACCTCAGATGTAGCTCAGCTCGCCGATCGCTTTCGCGCTGGCATTATTCCTGCTTTTTGTCGCATACTAATCTCACGCGGAGCTTGCACGTATTTTATTGAGTGCCCAACTCACGTGCGTATTGGTTCTTCTATTGTGGCAGCTCAGCCATGCGCTGGCGTCAAAGTAATATATTGCGCCTCGCCTTGCGGCGCAGCCGCAGTGGGTCAGCGAAAGAAAAAAAAAAAAAAAGAAACAACAAAAAACAATAAAAATTGCATGAATAACATACTTGCTGTGCACCAGCTTATAATAAAAAAGCACTGCGGAATATATCGTGCCATTTTCCCCGACTTGGAGAAATGTTTGATGGTTTCTGTGACATTTCCCAGATTTTTCCCGGTGCATAAAATTTCCCTGACAATTACCGGTTTTCCCGGTTACTAGACACCCTGCACAAACCAAACCAAGCCAAAGCAAGTTTGTGTTTGTGCCATGTTTGTGCCACAATGTGTGTGTGTGTGTTTAAAATGCGAACATTTTTTTTTTCTTTTTTTCACCACTTCTTGGTCTGATCCGGAGGACCCCGTTCATCTCCCAATGCGAAGGGAATAACCACAGACTCATCATCATCAGCAGTACCAGCACGGCCTATTATGTTTAAGCAGTACTGACTATTATTGTAATATTACCTTGGTGTGATATAGTGTTCACGAAGCAAGATCCACAAAATTTTCGAAGGGGCTACCATATTTTCTCGCACATAACCCACACAAAAAAGGATAAAGCGCATTTAAAAAGTGAAGGTGCAGATTAGCTGCGAACAAGTATTTGCGTGCTATGTACATTGATATGTAGAATTTCTTCCTGTCTCTAGTGATTTTTTCTTTTTGTTTTGCTGCCAGCGCCTGCATTCGCTCATGATACTGCATTTTGTATGCTTCATTTTCTTTTGCACCTGTTCACTATTCTAGAACTATTTATTACGTGTTGCGATTGCCTTTGTTTTGGAACCCTATATGCAAGCCACTGCCAAGCAAAAGGGAACTGCAGCCTTGTCAATGTGTATCTGACAGCAAACATTTTCTACGCCTCTGCTGTTGGTAACTTTGCAAGGCAGAAGTAAATGAATCTGAAGCATCAAATTTTTTTTATGGCAGATGGGGAGGATGTTGGCTTCACAGCAATGTGCGGCCTCCCGCACAGTCTGCTACCCCCGTCATCTATGCTTGTCAAGCCGATAAGAGGCCAACAATAGCCAAATCCCCATCCATAGTCTTTATTTTAAAAGAACACACATTGGCCATGTTCACCCCCACATTTTTGTGAGGTGGGCTTCACCACACAAACTGTGAACAGCATGTGACAGGCAGTTTCAGCGAGGTGGAAAAACAGATGCTGTGCAGACTGATGTAAGTAGGGGAAGTGTGTTTTGGTGTCGTTGCGGCATGATGCTTTTAAGAGCAAGATAAAAGACTAGGCAATTATTGGTCGAAATGGCATGTGGCTAAGGACACATTAGGCGGGCTAAAAAGT
Source organism: Amblyomma maculatum (assembly GCF_055883805.1). Taxonomy (NCBI): domain Eukaryota; kingdom Metazoa; phylum Arthropoda; class Arachnida; order Ixodida; family Ixodidae; genus Amblyomma; species Amblyomma maculatum. Next base: position 129,304,241 of record NC_139350.1, read on the forward strand.
GCAGCCATCATCGCAACAGGCTGGCAGCAAAGGCCAAAAAGCTCATCTGTGACCGGAGACACTGCCAGCCTGTAGATTGTCGACATGCTTGCTGTTGTGTGTACATGAGATGGGGGGCACTCAAGCACAAGGATGAATATTTGGGTAATCATTTGTCAAGCAGATCACACCTTGTCAGATGCCATGGTCACACACCATGGCCACACCTTGTCAATGTGCAAGCTTTGATGCCACTGACTTGCATGGGCATTTGGTGGGAGTCTGGCGGCAGTCCAAATTAACAGTAGCCAAATTAATGAGGTTTTATGCACACCTTTGAGAGCAGTAGTGAAGCCCCTGGATGACAACAGATTGGTTACCAGAATTGGACAGCAGTGGCAGTGCTCAGACGATCCTTTTGCAATAAATGTTTTGAAAACAAAATGGCCAGTTTGCATAGTAGCAACCACCTAGTCATACTTCTATTAAGCAAGTGCATAGATTATACAAAAGGGTAATTTCTTCTTTTCATTTCAAAAGGTATGAAGTTTGGAGTGCGGGCTATATGCGAGTAAATATGGAACATGCAGAGTAAACCAGGGCGCTTTTGGCTGCGCGACCTTCACTGCATGGACCCACAGAAATTATTATCTAAGCATAAGTGCTCACAAGAAAGCACCATTGGGTTTCCTTCCAATCCAGCGTCTTTCCTTAGCAAACACATTTCCACAGCCATTCCAAGTCTCAACAAGCTAGTTGTGTGGCACAGCTGTAATCTGCAAGACAAACTCCAGAACATACCCAAGGTCACTTTCTAATCTACTAAGTGGCCATGCTTAAATATGCGTGGCTTCAAAACAGGTGTACGTGTTGCTTTAAACAGAGAAGAAGCATTATTTGACAGCGCATAGCAACCATTATAGCAGTATTCAATCTCACATTAAAAATATTAATGCCATGTTAAGTTCAACTACAGCCTAAGTTATCTATTACCAACGCAGCTGTTCTTTCCAGATCATGGAGCTAGCAGACCCTTCACAGGTTGGCTCTCACTGCCGCTAGCTAGGTCCCTGGCATTCACTACACTGCAAAAGTGAGACCAGAGAGCTGATGGGCGTACCCTTGTAGCAGGCGAGAGTGAGCGCAGACTCCTTAAACTCATTGGAGTGGGTGTTGATGGAGGCGCCAGCAGCTACAAGAACACGGGCTGTGGACACGTGGCCAGCAGAAGCAGCCTCCATGAGGGGTGTGTGGCCATTCTCATTGTGCTCCTCGAGGTTGGCCCCTGCCTCCACCAGGGCTCGAGCCGCAGCCTCGTGGCCCCCCAGGCAGGCAAACATCAGTGGCGTGTGCCCTGCACCAACACACACACAACACCTCAACTTCCAAGAACAAAATTTCGACCCTAGCATGGCTTGTACAAATGCAGCTCAAAACAGTTATCGCTGACCAAGAGTCTTGCAGCAAGCGGTGAACACTTAAAGGACCTGGGTTCAAGTGCCCACAGTGTGGTCTGCACAACATGAGCGATACCTCCTGTGCCACCCTCCACTACCTTGAAGCTGCAGATTGACAGCTCTTGACACTCACAAGGCACCCACACCAGACAAAGAAAATTCACACCTTGTGCTGTCTGCGCATTGACATCAGCTCCGTGCTCTATGAGTAGCCGAACGATGTCAACATGGCCCGCAGTGGCCGCCTCCATCAGCGGGGTCATATCCTTGAGGCCTCGGTCCTCCACGTTGGCACGCATTGCCAGCAGCAACTGCAAGTTGAGCACAACACTGCTTAAGCCTCTTGAAGCACTATTGTATTTGCAGTGGGTTGATACTACGGTGTGAGACGCTGCAGGTACATCACTTTGGTGGTTTCAATGCTGTTCAAACAAGTCAACAAATGCAATCCCTAATTGTAGCCTCAATCGTTAGAGAGCAAGATATTGCAAAAGATCAGGGCACATAATCTGGAAGTGTATAATGAGCCCCAAATGTAGACTGCTGTGCAATGAGACCCAATGTTTTTGCAGTTATCTTGACCAAAATGCACTTGCCGTGGCATCAGTAAGCATAAGGCGAAAGTGAATATTACAAAAACATATACTGCAGGTGGCTACAGATTACAAAAAGCTGAACAACTTATATGATCAGACTGTCACTTTTGGAACAAAGAATGAGCCTTAGCCACACACATTTAATGTCCATATAGTGGCCATTTCCAGAATGCAGGGAACATTTCAAATGTACATGACTAAGACCACTACTGCCTATGCTAGTTTGACACTTTTTTGCCACCTTTGGAGACGCAAGGAGGAGGAAGTTTCAACAGAAAAGCAAAATTCTTTGGAAACCTCTGGACCGTGCATTCAATTGATAACCTTAAGGTGCACTAAAGAGAATTGAAGCTTGTCTCTATCACGGACACATAATCTACACGTCCTGAGCATATGTATAAGCTTTGAATTATTGTCCGATGTCCTATATGGTCAATTTCCCTTTTAAAATCAGATTAAATGTGCTAGCCAGCAATCCGCCCCTTTTTTTTTCCAATGTACGGAGTAGCTTTCAGGAAACTGCGTGGCGGCAAGTCGGCGGAGCAATATGCAGAGTAATCTTTGAAAACGTAGTTCGCTTGCTTTAGGCTAGTTGTTTCAGTGACATATTCTCCGAACCACAGATAAGTGTTGGTTTTATCAAAATATTTTTTCAACACTTCGAAAAACATTTATAAAGATTACTTTGGGTGTCTTCATGGTTTATAGTATTTTTCATTGACCACCACAGTCTGACGAGGTGTAGTCTCACAAAAGCAAACAGTGCACGTGTATTTTTATTTCTGTGGACCTAATTATTGTGGCTATGATGTCTGCCTATTGGGCACGAGCGCCCCCATTGGAGCGAATAGCGCTAGTGTCGACCTAAGCAAGAAAGTGACTCCTCTTACTGCTGCTGAAGCAGACGCTCGATTGAATTTGTGCATTTTAAAAGATAATAGTCACATTTATTCCTGAAGTTTGGGTTACTATAGTGGCCAGCCTTGCACTTTTTCATTTTGCATTGTAACTGAGGCTGCTGAAGTTTTTTAAGCTGTTGCTACGGCCCGTTACTGCTCTGCACCCGGACGTAAACGAGGGAACCCAGCACGAGCTGCCATCGCTACCCGAAACATAAGCTCCCAGAATTATCCTTCCTTAATTAAAATTTGAATGGGCAAATCAGTGAGTGATCATTTTCATGATGTGCGCTGCAGACATTTCAGCAAGCAAGATTTTGTCCTAAAGTTGGCGCTAAAGGTTTGGTGAGCAACAGAGGAAACGGCACGCATGTTATAATTTGCACTTATCACTTGTGAATTCTAACGATACTATTGCTGGGAGGATGGAAAAGATGCGGGCGTCTTCGTGGAGCAGTACCCTCCCAAAGAAAGGAGAGATCGTGCAAAGGCCAGAAGGTCTCAAATTATCCTAAATGAACACATTAGAAGATTCTGCCACTTTGTGCAGCGGTATGCATGGTGAGTTGTCTCAGGCAGCGTCTCCAATACTGTAGTAATTTCAAATGACAGAGTCCGTGAATAAACGAAATATAGAGCATTGCATGCATGCTGTGATGTGCTGGTCGAGATATGCGTAAAAAAAAGCACATGCTGTGCGCGGGAAAAACAAATATCCGCTCTAACCAAGAGTGCCAATGACTGTAGTCAGTGCGCAAGAATTCGCTGCGTGGAACACACGTCTTACCACTTTTTAAAAAATTCATTCCATGTCATCCTCGCAGTGAAACTTGCTTGCTTTACTATGTTCAAGGGAGCAGGCGAATGGTGCTGCTTCTATGCGAAGGCGCTCAACATCTGTCGGGCTCCTGCCAGTCCTCTACTCTTGCACGGGAATCCCTGTGCACTGACTACTTACATCTGACTGGTTGTGTGGTAGCTTCAGTTTTATTTTTTATTTTTTCTTAACAGCAGAAATGCTGCAACTGGTGCGCGTCGTCGTAGCAGTAAAGCTCGCCAACTTCGATAACTCCGATTCAGTGAAGTGTTTTTTTTTGCCGAATGACTGGGTCTCATACCTCAAACTAAACTTATATAGGCCCAGACCGAGGTGTATATTAAATAAATAAATGAATGAAATGCAATGCTAGCGCGCAGCTGAACTACCTAGGAAAGCATCCTGCAGCAGCCATTTAACGTGTGTTGTCCCACATACTTCGTCATGCAGGCGCTTCTGAGAGGTGGCGTCACGGTATGTCGTCGCACACAATATTCATGAAAACCCAATCAACAAATTAAAATCGAAAACTAAATTTTTCAGAACACCCCCCAGTACCCATTTAAGGCCAATCTAAGGCATAACTTTCCCCTGAATTGCATTAATTTGAATTGAAGAATGCTGCACGAAGTCAGCTATGACGCTAACACAGCCGTTGAAATGCTAGCGCTGCAAGGTGAGCACCACACTAAAACTAAATAAATATCAAAGAAAAAGCTCAAATTATTCTACCCACTGCCAAGCATAAAGGCAACAGCAATACAGCAAACTAACAAGATTACAAGGTGGGCAGATTGCACATGTTATCACCAACCAACACAATGACTGTGTACAGCGTCCACAGTGAAGAGTCAAAGCAGATGGCAAGTGAATGAGAATAACGTGCAGACTTCTGTAAAAATGTCAGCCTTAAACATTGTGACCACTGCAACACTGGTGCATGCCGCCCATTAACCTCGTCAGGAAAAACTGCACTAGCTCCATGCTCACACATGCTGGTGGCCAGAACCATCCATGAATAAGACCATCTGCAAAGATTACTATGCAACTGGCAGGGCACATGACATGTTCACTGTTGCTTCTGCAGATGCCACAACCAACAGTACCTGTTAATGCCTTATGATGAGCAACCTAATATGTGTTTTGCATCTTGCCTTAATCTTTGCCAACGCTTCAGAAGCATGCAACACAGTGGACGTGCTGGCAGCCTGAGCGAAGCACAAAAGAGCAAATACCTTAGAAACGTTCGAATAATTAGCTGCAATCCTAGGGAATGGCTGTGGAGAGGCCAAAGGGATGTGCATTGTGAGAGACTGCCTGAATGGGTTGAAGTCAAGCACTAGACCATCTTGTGAAAGTTAAATTGCTGGGCTTAGTTTATCATGTTAATGAAGCACATGCATCAAGAGAAAAAGGTTCCGACAAAAAAAGAAATTAAAGCATTCAAATCTAAGAAAGCGTAAATTTTTTAACAAGCAGCGGAGTGCAGAGCCATGCGCGAGGGTGCGCACAGCCACCACACCTTTGTCAGACAGGTGAATAAAATGCACTACATAATCCTTAAGTCACAAGCTACAACTAAAGCTGGTGAAACTGCTAAACATCACTTGTGCTGAATATCAATCCCATGCTGGGTGCATTTAAAGTAGCACCCATTACAAGTACCACAATGACAAAACGCATCTGATGGTATTTTGTACATCTTGCAGGCACATGATATATTTTCTCTACTGTTTGGCGACCCAAATAAAGCAGTTAAGCCACTACACTTTTCTTCTTGGTTTGGTTTTTAAGTTTGACATCCCAAAGCAACTCAGACTACAAGGGATGCCACAGTGGGGGGCACCGGAAATTTAAATCACCTGGGGTTCCTTTAACGTGCAATATTATCGCACAGTACGAGGTACCTTTTCCCCTCCATAGAAAAGTGGGCACCCCAGCCGGGACTGAACCTGCATTCTCGGTTTGCTGCTGCAGCTAAGTTCTGGAATCGGGGCAGTCGTCATGCTGTTTAAACACTATAGTGTCATGCATGTGAAGCAGGAAGTTTTCAGTACATGTTAAAGAGATCGTGAAATTACATTTACTAGAGCTAAAAAAAGAGTACACCATCGATGTTATACCACTCCTCTCTGCACCACAGAAGTTTTTGAACATCATAATGCTAAAGATTCTGTCGCAGAAAAGCTGGCTTTGTTGCCACCAGTGTTGGCACTGATGGCCGAGAGCGTAGAATCTCAAAAAAAGCAGAGAATATAATAAAATTCATGAGCATGTCAAACAATCTTCCCATTGGCGCCAAAATTCCAAGCGATGTTCTTGCAAGAAAAGAGGAAAATAATTGAACTGAGCTGAAAAAATTGGCTTAAGGTGGACTGTGGTGGGATTCAAAACCCAGGACCTGAGAGATGGACATGCTGATTTGGAGCTAAATAAAGGCAGATCTAGCAAATGCACAGTGGCCTGTAACCTGGTGAATTGTCTTAGAGATGCATACTTATTTGTTCATAAGTAATTACGAGCATGCAAACAAGGAACTATCATTATGCTAAAAATACAAACATTGATCACAGCGAAATGAACACTATGATTTGCTACACCTTTGAGAACAGCAGAGCTTGCTGCACGGCCACCCGTACATATCTTCTTTGAGAAAATGAAAAGAGTAGTAGCACTTCAATACTCCACGGGCAATCCAAACGCCTGGGTGCTTATCAGTGAAACTGCTGGTGAAAGTTCGGTTTTGTTTATGAGGTGTAACGTCCCAAAGCAGCTCAAGCTATGAGAGACGCCGTAGTGAAGGGCTCTGGTAATTTTGCCTACCTGCAGTTCGTTAACGTGCACTGAAATCAGAGCACACGGGCGCCATGCTTTTCGCCCTAACCCTGCACCCACCATAATGGTGCAGTGGTCAGGGTTTATGTGTGCACGTTGTTGGGCAAGTCGGTCACACATGCTTAAAGAACGGAAATGTGCAAAAAAAAAATAACCCAGACAAGAAGAGTGCAAGGACCTTGTGCTCTTTTGTCCAGGCCTTTTTTCTGCGCACTTCCATTCTGTAAGCAGTGGTTGGGCTGCTCGATTGCTGTGCCCAAGGATGCGAGATCAAATCTCGGCCGTGGCAGCCACTTTTTGATGGAGGCAAAAAGCAAAACGCCCATGTGCTGTGCGATGTCAGTGCACATTAAAAACCCTAGGTGGTCGAAAATTCCAAAGCCCTCCACTACAGCAACTCTTATGGCCTGAGTTGCTTTAAGGGGGGAGCTGTGTTACGTTAAACCTTGAAAACCAAACCAAACCACTGCACCACTGCGGCGAGGTTGCTTGTGAAGGCTGCTAGGGGGCAGCGTAGAACAGAAGAGAAGCTGCTTGCCGTGCTAGTGTTTAGAATGCGATATGAATGGAATGCGTAACTGGTATCGCATTCTGCTTCTAACATAGCCTTCCTACTTAAGTAGGGAAGAGGAGTGAGCCAACTGTAGTCAAGGTACCTCCCTTCTTGCCTCTGCTCCTCCACTCCATTGGACCTCGGAAGAAACTTTGAAGTTAGCTCCATTAATGCCGAAGCCAATCGTCATCATCACTACCCTGACCATGCTCACTGCAGGGCAAAGGATCCCCCCTTATCCTTCTTATTAACCTGGTCCTGTGCCACCAAATGTATCAGCGATAAAAAATGATACTCCTTCACTCGCCCCTGAACCCATCACACATTGATGCAAAAAAAACGAGTCTCGACTGTTCATCATGTTGCACCATCCCTCCCCCCCCCAGCATCACTAAGGTACATCCAGTGAGAAGGCTCGCCCAGATCCCCCGCTTTACGTTGAAACAGGAGCAGCGAAAAACACACTAAGGTGTTGCTCTAATCATTTGCAAGGAGTTCTCAAGTAAAATGGTATGATCCACACCTTTTAAATTTTACTAATACTCACAAAGACCACCTCCACAGATGTATTGCACTATAATATGACCACCATCTTGATCATTTCAGAGTCTTTAAAACCTAGATGCAGTCGAATTTTGTTGTCGAGGTGCTGTGCAAGGGTAGCTGAGAAACTAACAGTGAACTGACCATTCAGATCTCCACCAGCACAAACTAAAGGAGAAAAGGTTTTTTACAATGTTGAAATGTGAAGGGTTACTTCTGATATAGTGTGGGTATTGTGCAAAGGACTTGATCTGTGGGTCAGCGTGAATAAACAACTGCAGATGTAGCTTGCTGGAAACAATAATGCTCATACCGCATAAGAGCACAGTCTCAGAGGAGAAAAAAATACTCGCATGATCATGATTAAACAAACTATTGCCATGTGCCTGTAGTTTCAATTTTACAGTAAGGTAAAAAGTTGGGCGAGCTGGTAATTAGACATGTGCTTGTCCAGTTCTGTAAATGTTTCGTCGTCGTCTTTTTTAGCACAGTGGATTTTTTCAATCACGTTCAATTTTACAGCCAGCAAGACCACAGACAAACAGGAAAGGTGCAGCAGTCAATCTTTTTACAAGAAACATCAGTGGCCGCTCTACGCCACAAAAGGTCTGTCTAGACTTAAACGTAGGAAGCACACTTGAATGTTGAAAAAAGAAAAAAAAAAGGGGGGGGGGGGGGGCACGAGACGCATCATAGCAAATGTATGCAATCTTTTAGTTTAGAAAAAAAAAAATTGTAATTTGGAATAACTTAGCTGCGGGAAAATTAGCTACATACAAAAAAAAAATTTTTGAAGCAGCTTATGAGCACCTTCCACATTTTTCAGAATTCGAACCAGCTTAATGCAAACAATGGTAGAGCCAGCCATGGCCGGGCTAAAGAGGACTCTCTCCCCTTTAGCCTGGCCATTAGCCAGCAAAGGACCAAGTAGCTAAAACCCAATTCAATTTCACTGGGAAATCAATAGCCTTTCTAGTGCAGAAGAGGTGTCAGTGTGACTTAATTATGGCTCCAGTGGGTGTCTGCGATGAGCAGGCCTGTGAACAATTTGTACTTTTAAGCGTGGAGTCTGATGCCCCGAGTGAAGCGAGATTTCGGCAAGGCAGCGGTGAAATTTTGAGGCACGGGTAAGTAGCGGCGCGCCCGTCTTCGCGGCCAAGTATTTCACCGAAGAATTGGAGAACGAACCTCGGGGACGCATAGCAAAATTCACGGCGATCTCCGCCTAGTCTGTATGTTCTCTAAACGTCGCTCAGTGAATTGCACAAAGTGAACAAAGGCGAAGCGATGATAGAACTCTCTTTTTGTCATAGCACTGAGCCACGAGCGCGGAATCGAATACTTCGGTGGTTTGATCGCACGTGAGCGCCCGCACGCGCAACCCGAGGACGATTGGAATCTAGTTCTGACGTCGGCGTTCCGACGATCGCTGTTCTACATTTTACAGGGCTGCATGCAGCTGCCATCTCCGCCCAGCATTAATGCTCCGCTAACGTCGCTCGTCAAAATGAGAAGGCGACTACACTGAACTAACAGCCATGCAACCATGGAGAAAAAAAAAAAAATAACGGTTTTCTTTTTTCGTTTTTTTTTTTTTTTACTCCATGCATGCCACGTACAACCGCCAACTCGAGAAACCTGGTGGTATGACTTCACGTTACGCGTGAGCAGAGGAGCCTTAAGCGTGAGGAGCCGCAGGCGCAACCTAGCGACGATAACAGTAAATAAATTAACACTGACGCCGACGTTATGTGGCTTTGTTGGTCCTATGGTTGCCTAAGAACGTTGGTTAGGGCTGCAGCTGGACCTAGGCCGCCTGGCACGAACGAATACGGAGGACAGCACGTCAAGGCTATGGCAAGATACCTGAGCACGTATCGACCACGGACCCAGCTGCAACAACAAAAAAGCTGCGCGGTCTTGGCCCTTACCGTGGACGCGATGAGCTGGAACCCCGACGGCTGTCGTTCCCCACGCGCTGAACCGCCGGGCGCACGAAAGCACGCGACCTCGCACCAGGCACGGGGTCACGACTAGCTCGCCCCGCGCGCATCGTGGCCTTGAGAAGCGATCTTGAAGGAAGAAGACACGTAGAGAGCTAATCGTAATTAGGATGCCATTGTAACGAGGGAGAAGAAGAAGCAATCAGGATCCCTCCTCGTGTCTGTGCTCCACCGCCGAAATTAGTTGACAATTACTTTAATACACTAATTCAGTTTGTGTAGGACATTTGGCAGTCCACACTGAACCCTGGCCAATCCCCCTTCGAGGATATGTGCCAAATATCAAGGCAGAAGAAGAAGAACCTCTGGAAGCCATTGGCGTCGTTCCGCGATAGCTGCCACCTCACGATTCGAAAGCGTCGAACACCGACTGCGTCGACACCGAACCAGGAACTGGCAAGTGCTTTGATCTCCATTTGTGCTGTTCCGCGGGCAAAATATTTCTCTAGCCGTAATAGCTAATAAGCCGAGACTGGATATTACGCGTCCCTTTGCCGTTGGGATCAACTGACGATCGCGAGGACGTAGGCCCCTCCGCATGTAAGCCCCGCCGCCGCGCCACTCAGTGGTTTCGCGTTCGACAATGAACCGGCGGACCCATGCACGGTAGAACCGGGTTCAAAGCCATCGTGTTTCGATGGAGAGGAAACAGGGCGTCCGCGTACCGCATGTGATTTTATTTATTAAGGCGAAGGTCTTTCTCGGCTCATGGAACGAAATCCCGTGCGCGAGGTCTGTCATATTCCGCGAGATTTCACGATATTAATTCTTATCTAGCGTTCGTGCCGTCTGCAATGCCACACTTGAACGCGCGCCAAGGAACGCCACGCGACAGAAGCGATGGTGTCCAAACTCGCACTTTTCGGAGAAAGTGTGAAGATACTGCGCCTTTCCTTTCCTGTAAACCAATTACATGCAGCACTGCAACGAAAGCCGATGAGAGGCAAATGGTAGCAGAAGGCATCTAAGAGATTTATACTCTTCACTTTATTTAGAGGCTGTCGAAGAAACGGACAAAAGTGAACACAAGCAACTTGAAATTGCCCGGGGCCCTCCACTACGGCGTTCCGTTGTGCACTTGGTTAGCAATAATAATAATAATAATAATAATTGGTTCATGGGAAGGGAAAGGCGCAGTATCTGTCACACTTGCTTTGTGGACACCTGAACCGCGCCGTAAGGGAAGGGAGGAAGGTGGGCGTGAAAGTGGAAAGAGAGAGAGGAGAGTCGTAGTGGAGGGCTACGGAGTAATTTCGACCACCTGGGGATCTTCAGCGTGCGCTGACATTGCACAGCACACGGACGCCACTTAGTTTCGCCTCCATCGAATCGCAGCCGCCGTGGTCGGGTTCGTTTTCCGAGTTTGCGTCGTTTTCAGAAGCGCTTTCTCCCTGACCTCAAGTCATCTGATAGGTGGAAAAACACTGGACGTCAGTTCAGTTGCCACCACTTGCAGTTACGGCGTTTTCACCCATCAAGACTGAAGACGGACGATATATTGAAAACGACGCAAACTCGGAAAACGGACCCTGCACGCACTACCACGGTTGGCACCGTTAGCGTGCCCGTTGCTAAGGCTACCGCTCGTTATCGACAAAAGTTCAGTGCCGTAAGAATTTGATGATTTAATAGCATTGCCGGCGTAAATTAACCATTCGGCGCTATGCTAACGGAAAATCCAGGACTCGTCTCGGGTCAACGACTAGCTGATGCAACTCGGTTAGTTTTTTTTTTTTTTTTTTTTAAGCGAAAGCACCAACATTGATGATTAGTCATGATGGTAATTCACGATAGTAATGAAATGATGTAATGATAGTGATACATAAAAAATAAAATCAAATCAAGCGCAATAAATAAAATAACAAAACAAATCAATAAAGTGGGATAAAATAAAAATGAACAAAAGCAAAAAATTACGAAAACATCGCGGCAGCGCTAATATACTTTAGCAATCTAGTGCAGTTTCTGCGCTGACCCCTATTTTTTTTTAGCAGAAGCAATATCACTGAAGAAGGAAAAAGTGACGTTTTGATATTTTGTTAGGCTTTGGAGAAAGCAAGACGCAGTATACATTTGGGTGGACATCACAGAATGGTGGTCACACTTAATCAGGTCATGGTCGCACCACATTTTCGAAGGTCAATAGGGGATGGGGCGATTCAATCAACCACTCAGCATGGTAATTCATAATACTGATAAAATTATGATAGTGGTACATAGAAATAATAAAATCACGCTCCAATAAAAATAATAAAAATGAATTAATGTGAAATAAAAATGAACGAAAGTAAGAATTAAACATCGCGACAGCGTTAATGCTTTAGCATTCCCCCATGCAGTTTATGCTCTGACGGCAAATTTTTTTTTTTCATACAAAAACAATCACTGAAGCAGTAAAAGGTGACTTTTTGATACTTCGTTGATAACCGTCATGTTTGTAAACAATGGTGGCGCTGCGATCGGCAGCGACGTGGGGTGTAGGCAAAAGCGCAGCGTGCCTACACTGCGCAAAGCGACGCTGAATTCGAAACCAGTTCGCGCGTGCGAATATTATGAAACGTAAGCTTCGCTTATGCGTAGAAATAGCTTGGTTTATGCCTGGAGAGTATTTCCGCACGTTATCAGCCGATTAAAGCTGTAATTACTTGGCGAAGAGCGCTGAATTGGCTTCCTTCTCCGTGGCCTCAACAGCGCGCGGCTATACGGTACGTAGGCGACTGCAGGAGTGATTAAGTGAAATAAAAACGAAAAAGAGCAATTTATAAGAAAGACTAATAGTCAACTTTGTTCAACTCTCGGGCATATTCCTAGCGCATGCAAGTAGGACGACAACATGAATGGCTGGAAGTATTTTTCATATGACAACTCTATTGACTGGCTTTCTGCTGCTTCAAGCACTCACTCTAAAGAACAATATTATGCTACTATATATAGTAAACTAGAAATCACATTTCTAGTCCACTTTACCGGCAACTTAAGCAATAAAATTTCGTATCTAATAAGAAATCAATCCTTTAGTTCATTGTAACATGTTCGCAAAGTGCGCTGCCAACTTGTTTTCGCCTGCTCGATAAAAAAGACGCTCGACGTCCGTCTCATCTTACAGATGTAGCAAGGTCATAGACAGGTTAATATGTACATAAAGGCCAGTAAGAAATTTCTCATTTTATTCTCTTTGCTCTATAAGAGAGACGCATGAGTGCAGATCGCACGATCGCTTGCAGCGAAATTTGCGCGATCTGCTGAGCTTTTTTAATATACTTCGATATTTTTTATTCGTCCTCTTATTCTGCTTATTTTGCCCCCCCCCCCCCCCCCCCCATAGTCGATTACACTTCAGGACATTAAACTCCATGTACCATATATACTTAAATATCCTGCTCGATCAGAGCTAGGTTGTACGCGGATATTTAATTCGTTCGTAAGGATCTTATGACCTCCAAAAATAAAATTACAAAATATGAGAAATAACGCTGTGAGACTGCCCGGATCATAACGATGTTTGCTATAGAACCAGTGATGAAGAGTCACTCGTTGAAACTCGCAAAAGTATAAACAGAGAAAAGCTACTTTATAAGTCCGGGCCTGTTATTGCCGGCAATGTCGCACTGGAGTAACCGCCTAAAGTAATTGCAATTACCATCGCAACAGCTTTTGTGTCCTTTCTGTGTGAACATATGCAAGGGCAGTACTGCAAGTGAATGGAACTCGCAGTGCAGCTTCCCTGCGGGATCATACGCACACGGAATATAGGGGGTATTCACTGACGCGTGGTGCATTGTGGGTAATTGAGGCGCAGTCGGCCATTTTTGTGTCCACGGAACGAACAGGGCGAACGTACGTATCAAGTGCTGTCGTGCGGTTCTACAAGCAGTGGCATCCGCAGCTATATGTTGTTTATTGAGCTATCGTAGACTGTAATAGACGCGTGCACAGTATAGACAACGGAAGCTGAAGAGCTGCGCGAGCGACCTCGGCATTTTAAGGTTCCAGAAGTACACACGAACAACTCCACTCGAACGAGACACCTCACCGAGATGCGACGTCACGTATGGCTGGCACGGCTCAACCGCACAAGTATCATGGAATATGAGAAATGTATGTCAAAATGGGCTGGACTGGAATCTTCCAGATGTGCCCTAGCAGCCAGCTCTTGTCACTATCCGTGCACGACTGTTCTTCACGCGCTCGGAAGACACATTCCCGGTAAAAGAGCAGCGTGGCAATGTATCGCTTCCAGTCATGCGCATGCATGCAGCGCACCGCCAACACCTCCTCGTCGTGTTTTGCTGCAATAAAATCCTTCAAAGAGGGCTCGCTAAACTGTGTTTGCCGTACTTGCCTCATTCGATCAGAAGAAGTCGGATGTTCGCATCGTCTGTGTCGGCTGCTAATCAAAGCAGACCGCATGCAGATTCGGCGAAGGAACGTTGGCGGGCAGAGTTGTTTTGCAGAAGGTTTGAAGACCTTTATAAATTTATTTATCTCTAATAACAAATCAAGTTTAGCTTGGCCAAAACTGCGCTGTATTTCAAGAGTATTTCAAAAAGTTATTTCGAGCCCAAAAGACAACGAGGTGGCGCCACCGGTTTCATCGCTGTGCTCTGTGGCAGCGGTTTCTTTTGCTTCCTTACCGCCACAGACGATGCAAACATCCGACTTCTTCTGATCGACTGAGGCAAGTACACCAAATAAGTTTTGTATAAAAGATACTGACTACCAAACGCCATTTCTATGCAGAATATCAGCTACAAAAACTCAGCGGGTTAGTTGGTATAAACGTTGGACGACACGCACGTAATTGCACAAAGAGCGAGTTCGTCTGCTTCAACCGCGGCTCTTAACACAGCCGCTTGTAACGCAGTTGCTTTCTTCGAGTGGTCAGTAGGCTTGCGATTGGTTTCTAATTGTGACGGAGCTCGTCCTTAAGACAAAAAATTCATGAATGTCGCATATATTTATGCGTGGGCACAGGCCGACGCTTACCGTACAATTGCGTATATCGACTGCACACGGGTCGGTACTAAAGTTTTGTTTCGAACAGGTATCTGTCCGCATCGCGCACACTTTGCCGATAAATCGAAATGTCACTCATGATACCGATTGAGTTTTCACAACGGTGCTGGCATGAGGCAGAGTGACAGAGCAAACGGGCGCGAACAGCTAAGCTAACCGCCGCCCCGTACTAGTACTAGTCAGAACAGGACGCAAAGATGGCGTCGGCTGCGTGCTGACGTCAAGCTGTGACGTTACGTGAATACCCCCTATATCGCGTCTGAACTTCCTATGACTTGATAGCATACCAAAACGGGCACGAGCTGCAGGCGTTCTTGCGCTATTCGTCGTGCCGCCGAAAAGCAATCATGACAATTAAGGGTTGCAAACGAACTGATCTAGTTTCGGTGAAGAACTGCAACGCACGTTAGCCGCGAAGGCAATCCGTCACCGAGGAGTCTACTTGTCGCGCTCAACGCTGCTGCCCTTCGCACTTCTCTTTTTCCTACCGCAAGAAACATGTTAAAACAAGTGCCATTTTGCTTTTCGTGCCTCAAGGCGCAATCAACCGCACCACAGCTCGCAGAAATACTGGGAATTATGCCCGAAAACACAGCAATCGCCGTGCGTCCAATGCAGACGGCCCGCGCTATTGCCTACACCACGAAGTCACTACTGTCGCCAGCGCCGCCGCATCTCCGCTGACGTCACGGGCTGACGCTTGTTAGAATGGTAGACACCTACACATGGTCGCACCACATTTTCGAAGGTAAACTGGCCTCGAGATCTAGGGTGCCTCGATGCGCGCGCCCCCGCGGAGGCGCGGGCATCGAGGCACCCTATCGAGATCGAGCAGGAGTCGCCACATCGCGGCGAACCCTACTGAGTGTGGATATGTGTTCGCTTCGCCTGCCAGCCAGCAGTGGGTACATTCGATTTTCCAGTCTCGGACTACTTGCTGACAGGTCTCGGCTTCCGCTCTGACAGGGAGCACCGTGATGGTCACATAACCTTGCAACCTCTTTCCATCGTCTACTTTCAGCCGACGGTTCCAATCTTCATGTCACCACCACTCAGTTCTTTCGCAGTAATGCAGCACGCACGTTTATCTTTTGGCGTGTGTGTAACACTAAAAATAGACAACAGCTGCGCCAGTCAATAGGTGATTTTTGCAAACGGAGCGTGACATGCCTGAATGCGAAGCGTTTCACCGGCAGCAAGGTTGGTTTGCCGTTGCCACTAGTGACGTTCCTCTAAGGACCCTGTTTCACTGCATTTGAAAGCTAACGAAAGCGTTTGAAAAGACATTTACAATAAGCGTTAGCTGCTTTAGTACACAGAGGTTCACTCGCGACGCTTTCAGACCTACGAAACAGGTGAAGAACATGACAGCACGAACAAAATCAGTGTTCGGGGCTCAAGACGCTTCCAGCTGTAGATAAAATAAGACATGAAAGCGAAGATGCAACGCTGGAGCTGTGGCATTATTTAGCGCACGATATTGTCTGCAGGAACACGAAAAGTACTCAGAATGCGCTCGCAGTCTAATACCCTGTCACACGAACACTTTCGATCCTCATTGAACTCGATCTGCATTCGACTCAATGCAGATCGAGATTGTCACACGGCAACTTTCAAGTGCAGTCGAGCTCGAGCCTGCTTGACCTCAAGCTGCTTCCTCAACCGCTCTTGAGATTTCAAGAACACTCAAAAGTGGTCGTCAACATTCTCGTCATCAGCGAGCTCTAAAATTTGAAAACAAATAAATGAAATAATAACATACAAATATATTAATGCATAATAGAACATTTTTAAAACCAAGACCGACTGAAATATAGACCTCCAGCGCGCACCTTCTAGTTCATAGCCTTCGCCGCTAGGGAAAGAAACTACGGGCAGCCTGGCGCTACTGTAAACCTGTTGATAAGAAAGGTCTATTAGTTCTGTCATTTTTATTCGCCTTTATAGTTTAATTATCTGTCCACGCTGTAATGCACAACCACCTGTCCAGCGCATGCGCAGCGGGTAACTGCAGTCATAGAGTTCCTTACACTAACTAGAGGGAAAGCTGAGGGCGCTGCACTTCAGCCACCATGGGCGCGCTAAGAATCATGGGCCGGTGTGCTACTTGTTGCGGGACAGTCTGTTTTTTTCAGGTACATGGAGTGGCGTTACTGCGATGTTTCTTTTTCCTCATCATCATCTGAAGGTGCGTACATAGACCGCGAAAGACATAGTAGCGAAGGCGCAAAAGCAGACGTCGCCAATAAATGGTTTGTTTCCCGAAATGCCACTAAAAACTTCCTTCAGTGATTGCACAACCATAAATATTTTCATAACGTTTTTTTTATTTCAAAGTTTGCCTATTAAGTGCGAAATATTGGTATTTGTGCTGCTCAAAACTAAGCCAATAGGATAAAGAGCCATTGCTTATATTGGTTAAATTTCACACTGACATGCTGTTTCTCTCTCTTTTTGCAATTTATAGTCACACTATTCAATCTTAGGACATTATTTACGGTAGAACAACGTTTATCTTTGCATTTGTTTTGGCCAAAAGTTGTAGTTCTGCACTCGGTAGCTCTCCGGCCCATGATGCTTTGAGCGCCCATGGGGGCTGAACTGGCCGTCTGGAAACTCCATGTAAACTCCCATAGACGGCAGCACAGCTTTCCCTCTAGGCAAGAGTAAGAAATTATAACCAAGGTCAATGTACAACCGCACAAAGCGGAACCGCGGTATGTCCTCTGGCGAGAGAAAAGCAAAAATAAACACTCTCCGCTAAAATACTTTTTTTAAGTATAGTTCGGACAGTTTTTTTTTAGAATTTAATTACAATTTGCTTAAAAGTTTTATAATTTAATGATGATGATAATGGCAGACGAACATGTTAACCGAGCGCCCTTAACGGCGAGAAAGGTAACAAAAGTTGGCGCACGCGGTCCCATAGGACCCTGTTTACTGTGCAAGTCTACTTCAGTCAGTCTTGTTTAAAACATTGTTAGAACATTCGTAGAGCATTAAGCTTGTTTATATTGAGCTAATTTTATATTCTCGATACCACGGTCCACTGCTTGTAAGATGGCGTCCCCCTCGACTGCGTCGGCGCGGAAACTGTGGAGCGAAAGAGAAACTGCAGCACTCATCGACTACTGGGTAGATTAGGTGACCCGAGACGCCAAAAGCGAAATGCTGATGTGTACGCTGAAATCGCGCAATCATTACCCAATCTCGCGTTTCTTTTTGAGACTTTGCGACTGGCGGTAGACGACAGCAGACAAGCCACCGTGCTTTAGCTGTCGTCGGAACATTTGGCGTTATTTAGCACACACGAAGGAAATTTCTCAATGCTCATTGAAAACACCCATGTAGCACCGGATGCTTCAATTCTTCTTGAAGGCCTCAGTACAGATGGAGTTCAATGAGGATCGGAAGTGTTCGTGTGACAGAGGTACCGCCGGCTCAGAAGCTTTACTTGTGGGAGGGGCTTCTGGGCTGTCGCCGTACAGCTGTTAGCAAGTAGTCCCGGACAGTCCGAGACTGATGATCGAAAGTACCCAGTGATTTACGCGCGGGCACGAAGCGTGTAAGCGTTTTGTCTTTTTCCGCGGTTCTTGCGCGTTTTTGCTTGTCTGTCTGCCTCTTGCAAAAGAAATGTGAACAGGCTATCATCCCACGCTCGATTAAAAAAAAAATACTTGTCCATATCGAGTATGTCAGAATGGATATAAGGACATCATCAGTCTGTCTTTGGCTCTTGAGATTCTTTGATGCGTGGAGTCTCAAACAAAGCGGTGCCGTCGTTAGGCGCCGCGTCAAAGCAAAACAGGTCGCTCTCGTCAATACAACTTAATGCAAACGCGGTTGGAATACCGCAGCTACTGAAGCATTCGACCACAGACTGCCACATGACAGAATGCACTTTGAACAGGCCACTCTGTGCCTTCTGTATGCACAATCGAGTAGTGAGTACTTTTTTTTTTTTTTTTTAATCTGAAAGCATTACTTCGCTATGTTCGCAGATTTCTGTCTAGAGACAGCGTCCGCAGGCCACTGCAGCAAAATCGTGTCCGCAGCAATTGTGAGTAATTGAGAAGTTGTAGAGGTTAATGAGTGGTGTCAATCGATAGGGGACGTAATGTTGTGTCCAAAAAAATAATTAGGCCAATAAGTTTTTAGGTAATTAATTAGAGGCAAACAATGTAAAAGGAAAGGCACCATTAACGGCTTGACGCCACATTTGAATGTATCAAATACTAAAATAGAGTGACGTCAAGATGCATCACACTAAATAGTTAAATCAGTCAAGGTGATGTCACGCAACCTGAAGTCGAGCCAAGGAAGGGTATAGGAAGGGATTGGCACACAATTGGAAAGCACCAAAGACTAAAATAGAAAATAGTTAATTCAGTCAATTAGGGTGATGTCAAGGATGTCATCATCATCATCATCAGCCTGATTATACCCACTGCACCTCTCCCATATTTCTCCACTTAACCTGGTTCTGTGCTAGCTGCATCCACTTGACCCCTGCGACCTTCTTAATCTCATCCGCCCACCTAACTTTCTGCCGCCCCCTGCTACGCTTTCCTTCCCTTGGAATCCAGTTTGTTACCCTCAGCGACCATCGGTTATCCTCTCTGCGCACTACATGTCCTGCCCATGTCCATTTCTTCTTCTTAATTTCTACTAGAATGTCGGTAACTGGAGTTATTTCTCTGACCCACTCTGCACGCTTTCTATCTCTTAATGTTACCCCTACCATTTTTCGTTCCATAGCCCTCTGTGTTGTCCTCAACTCAAGTAGAACTCTCTTGGTTAGCCTCCACGTTTCAGCCCCATAGGTGAGTACAGGCAAGATGCAACTGTTGTATACTTTCCTCTTGAGCGATACCGGTAAGCTGCTAGTCATAATCTGCGAGTGCTTGCCAAATGCGCTACATCCCAATCGTATTCTTCTTGTTATTTCCTTTTCGTGGTCCGGATCTGCGGTTACTACCTGTCCTATGTAGACATATTCGCCTACTACTTCCAGTATTTCGCTACCTAATGTAAACTGCTGTTCCTTCCCGAGGATGTGACATCACGCAACCGGAAGTAGAGCCGAAGAAGGGCATAGGAAGGGATTGGTGCACAATTTGAAAATACCAGACTAAAATGGGTAAACAAGTGAATTAACGTGAAGTCACGCAACCGGAAGTAGAGCCGAAAAAGGGCATAGGAAGTGATTGGCACGCAATTTGAAAGTACCAAAGGCTAAAAGGGGTAAACAAGAAACAAATTAAGCAACTACAAGCAACCAACAGCAGCATCCATGCTTTCGCATAACTGCAATGCCGATTTGCAGTGCTCAATTATTTTTTTTTGCAAAGCCTCAATCGCGGTGTCTCAGTGGTAAGGCACTCGACTGCCGAGTTCGACAATGGGGTTCAATCACAGGCAAGGCGCTCCTTTGCCGTGGAATTTGCATGTTAAACAACCCTTGGTGGTCAGCAGCACAGCCCGCCACTACATCATTCGTCGTAACAAACGTCGCTTTGGTGCGTTAAACCCCATATGCATTTTTTTTTGTTTTTGCTGTTGAAGGCTTCTGCACATTCGTGGCAGTGAGCAAATTTTGCTTCAGAGAAGTGCTTGAACGTTTGAAAAACATATCTTCCCAGCACCTAATTCTTGCACTAAACACAACACAATGCACCTAGACCAATTTGCTTTGCTGGTAGCCCATTCCCTTTTAAGTGCTGTCTCCCGAGCAAACTCGTTTCTGACAAGGGGAGTAAAATAGCCTCGTATACAGGCTTATCTATTGTGCTTAAATCGGAAATACATTTTTATAGTCGCATGATAAGATGAACTTCATTTCTTTCGGGATAGTTTTATATTCGGCACTTGTTTTGCAAGGAACACTAATATTTTGTTTCGCATAAGATTGGGTCACTGCTCCATAATTACAGTGACAGAGAGATCTTTAGCTTCTCAAAATTCCTTGCCAGAACATGAAGCGCCCATGAAGCAGTTTTTTACGATGTCTTCGCCGCGGCTGATACGTAGCTTGCACGTTAACATTATTGAAAATTTATCGCCGATAGTTCTAAATTTTGTCAAGTGTGTAAAATTTATGTGGAAGTTTATTGACGCTGTAAAAACTATTTACAAAACTAATTTACCATTCATCAGCATCACACACATCAGAAATGCATATAACTGGCTCCGTGCTACAATATCAGATTCTCTGACATTGGCCGCAAGAAGCATTCACCTCGTGAGCTCGGCAAACTCAATCCACTCAGCGCTCTACACTTGAATAGTCAGCTTTCCTGTGCGGTGAGGTTTTTGGGGAATATATTTGTGCCTGCGGTGGCTGTCTATCCACAGTTGATGTGAACTCAGTCTACGGTGACCCGCCGAGCAATACACTATCAGTTCTACATTTATCAAGCTTAATTCTGGAGTCAAGTACGATACAATGAATCGGGGTGTGTATTCATTGTAAAGCACTGAAGACCATGCATCTGCGTGGGCTTGATACTAAATTTGCCTGTCTGACACTCTCGTAAGACACGCACACACTGTTGAAAAGGTGATAAGAAAAACAAAGCTGTCATGAGGCAAGCGATGCGCGCACAACATACATATATATATATATATATATATATATCAGCAAAAAGCATGCAAAACGACGCCAGTAAATCTTAGACGGGTGGTTGCCTGCCTTGTGTTTTCTAAATCCGTGCTTTTGCTGCTGCACTGGCGAAATCGGATTTTTCCTGCAATGCTGGAACAGTCTCAATAGTAAATCGCTAATGCATTGCAGAATACACGTTTTATTCGCCAAGAAACCTGCCGTAAATTTGCAAGCAAACCTACGCCACGTGCGTTTCTGAGCGACAGTGGCACCACCTCTGTCGATCTCGCAGCAAATAGGAGATACTCAAAAACGGGCCATCTAGGAGGAAAAATTCATACTACACACCACCTAGTCAGGGGCTTCGAAAACGATATTCGTGGCAGCTGCATGCCGTTCAGTGAAATGTTTGAAGCTCTCCCTCCCGCAAACAATGCAGTGTGCTTTTTTTGTATATAGCGAAGCTATGAAGACGAGTAGGGGAATGAGATAGAAATAAGTTGTTATAGGCGATTTCACATGACACGCTTTAAAAAGTAAATGCGATAGATAGAAAACAGTCCGCACAGCGCTGCTTGCCTGTTTGGGATCGTGCCAACATTGCTCACTACTGCTTCTGTCGTGCGTCACTGTCATATGCTATTCCTTCGTAGTTTACGTCTACTCATTTTACGTTTGACTCACGCTGCCTTTGATGAAAGACATTTCATTCACACATACGCACGCTTGCATGCCACTGCTGGTTGCACATAACAAGTGCCAATAAGCAGCTTGTTTGAGCCCACTTCGCATAGTCGCCTTCTAGTAAATGTAAGCAATATTACTGCAGACTAATCAAAGAAAGATGACACAATGCATGCGTCGCGCTTTGCCTTGTTTGTGCGCTGCTCATTTCTGTCATAGCAAGTACTCCTGTGACTTGAACTTGCAAGATGAAAATCGGTAACTTTCTATTTACAAGTGAATTGCATTCATGTATATTGCGAGTAAATATGGTGTGCTCTAACGAGAAACAGTTCCACAGGGCGCTCCAATTCCGAGCGAGTTGTGCAGTCTACGTGTGTAATATGCATATCGCCATACCTGTGCTCGTTCAGTTGCATTGTAAGTCGATTCCTCAGTACCAAGTGAAGTGGTAGCCTCAGTGTTTACATGAATATGCGTAAAACATTAAAGAAAAGGAAGGCTCCGCAAGAGTACAAATATACATAGCCGCAAGAGGCATAAAATTCAGCACAACCACAGGTATCTACAATTGAAGCAAATGACCAGAATGAAGCAGAAATGCTAAATGAAACCTATGTCAAATTAGACAAGCAGCTGTCATCTCGAACAGAACCGAGTTCCCCCTCAAACATGTCAGCACTGAGAGAAACACGCCTAAAAAATTGAGCAACTCAAGTTGTACTACAGTATTCCAAGGAACAAACTGTAGCAAGCAGAGCCAGAAGCTGGAGTTTACAAGTTTTAAGATGATAACCACATTTTGCAGTGGCAGCTTAAGCAGAAAGATCGAGGACTGCCACCTTTTGGACCGTTTTGAAGCATCAAATGAGGCTCATGTTTACACAGGGTTCCAAAATTAGGAGCACTTTGTTGCACTGATGAAATATATCCACCCAGATCAGTTGCTCTGGCGTGCACGTTGACACAGAAGGAGCCTCAACGGGAGCGGTAGACATTCCGCTGTTGCCTGCTGGATGGATAATTGTGCATGCAAAACGCCACCAGTTTTGCATCAGTCAGCTTAGGAAGCCCAATAAGGTCCGCTGCCAATTTCAGAATTGACTGAGCGCGGCTGCTACATGATAGCTAACACAATACTGAGGCGGCACATGTTCAACCCCATTAGACACAGCAATCAACAATGAAAATTTGACTATGCCCAAACATGCTGCCGCTACCAGTGTTGCCAGAGCACTTATAATTTTGAATGTTCCCTATTATAAATTGGTTTATGGGAAAGCAAAGATGCAGCATTTGTCACACTCTTGCTGTGGACACCTGAACCTCGACATAAGGAAAGGGAAGGTGGACGAACGCTGCCGGGCGCCGCATGTGTGAAGACAACGTGCATCACGCGGTTATGAAACACACGCCAAACAAGCTACAAAAGGGAAAAGAAACTCTCGTTTTAAACATTGCACGGTACCAAGACAAGCGGCTCCTGCGCATGCCATAAGATCGCCATGCAAACGCTGTCTCACAGAATGCACTGCACCACTAATATAATTACTCTGGGCTTTAACAACTAATGGTTCTTTACAGGGCTCGACTGCAGCAACCAAAAAGCCAGTGTGGCGCCGTTATTGCCGCGTGAGTGGAGGGGAGGTTAATGAGACAGCCTTGGCACCGTTGATGTGCTTATGACTTTGTATGGTGGCAGCTGGACTTCGGCCATAGGGCAGCTTGCCAAAATAGTTGGCAGCTGAGGTAACATTCGTTGAAACAGCACAAGGGTGCAAAAAGAAAAGAAAACTCACAGGTTTTGTTCTCTGTGGAGAGCAGAAGTAGCCAGGACAGTGTGCCAGACACTTGCAAGGGGCATGAGACATGGTAATGCTTCAGGAAAGACGCCTCTTGGATTTAGCTGGTTTGTGGCTGTAGCGTCGTCAGACCTACCAAACTGTGAAAACGGATGCAGACATGGGGAGAGACGTGTCCACACCTACCTTCATGTAGCTTGGAAGTCTCAGAAATAGTATGGTAACGTCATGTCCCGAGCTTTTAGTGGCTATGAAGATCAAATAAAGGAAATTATTGAATGTAACTAGAATACCATTTTTGCACAGTACATTCCTATGCCTTTGCGTACGCACGTGTGTCGTTGAAAATTAGCAAAAACCTCGCACTACATTCAGAACCATGCTTTGAATGTAATGCAAGAGTTTGTTGTTGTTGTTTCACTGTTAGGCTTTAGACCGTGGCCCCCTCGATCACGAAGCAACTGAACTTTGTCAGAAAGCCAACCTATTAATGTACAGAGAAAAATGCAAACATGCATGGGGAGAAATATCCAGCAGTATTTAGATTTCTGTCTAGGAGAGGCACAGCCTGCTTGCTCAACTTACTGGGGTTGGGATGGAAGCGGTGAGGAAGGGGGGGAGGATGGAGAGGAGGACAAAAAACTTGAGCGTGCAGACTTCCAACGGTTGAATCAACACTGAACATGGGACAAAGACCTGTGAAAAAGTTCCACCAAAATACCTAAAGAAAACAGCCTGCATCCATTGGCACAGTTGGCATGTTAGCATACACTTGAAATAATAAATGACAATTACTGCTAAGACGAACCTTTGTGTCCATTTATCAAGCAAATTGAGTTTAAGCAAGTAGGGAAGTGGAAAAATTTCTTTAAAATGCCACTGCAGGGGCACACAGCTCAGCACCAGACAGCAGAGCACCAACATGCACTTCATTGTCTCCAGACTTCTACACATGGAAATACCACCTGTATGTATCCCAGGTTGGTAGTATCTTACCCGGGCTAACGCATGCTCAGATCCAAATCATGATCAGAGTCATGAGCGAGTGAGGACTCGTGTACAGATCACAATCAGAGCCGTGAGCTTAAATCGAATTCAGGTTATGATCCGAGCCGCAAACCTAAGTTCAGATCATGATCATTTCATAACGACAGTGTGCACCTTTTTTTTTCTCGTTTACTGACAGTGAAGGAAAGATTTACTGCTGTGACAAAGAACACTTAGAAGCGCAGTACCTTGGCCACCGTCTCTCGGTTACCAGAAGAGGGACATCTGTGAAATGTCTTCTTGTGTGCGTTCCCTGATCTATTTTGCACAGTTTTCACACAAGGAATATTGCCACTGATATGCAACGTAAGGTGCACAGAGGCCTTGTCAAGTCCTTCAGGACATTTTGTTTATGCCTGCTGACAACCTATACAATTAAATTAATTGCATCTGATAACGAAGTAAAACTCGCACATAGCCCTTCACACACATTAAGGGAAACGACCAACTAAACCAAAGCACAAAAAAAACAAAAACAAGCCTCCTACCTAAAAATAATTGCCTTGGTCAGGGCCACTACGACTAAAGAAGTTGCTCAGCTCATTGAGTAAACAAGTCCGAGTAACTCAAGAGTCGATAGCCCAAATGAATTAGTCCAGCTGAGTCATTAGTTGAGTATGTCAGCCCAGGTGAATCGTGAGTCGAAATGGGTGAGTGAGCCCAGATGAGTCGAGAGTCGAAGGGAGTGAGTTGATAAGTTTGGTGAGCACGAGTGTACACAAGTTGGGGGACTGAGCCTGCTGCAGGTTGACCAAATTTCTGAAGAGTGAGCACTTGCGATTTTGCCAAGCTATTGCACGCTTGTGCACTTTCATTATGGGCCTTCAACAACTGCTGCATTAAGCACTATATTACTTTGCATTACAAATGTGCCATTTAATTTTTTGCACCATCAGAAGACCTGTCAGGTTATAAGCGGGCAACTATGGCGTCACTTGTTCAATGCGCAAAATTGTAGTACAGTTTCTGACATCAATTTAGGAAATTCTACTCACATAGTTTCACTGAGTCGGTGAGCGTCACCCAACTCCAGAACCTACAACCTCACTCGGTCTTTGAGAGCTCAAGCATTTGCTCTGAGCTGACTGTCCATGTCATTTCCTTTAAAACTGCAAGTGTTGTAATTAAGCACATATATTTCATGCATGCCTCACTTAAATATCAACACCGCCTGCACCTCTGATCCCCTTTATATGCCATTCACTTGCAGCTGCATTCATTTACCTCTAGGAACCAGCTAGAGCTGCAAAAGCTAGCCTCAAGACCACAGTAGCACATGCCGAAGCTGAGATGGCGGTATGAATGGAACTGAATCACTCCCATTGGGAGGCTATCAAAGCACATCTAGCACTCGACTCAGGGTCACACAGGGAGAAGTTACTTCCAATATTGAAGCAGCTGGAACTAGTCTCCTATAGCTCTAAATCCAACTTCCATAATCAAGGTGCCTATCACGCGGCTCCAACACGACATAGTTCAATTATGGTGTACTTAACTGATTTTGGCAAGACTGCACTTCACAGGAGAAGATAAATAATGGGCGACTGCCTTTGCAAACAAGTTATCCAAGTTCATTTGAGGCATATTTTACCTATTTTTTAAATGAATATGGCTTGAAATGACAGAAAACAGGTTTGGGGAAACATTTCCTTCACCTAATGTCATGCAAAAAAAAAAAAAAAAAAAATGCTTGGCCTGGATTACTGCACAAAATGCAGTATGGCATTCCTTTCTGCAGTAGATACTGTCTCACACTTGTCTCCGCAGAGGCCCATTTATCTTTTGAGGATATCGTCCTTTCATCCAGGCATACTTTGCGACCTGTACTGGCAAAGTGGGCTCCCAGTGAAGCCCGCAACAGTGCTAGCTTGGCCACAATGTTCGACATTCATGGACAGATGCAACAGTGCACAATGTCAGCACGTGTGCAGGGCAGACATGGACAGAGCGTAGCAGAGGTGCAGCTGCGTGGACTGACCAACCAACAAAAATGAGCCGACCCAGGACAGTGCTAATATAAGTACATGATTAAAGGTTCCATTTTTCGTTTTTTATTCCATGGCGGACTATTTATTGTCAGTGTTTATATCAGAATGCCATTTCTTTTCGACGCACATTATTTTTCACAAACAAATTTTCAGCTTTTATCGGTAAAATATATAATGTCTCTTTGGAGTTGGAAGCAGTATAGTTTAGTTTTTTTTTTTCTTATCAAGCAGTGTACGCAATATTATCACATCACTAAATAGTCATTAAGACTTATCTACTTTATAAAAGGAACTGAAGGTAAATGACTGGGGAAGGGAAGTAAAAGTTCAGTTTATCTAAAAATTTGGTTGTCATATTTTGGTTGCACTCTGCGTTAGACAAGAGCACAGCGCACCACATGGCGAGGTAGTGAGAGAACTGCTGCTTGACCGTAGGGAAAGCCACAACACAATTTTGTGCCATTTATGTATGGCTTCACACCAATGGCTGCTTGTTATGGTTTCAAAAGTTGCCGCATTCTTACAAGCAGTGAAAACAAGTACTTAAGTGACGGTCACCCTTGCAGATGACTCTCACCTAAGCACTGACAACGTTGTGTGCAAGTTTACATGTCAATTCCTCACAGCCCACAATCGCAGTACTAACTTTTGTCTGCCATCATACTGTTACCACAACATTCTGAATTTTGCTGCGACTTGCTCAGTCGGTACTGAATAATCGCTTAGCCATGACACAATTGTAAGAAGTGAATTCGGCATACTTTGTATTGGCGCCTTTTGGTTTGAACTGAAAAGACCAACCCCTATTTAAAAAGAATTGCGTGCACTACCTGAACACTGGGGGAGGTTTGCAATATGCAAGCCGTGTGTAAATTAGCATGGAGAGTTTTAGCATGCACATGTAGGGTTCTCTTTTGCCCCTGAAATATGTGACAGCTAGACCAAACCACCAAAGTGTGCACATGCGAGCCATATTGACCTACAGGATGCAATAGCACAACAGCTATTACATGCCAGAGTGACAAGAGACCACAAAGCGTTGGAGGAAAGCAGATAGTTTACAGTGCTTTAGTCTCCCCACAAGGCAAGATGCAGCATGGTGCACAGGAAGCATCAGCCACCCTTAAGTCAAGCTCAGGGGGGAGTGCGAGAGAGAAGTGCACCTGTGCCAACTCGCAGTATCCCGAGGCACAGGCAAGGGAGAGCAGGCTCTCGCCCTCCTCAGTGACCTCGTTGACGTTGCGGCCCTCGTCGAGTAGCTGACGCACGGCACGCACGTCCCCCTCACTGCACGCCTCCGCCAGGGTCCGGCTGCTGCTAGCTGCCACAACACCGGATGATGCTTGTTGTTGTTGCTGTTGCTGTTGTTGCTGCTGCTGTTGCTGCTGTGGTTGCTGCTGCTGTTGTACTTGCTGCTGCTGATGGGGGACACCCCCGCCGTGCTCGGCCCGCATGCGCGTAAGCGCAGCCGCCGCCTCATCCAGAGCACAGCTTACAGACGTTGTCAGCCGCCGAAGAACCTCTGGGTCTGCAAACTGCTTTCCCTCTAGGGACAGCTTGCTTAGCCCTGCATCCACAAAGGTCATCCAATGTGCTCGCATCATAGCCAATTCCCATTACCCAATTAATCTTCCACTCCAGCAAATGAGCTACAAATATAAACCACGACATTTCAAAGTTTCAAGAGACTCCAACTACTCCAACTAAATACTGAAGCACAAAATCTACCAATGTTAACTTCAAAAATCAGTACATGCCCTGTGGCTTCAAAATACAAGTAAGACAGCGGCTACTGTCATCTCCCAGGTAAAGTGAAAAGCTATTTCTAGGTCTTCATTTCAGACAAAAAGTGTTATTATTCATACGATAGCACCCATTCTTGGTGAACCAAGCATATGATGTGCATTCTACCATAACAATTAATCAAGGCCCTAAAGAAAGCCCACAGGCTCGAGGGTAACTGACTTCTGGCTCAAGGATGCATTCACAGTTAAATCAGAGACGTCGCACAAGCCACAACTAAATCTACAGATTACGTCGTAGCCACCTTTGTTGTTA
Source organism: Amblyomma maculatum (assembly GCF_055883805.1). Classification (NCBI taxonomy): domain Eukaryota; kingdom Metazoa; phylum Arthropoda; class Arachnida; order Ixodida; family Ixodidae; genus Amblyomma; species Amblyomma maculatum. Next base: position 129,333,122 of record NC_139350.1, read on the forward strand.
TTTACGATGACAGACGGGCTTGATCATCTTCAGCCAGCATGGGGCGTAAAGAAGCATAGAAAAATTACCGCTGGGCAGTCTTTTTCTTGCAGTGATGAACATGGCATTAGTGGAATTTGCAATGTCAAAGATGACTCCAGGAAACGGGGGGCAAAAAATAGCTGCAATGTACACTGCCACCTTACATATTTGTATTTTATACACGTGTCATTTTATTTCCCTTAAACCGTTATGCCGGCCAGCTCCAAGAGCTGGAATTACAGCAGTGGAGCACGCAACTATAGGATAGGTGTGTGTTTTTTTTTTTTATGCCTCACGGCCTCAAAAGCATTCCACTGCTGAAACCTGAACAACATGAGGGATGAAATTTATTTACTTGGTGCTGGCAAACTTCACATCACACTTAGTAAATCCTTGCATATCACCAGAAAGAATGCGCAATAAAATTTGCCACGTACCTCTAAAATGGGCAGTAGGTGAGACAGACTAGGTGCTTCTGGCAAATATCAATTTCAACCAGGTGCCTCAAAAAGGCTACTGTGACAAGGCTTTTCATCACATTTACTGTAACTGCAACTTTGAGAAGCACTACAAAGGGTGAAGCTGCAGCTTTCAAAAAACTCCGCTTGGTGTTCGACAGCTGCAAAACCCCTAGACCATGCAGCCAGACACTGCCCAAGAAAAAAGGTGACCTCTGGCAGAGGGCGATGCGAAAGCCAAACGTGATGCATGCAACTGGTAAAGATATAGAGCAGGTCTAGTGCACTGACAATTTTCCTTAGAAGAGCTAGGTCAGGGGCAGTAAACTTGCGAGTTTCAACTACTGCAACGCACCTGGCGACTGAATGAAATTGATTTTTATAAAGGAATGACTCCCTGTGCACGCATGTGGTGGGATAAGATGCAGCGATAGCAGGGTTGTCCAAGGCACCAGTATCAGGGAGTATGCTCCTTTTTTGCCAGTGGTGGTTCGAATAGCGCACAAAGAAGAAGCTTGTTTTACAACACTTCGCTAGGCTTTCCTCCAGCCTCCATGAAATGAATTTGCGCTAGCATCTTAAACGGGAGACAGTGGGCTTCCAGGAAAGATTCCTGCCCCTGGCTAGGCCACAGGGATAACAGCACTGGAAAGCACCAAGCACAGGGCAAACTAAATTAAGCACAACCTTTGCAATTCCATATTGTTACAACCCAACCTTGCCCTCATGCACATGAACATCACACAGTGACCAAACACGCAGAGAGGGCATTTTGTTATTTTTGCAAAGAATGAAGTGTTCCAACCAAAAAAAAATGGCACATAATTGCATGTTTCTGCACTTTTACACAGGATCTGTAAATGAATTCTGTCAACATCTGGGTGGCACTCGCTTGACATATCTAAGCTGAGCATAAGCAGTCTCTGCCATTCATAAAAAGCAGAATTTTAATCCAGTTGTCCCTTTCCAAAGGACACCCCAGGTCACACCGCTACTAGAACTTCAAAACAGTCCACTGCACTATGTGCACACCACGCTTACCCGATATCACAAATTACACAAGACACTTGAAGACTGAAGACCGTCGGACATCACATCATATAATGCCTATCAGTTCTTTATTCACCACAATAGTACTTGAGTGCTTCACATCAGTACAGTGGACTGCGACCACATATCCTCTAATGATGCAAAGCTTTAATACCTCAATCATTTAGCCACTCACCTGTGGCTTCAAGCAGGGCCTCAAGGCGTGCCTGGGTGTCAGGGTCAACAGTGCCCACCTGCAGCTCAGGGCTCTCCCCTCCACCACCTTCTGATGAGCTTAGCAGGAACTTCGTGTCCAGCACGCGCCCTTCCTCCAGCTCTTCTGGGTCCAAGATGAATGACTCGGCCTGCATTGTGTGGGGCCACAACAGTTTTCTCCAACCACACACAACAATGCTTGAGCTGGCACAACCTTTGCATCACTGCAGCTCACCTGTGCAACCAAACACCGCTCGATGTATTCACACTCAATCAAGCATCTGGTGCTCTATGTTGCCTTCGCACTCAAACAAGCGCCTAGTGTCAAGCACTGTATGCAAGCTATATGCACCTTTAAAATGATTGCTATATAACCTGCCTGATTTTGAAACTATTTTCCTTTGCAGCTGCAAAGTGATGCACTTTGAATTAGAGTGAAAATGGACTGTACACCAGCAGCAAAGGTAAGCACGGCCTCCATTTGAAGCCAAGGCGTTCGATACAGTCGTGATGCTTAACACAACCCCTGTTAAATGGATTTCAAGCATGGACAGTTTTTCTGGGAACAAACTTTTTCAATGTACTCGCATCTCATAAATGTGACAATTCGCTCTGCAGACGATCAACCAGAACAAAATACACAAGGCCCATCATTGATCCTCACACATTTTTCCTGGTTAAAATGGACAGCGGTCAGAATTAGTCTGTAATGCTCCAACCAGACATTTCATTTCCTACATCTTGAGTGCAGAACATTAGACAAATGTAGCTTGTAAAAAGTACGAATGGCCATTTTCTTCTGCGGTTTGAGGCCTCGCAGTATCAAGCACATTGATTTATGTTATTATATAGTTATTATATAGTTATATATATTATTATAGTTACATTTCTGATTACATTTCCAGCTATTTACAGAGGATTTCTCTTTTTTTTTTACATTCACAGCATTTCATGATTTTTTGCCATTTCACATAGTAACCATCCAATGTCAGTGTCCGCCGCTCTTCGGCCTCAGATTCCTTTGTGCCAATAAACATTAGTAATCATCATCGCCAGAGGTACAGTCAATGCACTTTACCATTTGTTACACTGCATGAATTGCTGTGAAAAAAAAAAAAAGAAAAATCTTTGCAGCTGGTACCATGTAGAAAACTGTAGCCAGTAGTTTTCAGGTGACTAAGTGCCGACACGTGGTGATGTGAACAGTTGCAGAAGTTAAGCCACCAAGCATACCATAGAGTGGCAGACATGTCAAGTTGCACTGCATTATTTCAAGCATAACAGTGACCGAGATAACTAGCTTGTAATTCCCAAAACTGTCTAATTTCAGATTTAATGGCCACCACTACACGTATAAGCAGACCTCCATCATAGTGCCATAGCACACTTTTTATTTACATTTTTCTTTGGGATCTCTTATTATGGACAACTCACTTTGTGGAATATTAAAGAGGCATGGCTGTATATTGCACACAGATATAAGAAATATGTGGCTGTGCCAAAACACTTTTTGCTCTTCATGAAAAAAAAAAAAAAAAAAATGCCTTCCACATACATGCACTTTTTACTTTATTTACCAAATACACTTAGATGTAAGATGGATATACTGTTGAGCAGCAAGGAATGCCTGCTCTGGTGGTGGGCTTTGATGCACTTGCACAAGAGGTTGGCTGTGCTGTAGTGCTCTAAACAAAGCACTGTAGCGGTATAGCAAGTCTTCACTTAGCACGCACCAAATGTGCAATGAGAAACATAGCAGTGGGAGCTGTTGCAGCTATGCATTAACAATTCTGTCCAGCTCGAGTGAGCCGACATGGCCGTGGTGAAAAACCGGCGGCAGCATTCAGCTTGGTGCATTTTCCACAAGACACAGTTACAATGTGGGGAAGCACTTTAGCTGGCACAGCCACTGCTGCGTGCCGGTGGTGCTGTGCAGCCAAGCCAACTAAACTGGAGTGCATGGTCTTGTTTTTCGCGTACTGTGGAAATCATTGTGAGTGCTTTCAACCCCTCTCCCCCCGCTTGCTTAAGCAGCAGTGTACAGTGCATGGTATTTGTCTGTTGCAGGATGCTACATGTGCATGGCTCTGCCACAGCAATGGCCATATATTATGACGAAGTAGATGATACCATTCCATGAAAGATGTTTCAAGCTCAGGTATGCCATAGCAAAGGACAGCTGCTCATTTTTCCTAACCAAATAGCCAGCGCACACCTAGCCAATATTTTAGCGATCTCACAAATGCATGGAACGGTCAAATGTCAAAGCAGAATGGTGAATCAGGTTGCAAATGGCAAGCGCTTTGTGGAGAGGCACATATGATCACCTCTTTCACCACTTTGTCAAGAGGCCACTGCACAACATTCAGTGCAGGGCCAATAACGCACAGCATGAACACAGCTCCACATGGCACTTTGCTCCGCCCGATGCACATAGCAGCTGGATGGAATCTGTGCCGGCACAGAGAATGCAATGGGCAGGGCCGCTAGCGCGTCGTCTGCTAGCTTGTGGAGCCTCAACTCGGTGCTTGAAGCACTGATGGAAAACAGTCATCTATTTCACAATGATCAAACATTTCTGTTAGTGCCACATGCTGCCTCAGAGCGGTAGCTCAACACTGCTAAACCTCTTCTGGCATGTACCAAGACAGTCCGGTGTCTCCAACTGCATGAAGTAAAAGCGAAAAATGGCTGATAAACGGCAGCTACGAGCTAATTTCATGGCCACTTCCTCGCCTCTCTGTCAAGAGCAACCAAGAACAAAAAAAAAAATCTAACCATTGCTCCAGGTACCCACAAAGAGGAACAGTAATATATTTATTGCAAACAAAAATGTTGCAAAAAAACAGCAGAAATAAATCCAAGTAGTTAGCCTCCGAGCTCCACCACTGCATTTCTGTGCTCGATATTATATGAAGGTTGTTTTGCTCAGATTTCCGACTAGAAGCCGCCAGACACAAGCACATCACTGAATTAAATTTCTGCAAAGTGATCATGCAGCCTTGTCGGCGATGCGCGATTCTACAACTCAATGTGCTGACCTGGCCGGCCTGCTGACACCAGTGGAAAAATTTGTTGCTACAAAAACCTCAACAGTTACTTACAATGAATCAAGTATACATCCTTCAAGACAAGGCTTGCCATTCCTTGTTCATAGGGTGAGCTACAGAAAGCCACAGTGGTTTTCACAGTGATCAAACCTGACCACTAGTGGCAAATGGGTGGCAGAGTTAGTGTAATGACAAGCAGTATGACAAATTCCTTCCTCTGGTGCCTTCCAATCAAGAATCTCAGAGCAAGAACATTTGTCTATAATGAAATGCTGCAATGGAACTCAGGGAGAAGTTTATTTTCGTTATGCTTATTGACCAGTTTTGTTTGCAGCAAACTGCCTCCTGGGCATTAGTGTGGTTACTTGGAGCAACAGTTCAAGCTCTTTCTGGATATTAGCTTCCATTGAGAACGAGGTAAAAAACAAGGCACAGAAAAGTGCTGGTCACTACCATTCACCAGCCCTTCCTACAATATGCAATCTTGAGCCCTGGAAGAAGAGCTTTAGTAACACTAAGTTGCTATTCTGAAGACGTGTGCCAGACAAAGGTTTCCTCTCAGCACCTCAAGTAAGGATCCATATGGTAGCAGATGGCATGCTGACATTGTGCTGTGGACATTTGTGGAAACCATATCCCGTGGAGCCATTTTCACAGGCAACCAAACTGAACCAATTGCACATGCAACAAGTAGCACCAGGACAGCCAGTAATAGTGGCACAACTAGACACTTCTTTGGTTAAAATGTCAACTGTTGAATGTTGGCATTTTAGCCTATGCTAACATCTTCATGTCACTGTCTGCAATGAAGAAGAAAGAACCACTACTGGGCTGGCACATGTCCTCCCCTAAGGACAAATTAAAATGTGTGGTTACAAAACTGCAGCAGCAATAACCATTTACTTGTATTGGTAACATGAGTGCAATGTTAAATGAAAAAAAAAAAAAGTTTTAAACCAGCACATAAACTAAAGAAACATTCCTGATGCCCTCACGTTAAAAAAAAAAATCAAGACAAAGCCACAGTAAGAAAGAACAGGGCATAACCTTGACCTGCAGTTTCTTGCTGTGCCTCTCTTTTGCACTGTTTAATGGCTAGGCAGAAATTTCTTCACAATAGTGGGATGGGCTTATTTTTCAAGCAGTAGAAAAGTGCAGGGCTGATCTAAGGGTCCCCTAGACTGGGCAGAGAAGAGCCAGGGGGAGTCACCTGTAGACAATGCAATGCCTGCATTCCGAAGGCCTAGAAGATGCTAGCACTGCACCCTAGTTGCAAAGGCTACAGGCCAGCTTCCCTGTGTGGTAGAAATTCATGCACAATGGGGGCAGACTGGGGGACAATTTAGGTGCTGTGCATGCAACTACTACAGTCCACTCAGTTTTTGCTGTTGGTCTTGGGGCATTCTTAATGTGGGAATAAAGGGGAGTGCATGGACACTCTAGGAGGTGAGGAAAGTATGTCCATAACTAAGGAGTTTTAGAATAGGAGGACCCAAGGGGATTTAACGGGATAGGGTAATAGTGTGTACGAGGAGGAGGGGGAATGTGCAAAGGATGAATAGGTGAGGGGTGGGATAATCACTCTGGACATGCTTGGCTATTACCCCATTCCCCTGACAGGGTCCCCCTATTTTAAAACTCTCTTATGCCACCATTGTGCAGGAATTTCTGCTTATAGGTTTTGCAAGTGGTCCATTATTGTGCAGCAGTCCATTGCTTGAATGAAGCAAGGGACATCGTTTCCAGGAAAAAAATCCAACCTGCAAACTCGCAAACTCCTCCAGCCATTTTCGGAACGAAAATGGCAGCCGAGGAGCTTTGCGCATGCCGAATGTGCGAAGTCCATTCATCCAGTTATCAATTTTGCTATAGTGTGTCCACGATCATAAAACGGTAGTCGGGGGTGCAACAGCTGAGATAGAACTTTAACATGGTGACCATTTGGGTTAGTTAAAGCGAATCTAACATATTGAACCAGCGAGACACAGAAACAAGAAAAGAAGTACACGAGAGCCCTGGACTAAAAACTGAGGTTTGAGACTGAGCTACATGTGAGCGAAAAAGTGAGCGACGCGACAAGGCGGCGCGGCAAAAGCGATCATGGTTCGCTCCGTCGCCTACTGTGCAAGATGCATGCACGCGACAGCGCGAACCGACGGCAACGCGAAACGGCGACGACGCTCCGCGTTGTTGGCATAGTACAAAAAATATTGGAAAATGCAACAACAGTCATAATAATTGCAAAAATTGAAGTATTTTGCGATAACATGCAAAATAAAATCGATTTGAAGCGTCTAACATGTGTTAACTTGCACGAGTATAGTCATGCGACCTTTTTTTTTTTTTTTTTTTTTTGTTGCGATCAGACGTTCTTCGAATCCTTGGTCATTCGCCATCGTTCGTAAAGCGAAAAATTTACACAGCAGTGCACAATCACAATGCAACACTGCAAAACAACGACGTGGGAGCTGCCTTCTACACCTGTCGCCTAGCCGAGTGTCCTCCAGGACCCCTACTGTGGGGAATAGTTTTACCAAACCAAACCAAAAACGACAACGTACGAAATGAGCGGCAGTGGCGTACGCTTCGTGATTGGCTGATCGCGCATGCACTTCCGGGCGAACAAGCGAAATTTTCTATTTCGGCAGATCCGAGCGACACATGAATTTCTGTTCGCGTTAGTTTTCGCGTACATGTAGCTCAGCCTTGGATCGGAAGAACCGACGAAACGGCTGGCCCAAGGACCCAAATGACACATGCGTGTCAAACGCTTTCAAGAGCACAAGTGCGAAGTCAACATAGTATTGCGAGGACAATCACAGGCACGCAAAACTTATGTCGCTTACTACCTACATGCGCACACAGTTGATTAACAATCTAACCTCTTTATCGGTAAGTTAACTTCCTAGGCTTGGTGGTTCATTTTAAGGTTGCATAGTGACGGTGCACTAATGAACCTGTCACTGTCTTGCATTCTAATGTGATAGGCCGCCACAAGCTCCCGTTTCTGCAGGAAAGGGAGCTTGTTGAGGCCTATCATGTTAGGATGCAAGGCAGTGGCAAGTGTATTAGTTTACCGTCCTATGCAACCTTAAAATGAATGGAAAACGAACCACAAAGGCAAGGAAGTTACTTTTCGAAATGCGGGGTCAAATTAAAAATTGGAGAGGGCTAGAGAATATGCTTTTTTTTTTCTTTTTTTTGCATCGTTGGACAACAAGGTCTTATTTAGCTCGCAAGAATCGTAAACAAGGTTTATTGTCCCAATTCACAGGTCCTACTCTTCCTTGAAAAGAAGAGAGGGATTCTCACAACCTGTGTAAACCTGAACTCCAGACATGCAAGACATACACAGAAGGGCATTGTTGGAAGGGCACAATACTTCCTTTCATTTCCTCTTCCCGTTCACAGTGTCCCACCCCTGCCCTGAACACAAGGCAGACCATTAGTTGGGAAGCCTCAGCCGCCCTACAAGATTTTTATTATAGCAAGTATTATAGGCAAGTGAGTGAATGTACAATATTGTATTATACTCCTTTACCTTTTAACCTAAACTGTCCTTTCTCCCTGTCGCCCACCTCTGATTTCTCCTACCTGTCTCCTTGCTATCCCTTTATTCCCGCTGATAGCAGATACCGGGGCAGGCAAAAAAATCGTTTCCTTCCTTTATTATTTTTATTTTATTCTATAATAATAAAACCACTTACTAATACTACTACAAGTGAGTGAGATGAGTGCAAAGTTTGCATTTGCTGGAAAGCTTATTCAGTGACTACTTAGTGTGCGGTTGCATGCAGGTCAGGGGCATCTCCTCCTTTTCTGTTCTAAATATGATCGGGTTGGAAAACATGTGCCTGTAAGTCAGCTTGCAGGCAGCCGTGACTGCGATCAGCCTGCGAACAAAAACAATACGAAAAGCAAAAAGCAGAAATGAAAGCAGGTTCAATGTTTTGGAGCAGCTCGGAGAGCCGAGTTTGTAGCAGCTTTGGAGCAATGAAACGCGAGCTTGGAGCATTCGAATCATATTTTGGGGCATAAAATGATTTTAATTGAATTTTTCTCTTCCCGACACACAGGCACACGAAAAAAGAAAAAAGAATTGATTCCTTTTTGTTTAGCATTCAATGATTTGATGACTACGCACGCATCCCCGACAAGACAAACGGCCAAAACGTGTACAGATGCTTGAAGTACCACAGACGACTTAAGCAACTATTTTGAACAGGCTACCAGCAAACAGAATACTTGCTTCAAAACTTCGCAATTACTGAACGTAAACTTTTGCTAAAAAACAGCAGACTAATTTGACTCGATAGATTCAAATGTGGAGTGCACCACTTTGATGCAATCAAGCACCACCACTGGAATTCGTATCTCTATCTTGTACATGTCCTTGTTTAACCTACGCCTCTGTGCTGGGCATTGGCCGGTAGTGCCTTCAAGAATAGACTGCACCGAAGGGTCACCTTTCTTTTTCTCCTTCAGATTCTTTACTTCACGGACTTCAGCCACTGATGCCTCATGTTTTTGCTTCAATACGTTGGCAATAGGCCCTGTATGACTTTGCAACACTTTTGAGAGCCTTTTTAGTAATTGACACCTTCGTGGCATTGTCCCCCCCCCCCCCCTACCCCCCCTCCATACCCTTAAAGTATGCCATTTTTTTCATTATTCTCCACGATCGCTTGCGGCTCGTCTTAAATTTTCTTGCCAACAATTTATTATGCTCGATGCTTGTCTAGTTTATAAAAAGTTATTTGTGTTAAGCCCAGTGTGAGATGCATTATACCTCTGCCACTGTTTCAGCTATGGCGGACCATATACCGATTACATGCAACTCACAGCATGCAACAACCCTGCGGCGCTTCTCACGGTATGTTTTAGTAGCCAATACAATATCCCACTAAGCGGAAAATGCACGCGTTCTGATGAATTTCATGGCAAAACATCGATCCAGCTGGTTAGGAGCAGCTTTGGGGCAATTTTGTGCTTTGGAGCATGATGAAGCAGGGAAAGCAGAACGGAGCAAATGGAGCAGCACTTCCACCCTTGAAAATGTCGATTAAAAAGCGATCGCAGAAAAAAAAAAAAAAACGAACGTAAAACACCGACCAAAAGGCGACGGTACATATGCCCATAAGCAGATAAGGAGCCAAGTTGTAAGCGATCAAAAATGGCGATCGCGTCTTCGGCCAGCGATTTACGCAATCTATGGGGGAAAGCGGTGGTTTTGGCTTGGTCGATACTTTGCCCAAGAGGAGGTGGGCGATGACTTGGACATTAGGTTGTATACTTCGCGCACTAAGCGGACTTTAAATTCCGGTTCAAAATCGAAAACTGCTGCGCATTTCCCGATGCCTGAAACAAAATTCACACGTGCGCCCTCAGAAGCCGTAACGGATGCACCTGCTACATTATTTGACGACGGGAGCGCGAGTCCATCGACGAGGCAGCATTAACAACCTCGCGCATCTTGAATGGCCTAACAGAATAGTGGCGACTTGGAAGAGCCGCACAAAATACACCAGCACATGCATTAAAAGCATGCGGCGCTCAAAACACCGCTGGAGTGGGAAAATAGGGCGCAATGCCTGGCTGCTCTCCCGCTTTAAATGAAGCCTTGCAAAAGATTAGAGCGACGACTTTAGCAGTAGATATGGCATTAATATGTCTCCATCGAACTCACGAGTGGCACGGACGACACAGATCGGACCACGGTAGTGTCGCAGACAAGCAGTCAACATGGCTTTTCCTTTGCTGCGTCTCCCCGACTAGATTGGATTGGCCACCGGCGAGACTGCAGATAGTCGACGCGGATATTTTTCGCCCAATTCGGTGGAAACTTTTTCCGGCTATTCGGGGAATTTCGGCTCGGCGTTTTTAACAAATTTCGTGCTTACGGCGCAGTTTTGCACAGAAATATGCAACTGCATCAAGTTGGCGCAGCTGCTGCACTCCTACCCGAGTGCAAAACAGCTCATCTCTAGTTAAAGGGCTATCCTTTTTCAAAGCTCTCCGATACAGTTTATTATCCTTCAGTCCAGTACGCCTGAAGTCGTTGTTAGACAGTAGTAGTGCTACCTTTGCATCAAGTGGTACAACATTGCAGCCCTTGTGTCATGGCGATCCGTATTTGCGTCTTAGCAAATATGACGCGCAATAGCATTACATGCAATGCAACAAAGGCACATGACATTACCGATTTAAAAATTACATTCGTGCAGCTGAAACGACAGTTATTTGACTGCTTACACTCCGTACTGCACCCAGCTGTCAATGGAGGATACAGGGAAATGGGAGTCTGTGCACCGATTTAAAAATTCTCGCATTATTCAACTCATCTGACATCACAGGTGGAGCATGGGTCTCTAGAGGTTATGCCTTCCACTGCAGTGAAGAAGTGTGGGTTTTACCTGCGCATCGCGAGCCCATTTATCACTGCTCAGACACACTGCTAACCACGATATATTGTTGAATTTGTGCAGGCTTCATACACTGTTCTACTCAATTTATGCAAGCTGACCCAGACAAGGTAAGAATATGTTAGGATTTACCTAAACTACCAGTCATTACTCTTACAACAGTTAGATGGTGCTAAAACATTTTTTCTTCCTTTTAGAACGTTTGCAAGACTCCTACAGTCAGCTTTCCTGCTGAGCAAGGACACTTATGGCGGCCCGGCCCGGTTCGTCGTAGGGGCAGATGTGTCCAGCGCGGGCACAATGCTGCCGAGTATTCCTTTGGAGCCTGGGGAGGGTGAATGGTTGCTGGGAAGCAGTGGCTTGGCAGAGCTGCTTTTAATCCAGACAGCAGCATGAGGCAGAGGTAGGGAACGGGTGTAGCATTATCATAATAGAGGCCTCCCGCACTAGCAATTTTCGCCCCCAAAACAAGTTTGGGAGCCGCGGTGAACGGATTTGCTCGTACAGAGGCTGACTTCGTGTTTAAAAAAAAAAAGACTATTCCAGTAGGCAGAAACTAGCTGGCTCTTTAAATGAATCCTGACAACATACTCGAATATTTTTTTTTTTTTTCATGCTCCACCTGAGGTGGGACAGCCTGTTAGAATATGTCTGAAGACTACAGAAATGTAGCAGCAAATCTTTGTTAGCAGCGTCTGTGAATGTTCTCCTTACGTGCAAAGCAGTAAAAAGATTGGTGGAATTGGTGATATGCTTCTAACGGGGCGGATAACTGATTTTTAAAACCTATACTCCTTCAGTACGCTGAAAATCTACATAAACTGACCAATCCATTACCAGTGGTGTCAGAAGCATCGAATAGTAATCAATAAAATACTAAAATCCACAAAGTAAGAACGTAAAGGAAAGGAGACCCAGTCTCTCTAGCACTGTTCACAGCTTACTTTATCCCATCACTTGCTTGCAGCACTGGGGAAGTTAGGAGCCGTATTCAGCCAATCACGAGGAATCATTACGCAAACTCCTCCGCGCCGCGGCTTACGCAGATGTAGTTTTTATGAAAGAGTTAACAGATCCCGTCTATGTACAACCCCCCCCCCCCCCCCCCCCCAAGAAAAAAAAAAAAGCGTTCTAAAGTTTTAGAACAGGCTTTAGAGTAACGTTATACTGTTCATCACTCCTTGGTTTTAGTTGTAGGCAAATAAAGGCGCGGCCTGGCAATCCGGTTTTCCGAACAGAAAACATTTTATCACCGAACCGATTTTTTTCTTCAGGCCTGGGAGAAGCAAAATCACAGTTCGAAATAAAAAATAAAAGCAATTTAAGGCTCATGAATTTACTGTAGATGAGATGAGGCCAAATGATCGCCGGATGCACAATTTATGACCAATGAACAAACAAAAAAACCCAGTAACAACGATCAGGGAGGTAAAGCGCGGCGAGGAGGAACTACACTCGCGTAGCGCCATAATTGTGGTCCAAATATTTTTGGTTTAATCGCGGAAACAACTCTAAAAAGTAGACATTTTATTTTCTTACTATTGTAAAATTTAAATGATATAAGGGCTGATAAACGCCTAGTAAAGAGCAGAAACATTACACTGCCAACCAAGATCCGTATAACTCGTGCTATGGTCTTTCCAGTTGCGATGTATGGATGCGAGAGTTGGACTGTGAAGAAGGCTGACCGCCGAAGAATTGACGCGTTTGAATTGTGGTGCTGGCGAAGACTCTTGAGAGTTCCTTGGACGGCCAGAAGATGAAATCAGTCGATATTGTCGACCATAAACCCTGACTGCTCATTGGAGGGTCAAATTCTAAAGTTAAAGCTCAGCTACTTTGGTCATCTGATGAGAAGAGAGGAGTCGCTGGAGAAAGATATGATGTTGAGAAAGGTTGAGGGTCGCCGGAGAAGGGGTAGGCAGCGAACGCGATGGTTAGATGGCATCCTCGAGGCGCTGCAGATGAAGTTATGTGATGTTAGGAAGATAGTGAGAGACCGGAAAGCGTGGCGTGACATGGTCCATAGGGTCACGAAGAGTCGGACACGACTGAACTGAACTGCTTGGCATGGCAGTGCCTTTGACACCTCAAGCTTGCAACGTACGTGAATTGTGAGACTTGTATGCATTTCCGAAAGCGTTTCTGGGCGAGCAGGAACGTCTGCTACAATGTGATCGGCACGGCTATATGAGTAGTCGTGCTTTTTGCTCAGCGGGGCCCTTACCTACAGAAGGTGGCTTAAGGACACGCCCTTTAATTTCTTGTTTTTGAGCAATCACGATTGCGTGCATTTAACGCACGTATGGTACGCGGCAAACAAAAGCAGAGAACAAGCCGTCATATGTGTCATAGCAGAAAGTACACTCCCATGTCAATCGACCGTGTAGCAGCATATCATCTCTATCACACTAGCAGATTTAATGTCATTCGAATTGAATATAATTCGGTTTCTTTCGGTGCTACACAGAAAAGGCCCGTTCACACTTGCGACTCGCAGCGGTCGCGCAACCGTTTTGGTCGAAAAGCGACAGTCGCAAATGGTCGCATCGGTCGAAAAGCGATTGCCGCGGGCCGTTCGGGCACTGCTCGATTTCCAGTCGCGCGACTGCTGCGCGACTTTACTCTATGTGGTGAACAGTCAAGGTAGACACGATGTGGAAAGCAAGTCGCATTCGCATGTGTGAACATCGGTTGCTCTCTGGTCGCATGCGACTGCTTCGTGAGTCGCAAGTGTGAATAGACCTTAATATATGTCATTCGCAAACGGTGACAATTACGAACAGCTATAAAAGAATTACTGCACTTAAGGAACATCAGTGCGCATAAAAGGCGTTTGAAATCACTATGTAGCATTTTAAGGCTGATTAAAACATTTCTGTTAGATAACACAAGCGAAAAACGTTACTTCTGGCAGTGCTGTAGCACTTTAGCCATAAAAATCCAAGCCAAGTATCGAGTCACCCACATATTCGATAAATGTAAACAAACAATACGGCTGAACACAGCGGAGCGCGTATAGACAGTGCAGAGAAGTACGGAGACATGCAGAAGATGCAATTGACCTCCAAGCTGTTAAGCACTCAGTCACAACTTTAAACATTCCCGAGATAATTGCACGGGGAGAAGCGGCCACCAAGGAACACAGAACGTAAAATGATCGTGAGTCGCTGGCATGATTGCACCATTGCTGTGACCGAGAGTAATTGCATTCCACGAGAGCCTGCAGCGCAAATAATTTTGCACCTAAATTAACAGTTTTGAAAACAAAACTCTAGAAATATGTTTAACTTTCACTGTGTGCATAATATTCTGTTGCGTTGCTTGTTTCAGCTGCGTATCTGGCGTCGAGAGTACACATTCGGTCCACGATCGAATGCGAATGAAGAATATCGTACGAACCTAGTGACATGAAATTTTCTCGTGTAGCAGGTGAATAATGACATTCGAATGATTAAATTTGTTCGTGCGACAGGGGTATTACTTAGACCCCATGACTTCATTCAGTTTTCCCGCAGACTGCCATTCAATGATGCCTCGCTCCGTTGATATTGTTGCTTATTACGACGGTGTGTGTGCAGCACAGAGTTGGGCGAGATTGCAGCAGACTATCAAATTCGCGCTACAGAAGAAAGGTACTGCTTCGTACATGCCCCCGCGGGGTGCATATTGTCCTCGACCCTTCTCGGGGTGCCATTGGCGCACCCAGAGCGCGGTGATTGAGGATGCTATGTGAAGCGAGGTGGCCCGCTCTGAAACGCGCCGCCATGCTGAACACGTAATTTCAGCAAGCGCAAGTGTCGCGAACTCTGGAAATAGCGTATGGAATTCTAGCTTACGTTAAGCTTCGACTTGAAACAGAGTTTCACGAATGCGATATTTAACGCATGTCATCCCATATGTTTTACGGCCAATTTATTCTTAGACCCCGCAGCGACAGACCGCAGCCTGTGCACTCGCCGTAGCTTTGGTAGTACTGCAAGGAACTAATGAGATAGAGTATAGAGGAAGTATTCAGAGAAATAAATTAGGGTTGATGGACCTGCAGTTCGCTAACGACAATGACTTGGTTAATTTAAATAAATGAGAAAATGAATTACAAAGAATGGTTGATGGTCTAGGCAGGCTAAGCAGAACGGTGGTCCTAAAATCGATATGCAGAAGACTAAGGTAATGTTAAGCAAGGAACAGCAGTTTATGATAGGTATGTCTCTATAGTGACCACAGATCTGGAAGGAAAATAACTAGGGCAACAAGACTGGAATGGAGCGCATTTGGCAAGTGCTCGCAGATCACGTCTAGCAGCTTACCAGTATCCCTCAAGAGGGAAGTAGAAAGTATCTTTCCTCTCACCTATGGGGCACAAAGTTAGAGGCTGACAAAATGAAGAAAAGGGTTCCACTTAAATTCAGGACAATGCAGAGAGCTCCGAGAGACAGGAAGAGTGCAGAATGGGTCAGAGAACAAATGAGTTAGTGCTATTCCAGTCGAAATAAGGGCATGGGCATGTAATGTGAAGCCAAGATAACCAATGGCCACTAAGAGTAACTGACTGCATTCCAATGGAGGCAAGCGTTTCATGGGGTGGCAGGAAGTTTGTGGGGATTACGCGGATTACTGGAGGGATATACGAGAGGCCTTTGTCCTGGAGCATGTGTAGTCAGGCATAAGATATGATCGTGACCAAACGTTTTAAATATGGCTTTAAATTTAACATTCAGGTTTGAAGAGGAAAGTTCCGGAGTGTCACGAAAACGGTTCGATCCGAGTGGTTTCGAGTGCAGTACTTTTATTGAACAAATGAAAGCCCGCGAAGTTTAAAAACCACATGGCAGCGTGCTCTATGTGGCCAAATTCACTGGACTACAGAGCTGTTGTATGTGGCACTGCTAGATTTCCACCTTCTCCACTGCACTCTTTTTGGAGCTTTGCGTTGCAGCTGGCATCAGCGACTGCTGACGGTACGGTTTTCAGGCACGTCAGCTGCAGCTGCTATCTCAGAACCAGCAGCAAAGCAAAGCTCTGCTGGAAGCACAGAAGGCGTGAACCTGGTAGTGCTGGAAGTCGCGTACAACAGCTCTGTAATCCAATGCATTTGAACATGTGGGGAACACTGTCACTAGGTATTTTTAAACACCGCTTTTTATTTTGTCAAATAAAACATGTGAAGGCTGCCCTGTCACGACCACCTCAGTGCAATCATTTTCATGGTGCTCAACAACTGTCCTATTTACACCTATTTTAAAGTCAAATTTATGAAGGTAATTAGCGATTGTAGACTAAATATACAAGTGGATAAAAAGAAAAAATGCCTCAAGTCAAGAGTTTGATGAAAACATGTCTTGTTGGGATGGAATAAGAGGAAATATAAATGGCACCAACCAAAAAAATGATGCATTGACACTTTTGGCTTCCACATGAAAGGGCTCCTGTGCAGAAGACGAAACATCATTTCATCGTTTTTTTTGTCAGTGCAGTTTCTTTGCCAAGGAAAATACTCATCTACACCTCAAAAAGCTATCAGCATTCGATTGATTTCAATTCGGAAGAATGCTTAGCTTTTTTTAAGGTCACTGTCTATCTTATCTAAGTCACCCTGTATACTTTATGCGCTGGATAATAAGGGTCTGAAAATTGCCCTTTTGGTGAAGATTTCGTACACCGGCATATAATGCTACGTGTTCAGACCACTTCTCAGCCACCTATGTAATGCTTCTGTGGTCTTGCATAAATCTGCAACCAACTACACTCTGTGCAGCACTTCGTTTTTTCTTCTCTCACAATCACATTCTCAGCTATGTCATTTAGAAGGGATGTAATTTAGTGCCCAACCCATAGAGAAAATGAGCCTTGGACCAGTTCGTTAAGCTAAGCCTCTAATAATAGGGCAATTCTCAACTATTCCACCCTGCAATGCTGTCATACACAGTGGAATAAAGGATGCAAATCAAACATAACAAAGCAAAAACTGCCAGACAAACATAGCTTCCTGCTCAACAGCTCCAATTCAACATGGTGACCATTTGGGTTAGTTGGTGCAAATCTTAACATATTGAACCAGCAAAAGACAAAAACACAAGAAAAAGAAGAAAACGCACTGTCCCGTGTACTTCTTTTCTTGTGTCTTTCGCTGGTTCAATATGTTAGCTCCACTTCCTTAAGCAGCAAGAGTCAAAAACTGACCCGAAGAACTAGGGTGAGCGAGCACCTGGATTGCCACCACCTGACACAAGCAGGACTTTGCATAACACAAGACTGAGCAGTTAGGTACAATCTACATGCAATTCTCACTTTATAAAAGAGACTGAGTGAAGTGAATTCCCGGCCACCAACAACTGGTCGATTGCTTTCATGTGAAACACCACTACGATCTGAAGCGCCACCTAAAGCAGGATAGTGCATCAAGTGCTTCTGAAAACACAAAGTGTTGCTCACTTTGCATGTCACTGAGTCAGCTTGCATGAATAACTGTGCAAAGCAACATGAGAACCGATACCCCAGTGCAAGCTCTCAGGGTTCCATCTCTTTCCAAGCGGTGAGGCAACAGTAGCTGATGAGGTGGCTCCTTGGTGTCAAACTGGACTTCACAATAAATGGTATGGTGGCACCAGATGCTGATAAATATTGCCATGAAAAGTCTCACTAGTGTAGAAAAAAAAATTGGTAAAGGTCCCAAATAGTAGTCTACTGTGCTAAAAATTCAACTTTACTTTTACTGTTCCTGTAAACCATAAAAATTACTTTTCAAACCAACAACACCAGAACAAAAAATGTGCTGCTTGTGAAATTCATATCTAAGGCACACATACCAAAGTTAATTGTTTCACATTATGTTTAACCCTCATCAATGATGGGTAATAGAAGGCATCTTGGAGTGTGCAGCACACACATTCAAAGTTGTCACAAATTTCTCTGGTTCAAGAAGCTGTGGCCATAAAAGTACAACAATCTAGTCTCTCTAGTCTGATCCAACTCCTCTAATCAATGCTAACCATCAGACCAAATTATAAGCTCAAGAACATTGATGCCTCTGACTTGTTTGCAGCAGTCAAATACCAAATGTTTTTTTGTTACTGTTTGTCCCCAACACCATGTAAACAACATCTGCACATAATAAACTGCTGCTGTTTTTTATTTTTATTGTAAGCTGTATCATCCTACATCATAGTTTTCCATTCTTTTGGAATTACTCGAGCAACCCTCGATGTTAACGCTGCTAAACCAGTATTAGTTTTCCTTGTGGTTTACAGTTTATAAAATTTGATGTTCCAAAGAGGGTTTATATGAGTGGCTCTAGAAATTTTGATGACCAGGGGTTCATTGAAGGAGTAGGCGCAAAGCTCATTTGTGTGTTCTGTTAGAATGATGCACATCATACTACAGCACGAATTGCACGCAAAAGCAGGACATATCTATTTTTCCTTTCATGCGGTTCAGGCTTCAACCGTGGGATAATGCCAGTGACATCAGAGACGAGCTGAGATTGCGTGAGGCACTCAAAAACTGTAGTATGATCACTGCTATGTTCATTTTACTTAGAATACACTCTTATGCAAGCCTACCAAAAGGCTGAAGTCACAAAAAAATTGGTACAGCTAAGTTTAGTGGCTTGGCGCATCATTCAGTGTGAGCTGACAAGAGAGCCCCCACTAACTGCCCTGCTGCCTTTCCAGGCAGTGGGGAGAGACCTGTAGTCATAGTGCTGGCGGCCTGCTTCAAAGAGGACTCTTCAGTAACGCTCTGCCCTGAGGCATCTTGGAGGGAGACAGGTGCCCTGGCTCTTCCAATGTGGAGTGAAAAGCAGTAAATGCCCATAGCGCAGCCTCCAGCTCACCTTAGCCAGGCCGCACAGTTTGTTTTAAACTGCTCCCGTGCCACCCGTCAAAAAGATACAAGAGTCTACATGTGCCTTGAGTGGTGGTGCACTCCTACTCTAGCAAGTCTGGGACAGGCTCCAACCTGACTTGTCCCAGGAGAACCCCCTAAACAATGAAATGCAGCTTCACACTGCAA
Source organism: Amblyomma maculatum (assembly GCF_055883805.1). Lineage (NCBI taxonomy): Eukaryota > Metazoa > Arthropoda > Arachnida > Ixodida > Ixodidae > Amblyomma > Amblyomma maculatum. The sequence goes on from NC_139350.1 coordinate 129,352,331, forward strand.
GACTGAACAAGCAACAATAATTTCTCTCTTCTTTCAGAACTCACGCGACCTCAACCCCTCTGCAATGCCATAGCCACATTCGGAAGTTGAAACCAGCACTGCATAAAAAAAAAAAAAATCAGTTAAATTCAGTTATAAATGATTAAGTTGGCATAGGTGACTTTTACATTGTGACTCACTTAACATAATTTAATTGAAAGCACGAAAACATGCATGCAGAGAGAGACAGAGAGAGAAAGCTATTAATGAAAAAAAAAAAAAAAAGATGATTTAGCCGGTGTTTAGAATTCACTGACATGCTACTCTGCGTAGGAAAAGGGCCTGGGAGAGAAAGACTGAATGAGAGATACAGAGAATAAAATAATAAATAAAAGTACGGGGAGATAGGATGCAGCCATTAAATATGCAGTAAGGTGCATCGTTGAGTAATGTCTGTCAAAAGGGCTTACAAATTTTAGTGTCTCTACTCCTTCAATTTGCACCTTTTGTTTAGTCTCCATAGCAGCCACCGCTGCTGGGATAAAACCCACATCCTTGAGATATGCACCTAAAGAGACAGTCTACTGCCCGAGATGAGTATAAAAATCATTGGCACATTTCAGTAGTGCTCACCACTTGGTGGCAGTAACGAGGGCAGTGCGGTTTAGGCGAGGGCACTTGCCAGCTTCAGGACTCAGCTTTACTACCAAACTCATTTTCGAACTAAAATGCTGCTTTTCCACAAACAATGGGAGTTTGGTCTGGGAACGAGGCATATTGGTTGCTTCTGCATTCTACTGCTATTTTTGTCTACTATTCATATTGATTTACTTGTTCTCGTTACTTTTTGCTATTTTCAGGCTCCTAGCCACGAGGGATGAAATTTTCTCAATATGGCCTGCATAGCAATAAGAGATTGAATCCCCTGCATTACGAAGGAAATTGTTGGTATCTGTGGCAGATATCACTGGGCATATTTAGTTTACTTCATTAAATTTGAATACTCATTTGTTGTTTTAACAAGATCCGTGCATCTTATTTAATGTCATGCTCAGCGCGTGACCTAGACAGCGCTGAAGTCGTGTCCGTGGAGTTGCATACAGTTACCATACCAACCATACATCTTATCCACAATTTCAGGGTTTGCTGACGCTCTGGTTGGTTGGGGGCTTTATAACGTCCCAAAGTGACTCGGGCTATGAGAGACGCCGTAGTGGAGGACTCCAGATATTTTGACCACCTGGGGTTCTTGAACGTATACTAACATCACACAGCACACCGGTACTTTGCTTTTTGCCTCCACTGAAAAGCGGCCGCCAAGGCCAGAATTCGATCCCGCATCCTTGGGCACAGTAGTTGAGCGCCCTAACCACTACGCCACCCCGGTGGGGCCTACAGCTTTGAGGAATGAGAGTACCATATCGAAAAAGGTTTTAAATTCTCAGCTCCTCAGCCAAGTATTCATTAATTTTTGCATTGAGCTTTCAAAAGGCAAAAGAAAAATGTTAAAAACAACAGTAGACTGTCCCTTAAGCACCCTAACCATGAGCCCCACAGTGTATAGTTTCTCCTGCTACCTTTCTTTTACTCCCCATCAGTTTTTTCCTGATAACAAAGTCCTTAAAATTCCAAACAGCATCATGAAATGGCTGCACAATTATATTAAAGTACCATTCCAATCATTAGAAACATAATTTTATTATTTATTGTAAAAGAATGATTCCTTTTAATGTTTACACATTATTTTGAAAACTGAGTGAAATCATCAGTGTGGTCTGTGCAGGTGGATTACACATAACAAAGTAGACAATGTGTGTGACAGAGTTTAATAATTAGATGATTAACTAAACAGAATTCGCCATTTTTCATTTTATTTTGGGGGCAAGATTATAACTAGATATTGAAGCCAAGCTCAGTTTATAAATTTTCTTAATAAGCAGTGTGGTTTGAAATATCGAACATCAAAAATGGGCATTTGAAAGGTTGCAGAGTTCACTTTCCTTCATGTGCAAAGATGGCATAATATTGTTGCCAAAATCCTATTAACTGTTCACACATCTTAAAATGCACAAAGGGCATCCTGTTTGCGGTATCAGAAATGAGAGTCCATTTTAAAGATGTGCAACATAGGATAGACAACTGAAAAACCTTTTAAATGCATATTTTTAACATTCAATATTCCTAAAAAGTTTCAAACTTTTAGTTCACTAATAATCTAACCATTGGGCTTTATCCAGTACGTAATGTCTGCCTTGCAGTACATTTCACCCTTACAGACTGCACTAATGTATCTCAGTTTTTAAAATAAACAAGTTCAAAAACTACCCCAGTATACAAATCAACATGCACAGCTTGAATGACATAACACCAATGATTATAGTTCTTAAGCAACCATCATAGACTGTCATATTCATTTTGTTCTCTGCACACCTCTTCATTGCACACTTGTAGTTTAACAGCCAAATTTTTCAAGGGCTACTTTCAGTTTCAAAATATATGAGGTGTGACACAAAAGAAACGAGACTAAGTGTGTAGCTTCAAAAAAACAGGAATTGTAATAATTGAGTGGGCTCTCAGTGGTCAGACTGTTAAACAACACTACTACATTGAAGTACTAAAAAGACTTCCTAAAAAAACATTAGCTATGTCAAGCAGTTTTTGACCAGCAAGAACATTACTGTGATGGAGCAATCCTCCTTATTCCCCTGATTTGGCTCCATGCGAATTTTTTATTTCCTAAAGTTATATCTTGCTTTAAATGAACCCATTTTACCTCAGTTGAAAAGGTTCAGGCAAAAACTGAGAATCTCCCGAAGGGCCTTCCAAAAACCTTGTTCCAGAACTTACCAGCAGTGGCAGCACCGAATGCAGAAGTGTATGAATGAATGCTGAAGGTGATAATGTCACAGAGAACAGATTATGTAAATACAATAATATATTGGACCAGTCTTGTTTTTTTTGTGTCACACCTCATATTTCAAAAGCAGTCTTGAATAGTTTCACATCCTGCCAAGTCGCACTTAAAAGATTCTCGAACACTAGGGCACCATTTGATTGCCTTGTTTGTTCCTCAATTCACTAATTCTGCAACAAACCTCTTTTAAAACACAAGCATAATGCAGACGTAAATCAAGTGAACGCAACCCATGCTCACTCGACACAAGTGACACATGCTGTCGCTCTGCAGAGCCTTTCCATGTGGCACTTTAACAGTGACCTCACTGGACACCTTGCCATGCTAACTACCACATCACCTGCTTTGAATAATACTCATCCTCAGAGTATTGAGCTCTTCTAAACCACACAACTCCACATTAATTCCCAAACAAGCTTCTAGCAATGACTACAGACATGCAGCTTCATGACCTGTTACCCATAGTAACAATCAAGGTCGCACATTTGTGAAACATACGCACAATTCTTCAGTATGTAAATTTCCAAGCAATGTGCAGGCTGTCATGAATGGACACTATTGACTGCCTATGTTGATACATGAGCCTGTTTGCTAGCTAGCACCCTCGCCATGAATGTGCCCATCACCGCCATGATCAACAAACAGCACAAAGCTAAGGTCACTGCAGGGGTGGATGTATGGGCAAACTCTTGGTGAAGGTTATATTTTTACAGCAAAACTCTTGACCCATCCTTTGTAAAAAACAGGGCAATGGGGCATCATATCTTAACCATAGACATTAACCATAGACAATGTGCTTGCGGGGCCAGCCAGCCACCTAATCAAATCCATCTCAGCATAACACTCAACACTGCTTAATACACTGGAACTCTGCCAATCAGCACATGTCACTGCAAATTCATCCCTGCAAATATCTCATCCTATGCCATGTGGCAAGTCTCCAAATAATATGAGTATAGACACAGAATACTAACCCAAACTGTTGCACAACAGATACCAGAGTGCAAAAATGATCTAAACCAACCAAACGAAATATAATGCATATTTTCACATTGCAAAAGCTTATTTAGGAGATTCTCACATTAAAGCAGCCTCTGCTATATGAAAATGGCAACCAATTTGCATGAAAACAGCTGCTTACAATTCTACACATCCTTCACCTTATTACATGTGGGCACAGCATTGTTAACTAATAAAATTAAACAAGGCCCAGTGCAATAAAATTTTGAATCTCTGCAGAAGGCATTCTTTTCCGCCTACCCGATACCCTGCAATACTCAAACACCCTTTTGTTTTAAACGGACTGTACAGTGTAGCAGTTCAGTAAGAAAATAGTTTTTTTTTTAAGGAAAAAAAAAAAAACCAACCCTTTTCTTGCCCATATGTATTTCAGATGAAAAATTTTATTTGTGCAGTTACTGCAACAAACATTTTCTCTAAAAGTTATAAGGGACAGTAAAAACATTAATACTCAACTTATCTAGTACATCTCCCATTTTTGCTCCACAGATCATTACTGACTCACAGAATTGTGCACCTAGCAGAAAACTAAGTCCAGGAATAAAACATTTCAAAATAACCTCTCAACGTGTAACTCAGAAAGGGATGCTGACACAGTTTCAAAAGAACAAGGTGCTTCAAGCACTTCCACATTGCTCCAAAAACAAGTTACTCTACAAAAAGCTCTGCTTCAGCTTTATCCTTGAAATGAACATCTAAGAATTCAATTCTAATAACAGCATGGGACAGAGTAACTCCAACCCAAAAACTTGTCTTCACACCCAATTACTATCTCGATCCATTCACCTGCCTTTCCACAGTGACAAAATGCAAGAAAAGAAAGTAGTAGTTTTAAGAAGACCATTTTAGCAGCTGTTTCTGGTGCACCAGGTATTTACAGGAACATTTGTTCTTGCTGTTAATCATTGCCACCAACTAAAGTTGAACCTTGACTCAATAAAGAGGAACACCATAGATAATTTTTGTATATTGAGGCGTTTGTTAAATCAACCTTTGCATACCTTGCTCTTGGGTCTGGGGAATTTACAAAGCAGAATTTCATATGGACTTGAAAAGTCTGGTCCATATCATTGCTTGAATGCCACTAATAATTTCACCATCATAATTTCATCATTCACACATTCATTACTTGCTTGCTTTCTGTGCTTTCAATAAGAATGTAGACATTTTGCCTGGCAGGCATTTTAATCCCATGAGAATACATCAACAGCAACTCAACACCGTAAAATTCAACCACCTTCCTCTGACACCAAGGCACCTTGTCAGCTTTAATAGGCAGTCAGAGAAGGCAGAGTGTTCAACACTGTGCATCTACCATTTTTCTCACACCCTTCCCCAGAACCAAACAGTCAAAAAGCAAGAAATATCATGTAAAAGACATTGTGAAGAAAAGCATACATACATGTATGCGTTTCTCCATCAGTAACACTTCAACAATATGCCCAGTCAACAACACCAGTACAGCATTACCAAGCACATCAATAGATGGGCAATTAATGACACTTCTCAAGGTGGCTGGATTAAAATGTATAGAGAGATTGCTTCATTACAGGTGTTGAAACTCGACTCATACTTTAAGTCATTCAGTCAAAAATACAATCTTTATAATAACTGCCAACTACACAAGCAAGGTCCCATTCACCACTAACAGTTGCCAAGCTTGCATTGTCATTATCCTGGTCGCTCATTGATATGGCTGGCTTACTGCCATCACTACTGTGGGCAATGGCAATGCATGGTGCACTACCATGGCGCACATGCTATGTAAGTCAACAGAGGTAGCTGGTCATTGTGCAACATGAAGGACTGTGCTACTGTCAGATGCACCAGGCTGAGTATGAAGCACACTGACATCAGCACTGCACATACTGCTTCAATGCAACAGATAAGATAGTGAAAGCTCACTTTCCCCTGCAGGGTAGGTTCTTTTCTTTCAGTGATCTGCCAGACCCAGCAGATAGCCCAAACAATGAATGCAGTGCTAATATGCACCAATGCAATTATAACAAAAGAAGGCACAACAAAAATGTCCCAGGCCATCATGGGAAAAATGCTTGGCTAACACCAATGAACACTGCACAAAACTGCCTGTTTATATGAAGCACAAGGCATTTAATGATGCCCTGACCTTCAATAGAGTGCATATATTCTACCCAGTGAGCAGCTACAGCGATTACTAGCTTTCAAAGATAACAACCCTCTAGACTCATTGAAATTTTAAATTGCTTGTAATAACTGCAAGTTAATTAAATGGGTGTCATGTTGGCAGTACACACAAAGACTGAAAAATAAGGTGGTCCCTACTGAGTGTTTTATGCAGTGTGAACACACTTTCGTGTAAATACAGTTTGACTGACATAACAAGCAACCTCAGTAGTGGCACCTTTTATTTTTGTGCATTTTTTTTTTACTTCTGTTACTTTTTTTTTTTTTTTGGCTCCGCCGAGCGACAAGGCAGCGGCGACCCGCTACAAAGGGCATAGCCACCATCACCATCCAGAAGGTTATGCATTTCAGATTTCAGTTCGAAAAATTCTGAGAGAGGTAGTTTGATCAGTGAACGCTGGCCAAGCATTACAATGTGACAGTAACCAATGAACACCATGAAAAGAGAGATCAGCATTAAATGCAAATATAAATTCATGTTAGAATAAATCAATGTTAGACACATGCAAGGAACACCATGTCACACTGGCACACCCAGAATACAAGGATTTAAAAGAAAAAATGGCAGGCTTGAAAATGGTGCAATACAGGGCACTCACCCGCATGACGTCTCAAATAAGCATACTATCAGCTACCATGCAAACGACAAGAGACCACAGCTGAGCAGTTAAATGAGAAGCACAGTGGCAAGAGCTCACTGAATCAAGGCCGTGCACAGCTGTTCACCGCCAACTACTCGTGCGGATCGCGAGCTCACTTAACGCGTTACGTCGTAAAACTTGTACTTGAGGGGCCCCACCTGTCAAGCCGAGTGCACGAGAAAACAAAGCGGACAGAGTTTTGTCCCACGAGGAGGCGGGGCAAGCGAAACTCCAACTCTCGCCACTAACTATGAGAACGCCAATTCAATCGCTACAGCTAGACACCACTTATGGCAGCAGTAGTAGACTGGCTTGGCAGACAACATGGCAGCACTCTCGGACGAGTGCTCGCGTCAGCAGACGACGGTCAGTGACGGAAGCATATGCGAAAGCGTCAAGCCTGCAGATGGCTTCCCGACATAGCGCACTCACCCTGAGGCGATTGTCAACGGAGGGCTAGGGCACGGTTGCCGAGATCCGAGCACGAGCACTGCTCGAAAGCTTTGACGGACAAAACAGGCAGCGCACAACTGGCTAGTCACCATGCACATCAAGCATTTCGCTTGTGGCATCACACCAAAGACACTCGCAAACAGACAGCCCGACTCAGTGTAACTAGGCGGCAGAGGACGAATTCAAAAGCGATCCTCGTCCAACACGACACACGAGGCGACTGCATCAGATCGCACACCTTTTAGAGACGACGGCCACGCAGGAAGAAGTGTAAACGGTCTTCTCTTCCCTTATTTTTCGCCTGACCAGCTCACCGAAGTCTTTCCTTTGCTCACAGCCATCCTGCTGCTACATAACAGCGCACAATACACGTTGCCCAGAGGTTTAGGCCTAGCGCAGCAGAGTGCCCTCCCCCACCGCCTTTCCCCTTCCTCACTTTTTTTTTTTTCAGTCTAGCTGCGAACGACGGAGTTCTGGCAAAAAAATAAAACCAGTAAATATTCTGCTGGACTCACCTAGAACAGTGCAAGCCTCGTGTTTCTCACGGGCGCGGCGCAGCGAGACCACGGCAAAATCTCGCAGTCAAAACTTCTTGAGCACGGGCTACTGTCTGCGCCCGTTGGCAGCGGGGCATTCACTCGACGGGGGCACGGCTCGACGACTCACAACGTGACGCGGAGAAAAGGCACACACCCGGCAGAAAATAAAAAGGGCGCTGGGACGCGCCCCCGGGCTTTGGAGGCTGCCAAGGGGTCCTATCCGTACGATGGACCATCGCCCGGCACTCGGCCCAGGTTCTCATTCGTCAGAGCTCCCAAAAATTCGGCCCCGTGAAAGGACATGGGCCCATTTCCTCTGTCCTAAAATGTCTCCACGTCCTCACTACACACACGATTGCTTGTGCACTAGCGACGTCACGAAGTCCAAAAACACGCCAAGATGCCCCGGAGCGGGGCTACCGGCACAAGCGAGACAAACGACCGAAGGGTGCAATATCCCGAGGTGAAATCGTGAAGGAGGGGGTCTGGGGACGATAGGCCTAGACCCTCCGCTAGAGGCGGCTTTTCTCTCGCGACGGGACGGGCACGCGCGGCACACGCAGGGCAACTTTGCAATTCATGCTGACAAATAGGCGGCACTGCGCCGTCGAGTCACGATCACGGCCAGCAACAGCGCGGGGTCTGCACCGCGCTGGCGCCGCCAGGACCGCAACCCTCGTGCTGTCCCGCAAGCTCTCACCACTGGCTCTGTTTCCGACATGGAAGCCCAGTGCTCGCGAAGCCGCGCCGGCTCGCACACGGAGCTCATCCAGTGACCGCCGCACGGCTGGGCGGGACCCTGTCCCTACTCACCGCGCCGCGGTAAAAAATGCTGGGGCGAGCGGCTGGCCGACGCGATGGGGACAGAAAAAGCCCTCCTTAAGCCTAACGATCGCAGCAGCATTTTTTTCTCGTTTCGTATGGCACACAGGAGAAGCACACGCACAGTGATCAAAAGAGCAAGGATCTACAGAAAAAAAAAATGCAGGGTTACCTCGGATGCCTCGTCGTCGTCACTCTCGGTTAAATCTGCCATAAAATTGGAATGCAGGGAATTCAAGCTTTGCCTCTGGCCCGTCTCGAAATTATCGCTAGTTCCTGTACGTCCTTTACTAACCTCCTGTGGTTCCTCTCTCACGGCATCGCACGCATTTCCATGAACTACATTCTGCATTTTTTTTTACATCCGACTGGGCCACATCAAGTCCTACAACCTTCCAGAGATACGCGACTTTATAATACAGTCTAGGTGTCCACGCAATTTACAGACAATAATTCAAACAATTTACATGCCAGCAAAGGCCGCCATTAAAGCATTGAAGGATTTCCACGCCAAATCCCGGATGTAAACAGTTTCGTACTTTAATTTTTAACATCACCTGTTTTCGTGAGCGCTTAATTTTGAAACAGCCTTGTAGCTGATCAATTTATCGTTTATTTGTAACTGTACTTGTACTGGCTTTTACGTAAACTGTGATACGAAACTGAGCTAACTTGTAGCACTTTCTTGTAGCTTTGCTTTAACCGCTTAAACTTGAGTTGCACGGCGAGTTTCCTTCCCTAAGCATTGCAGCGCATTTGTACTGCCAATGGGCGTCAGTTTGCAATCTTCTCACGCGCCTTGTTTTGTGCACTGCCACAGTTCAAATTCACCGTTTCCTGTGCTGCAGATAACTGAAGGTTTGTACTGCCGGGTAAAAAAGAACTTCCATGGTGTGTGAACCTAACGCTTCAAATCGTGAAGCCGAGCGAACGTGTCTGCCTTTTTCTGTGCGGTTTTTGGTGACGAGTGTAAACGCGAAAAGACTGTCCTCAAGTCAAGGCGCAAAGCAGTGACACCCTCGATAACTCGCACTGGCTGATCATCCGCGATGAATGGGGCGCAACTTGCTGCGGCGCTTTTTTTTGCCGTCGTCGCCATCGAGCCGATCGAGCGCCGAGAAAATCCGCTGTGCGCCGAGAACCGGTCGCGCAGCAGACGACGGAGGCTGGCATGACAAGTGGTGTGGTCGCAAAGGCGATGCTGCCTGTTGCTGATGTTCTCAGCAGCTGTCAAGCGCATGTGACAATGGCGCTGAGAACTGCGCACGGAGGTACAATGAACTTCCAAGGTGCGTGACTTCAAGTGGTAAGAGCTGAGCAAACGTGTCGGTTTTTTGTTTTTTCCCTGTGCGGTTTTTGGCGACGATCGAGTGTAAACGCGAGAAGGCTATCCTGAAGATCGAGGAGCAAAGCAGTCATATCCTCGATAACTCGCTGACTGATCCGATGAACGGGGCGCAACTTGCTTTCGTTGCCATCGAGCACCAAGAAAATCGGCTGTGCGCCGAGGACCGGTCGCAGGCGCAGCAGAATACGAAGTTTGACAGGGCAAAGGCGAGCGCTGCCTGATGCTGATGTTTTGAGCGGATTGTTTTCTGCCCGTGTATTTTCGAAAATCGGAACATCCGCTGCTCACTTCTCCATCGTAAGTTGAATACCGTGCTTTGAAAAATGTACATTCAAATAATATGGAATAGTCAAATGACTGCTGCTACTGAGCTCAGCCGCCTCGATCAGCGCGGCGGTGGGGGCCGGGCTTGCTCCGGCCGTCCCATTCGGAGCGCACCCCCATTGAGGGGTGTCATCGAAGTTCCTTTGCGCGCCGCTGAGCGGCGCTGACGTGCTTGCTAGCTAGCGTTGTGCTAGCGCATGGGTTCCTTCCTCCATGTGCTAGCGCATCGGTGGTCTCTCTCGCAGGGTGGAGGCGGGCAGAGTCGGGTCCGTTTGATTCACCCTGCACGATCTACACTAGTTCATGCAGTGCAGAGCAAGTGCCGTGCAAATAATACACTCGTGCAGCGCCACTTCAGACTTGCAGGCGTAGCGCGACCCTAGCGCCAATAGAAACGAATGCTAAAGTGCAAGAAGTCGTGCAAGCCTTCTGCTACGTTTGCGACGCGCGCGCACTTGTCACGCCTGTCGTTGTTTGCTCTGTGAGCGTGTTCTCTGCGAAGGAAAAGAACATGGACCGGGATCTGCTGCCAACGCTCATAAAAAACAGGTATGGAGCTTCGGGGCGCGTTGCTCTGCGGCGGCGTAGACGTTCGGCGATCGTTGGTTAGCCAGGGTAGAGCACTATAGCCAGGTGACTGCTGTTGTCGCTCAACTCCGCCGATACGATTGTGCCGTCTATGCGAGATATTGATGTTTAAGGAGTCACCGCTAAATAAAACAGGATAGTTAAAATCTGGGTCATAGCTTTGAATAAAACCTGTCGAAGAAGAAAAGGCGACGCACACACGGCGAACGTATATAAAAACGTTGAATAGCAAACATGCCAAGCTATCCAACTACGAACTTGGTTAGTACCAAGCTCATTTACGGGGAAAAAGAAAATAGCGAGAAGCAAACTAGATAAGTAAAATAAGCCCCCCCCCCCCCCAAAAAAAAAAATACTATGCAAGCACGGCGCGTGAAGAAACACATGCATTATAGACCGAGCGAAGCGTTACATGGTGTAGTGTGCATACTCTGAACCGAGTTGTTGGCCGTCTTCTCTAAAGATAGGCGTTAAAAATGTGTTTACGCCGTTGACAACGTCAAACACGCTGCCGTCGCTTGAAACTGATATATTGAAAGGCGAAGTCGCGAGTTGTTGAGAGAGACGCGGGCACGGCGTTTTCTGGGACAAAATGCCTGGGTATTGCGTGCCTCGGTACACGAACCAGTCACGATATGACTGGAATATGTTTCGATTTCCGAAAGAACTACGAAAACGACTTCTGAGGCTGGAAAAATCAAGCGCGACAAGTAGCAACCCACGAACAGTTGGTGTGTGCAGCGTATGCGATTTCTGCATTCGTAAAGTTAGTCATTCATGCGTGTCGTGTTTGCTCGTCTTTCATCCTTTTAGTTCTTAAAAAGATATGCGCGCTCTGCTACCGGCACCTTGTGCAATTTGTTTTTGTGCGCTGAGTACGTGCACGGCGCAGTAGAGTGTAAATTAAGTTCTTAGCTTGTCTTTCGTGCGCTAACATACGGAGCGCGTTCAAACAGTTTCCCGGCGTTTTATTCTTTGCCATTGTTCAGCTCGGACGATGTGCGTGTTTGTGTACGTATGAGATGAGGCGCATGACCAAGCATGACGCATGTAATGTCAGGACTGATCATGACTGATATTGCGGCTGTAAATTGGTAGTCACTGTTACTGTGCAAAAGCCATAGCTGGGTATTGGGTGTGAGCCATGTGATCACGCATTGTCTAGGCGTTCGCTTTTCTTTCCTAACTCGATGATCAGTGAATTATCTGAACATCTGACAAGAGATGTGTGACGAGGGTTTCATGGCTACGTCGCCGCTTAACAACAGAAAATTATTAATGGTGGTGACATGGTTGAACGAAAAAGAAAGGTGTTAAGAACTAATCATTTGTTCACCCCATCTGCATTTTTGCACTAAGTTCAAGAAAGCAAAATGAAATTCAGAATAGCTCTGGAAATAGTTTGCTGAGCAGAAAACGTCCATAAAATACAGTAATATGCAAGATAAAATGAAACATGCAATATGCTCAAGGTAAACAAAAGTATGCCAGAAGTATGGTCTTAAAAAACGCTCATTTGGGCTAGATGGTACATGCCATTTGAGGGACAAAGTAACAGCACAAAATCGAGACAAAACACATGAGACAGACCAGGACCAGCGCTAACTGGTCTGGTCTGGCTGCATTCACCGCGCTTGTCCTGCTTCTGTCTCGGTTTTGCGCTGTTACTTTATGCCAGAAGTAGTTCATAAGTATATAAAACCCTGCCCGACCTGCCTCATACCTGAAGACCACCAATAAGCTATCCGAAACCAGCTTTAACGCTTAAAAATCTGCATACAATGCAAGTAACGCAGCCTCGAGCGAAAAAGCTGCCATATGAATTGCAGTTTCCATGACCCAGGGAACAACCATTCAATACTCCCAGAATAGCACTCAGACACGGCGCACTATACCCCATCGAGGAGTTATTTTACTATCACGGTCATTGCTTTCTGGTCAGAGTTGCAGCAGTCAGTAAATGGGCTAGCTGATGACCGATTCGAAAACAATATTTGAAGGTAAGGTGTGGTATGACAGTTTTTTTTTTTTTTTTTCGTCTCACGACTGCACGGGGTTGAATGAAATTGTTTTTCAGCCGGAAGGAAATCTGTCTTTGCACGTTTTGGTTAAATGCAGGAAACAGACACAACGAACGAGGACAGTACTCGTGTATGTATTTCGCACCAACAAAACGTTCTGCTAAGGTCTTTACGCGGCTGACTTTCTCGGTAGTTTTCTGCTGCAGGAAGTCCAGTCGAAAATTGCGCTTTAAGAACATCGATTACAGAATATTAATTTGAGGCCTCCGCACTGCCGATCAGAAACTTTTGTGTTCTCGCCATATTGTTAAAGCAGCACACGGTTTATCACAACGATCTCTACATGTCGCTGCCCTAAGTCCGTTGGTAGGGTACCTCGATGCGCGTACTCCCCTCGACTGGCTCATGTAAAGGGCCCTTTTTGGGCCTGCACACTGTCATTTTCTAATTAAATGTTTTTCGCCACCGTGGCTGCCAACGGAGCGGAGCAGACGACGCGGTTGTCTCCACCCTGCAACGGCGGCGGGCGGGAAGCGCGCATCGAGGCACCCTGTGCTGACTTTGCTGCCAGCCGGCGATAGGAGCTTGGCCACGTGACCCCTTTCGCCGGTGCTGTACTTTGTTTTTCATTTGCTTTTGAAAGCGCAGTGCGATCCCTTAGAATGGCATTGCACTATGACAAGAATTAGCTTGCCGTGAATTATTTCGTTTCTCATTTTATGAACGCGGACGGTGCGTCGTATGAGGTGGGGCTTGCTTTTCTGTCAATATTAACGAGGTATGTTTCGCGGCAATTACGGTGATTTGGGCAGTCTCGCTGTTTTCATTCATCCCCAGGAATCTAGAAAAACGGTGAGTGTGTGACTAATCGCGTTTTCTTTCCATCTGAAACCGACGTTATGATGTTCCTTGCCTCGCAGCAACTTGGCCACATGTGCAGCGATGTGAAAATCCAAATCAGGCACGTGTGCCGTGCGATGTCGGAGCGCGTTAAACATTCCGCGATGGTCCAAGTTTCCGGAGTCCTCCACTACGGCGTTTCTTACAGCCTCAGTCGCTTTTGGGACGTTAAACCCCAGAAACTAAAAACTAAACCAAATCAAAAAGTGAAATTCCATAAGCGTTAGAGCTATTGTGCTGCTTATTTTTTCGTCGTGGTCAAGATGCCACAGCGATGCTCCTGCCAGCATGTCGTGCTGTGAACACCTCATTCGATCGGCTTTGCAGTACGCTGCACGCTCTGAATCAATATGCGATATCGCGTGCTGATTGGCTGCACGCATGGGTGATCCGAATGTTCTCTTCCGCGTTGCACGGCAAACGCATCTCTTAAATGTTGTATTTATTATCGACAGCCCACGTATCAATGGTCAAAAGTGTATCACTTCAGAGTGGGTCAGATTGAGTTTACACAGATTTTAACACTGAATCTCGTCATTGTCTTGTAAATATTTTATACTGCTACTAATACAACTATGCATATACTTGTCAAAATGTATATAAGATACAGTAAGCAGAAGACAGTGTAGACACCACAGAATGCAGCATGCTGGAATGCCGTAGCAGAGTTGTTAGTCTGTGCATTTGTCAGTTCAGATTTTTCTGGTCCGAGCAGGAATGGAAATCAGTGTCAGTTATAAGCAAGTTAAAAAAAACGAGACATTTTGCTGATATAAGATTAACATGTCATGGTAATCGTAATGTCATGCTAATTGCCAAATTTTTAGGCATTAAATGTCTGCTTAGGGAGGGAACTGCATAATGTTAATCATGCTTATAAGTAGGCGCGCTAAGCTTGACCCAAGACGATTCACTAAAACAAGACAAGACTGGTACAAGACAAGTCTTTTCTTGTTTTAGTGAATCGTCTTGGGTCAAAGTTTAGCGCGCCTACCTATGATAGAAAACCAACTAGCCGCCATTACAGCATTGCATGCTTATAAGAACAAAAGTGCAGTAATTTTAGCAAAATTTGCTGCAAAGGATGCTGATAAGGTGTAAGTTTCATTGCATTGTATCAATGTTTCGGTGTTTTCAATCTTGTTTGACCCGGCATGTGCATGTGGAGCACTCAACTTCATCTGTGAAACGAACACTATGTTCCCAAAGTATAAGAACTGGTGGGCGAATTGGTCTGACATATCTAGTGAAGCAGCGCAACGGCACAAGGCCAGAGGAAGAAAGAGACAAACACAGCGCTGAACTGACAACAAATGTTTATTCCGGATGCTATTAGCATATATATACTTTAGCACAATAGAAAAAAACAAAAGAAACAGAGAGGAGCGGAAAGATTCAACCCAGTCACTATGCGCATGCAACCGCTTCGCGTGTACAACGATTATACGATATCAAATAGTTATGCTTCTTTCAACGAGATGGCTATGGAAGGGGTGCTGATACAATTATCACCCAGCTTCATGATTTCAGATGCTTCGATAATCTCTCGTGTAAGTTTATCCTTGTGCTTGGTAACTACTTGGCTGTTTTTGAAAACTGGAAAACATGAACAATCACGACAGTCAATACCTATGTGGCGGGCCGCGTTCTTAACGTTGTTTCCATGCTCCCTAAGTCTATCATTTACACAACGGTCAGTTTGGCCAATGTATGAACCACCACACGTCAACGGGACTGAATACACCACGTTTTCTTGGCATGACACATACTTCATCTTGTGGTTCTTCTTGCATTCATAACCAGATTCTGATCTTTTATCTTGGCCATTTAGCCTCGCACACAAGCCACTCAGTCTCACAGGCGTCTTGCGTCAGTAGCAGAAGGGATTTTGAAAAAGCTAAAGGGGGCAACGCTGTCCCTCATTCCAAACAAAGAAATCTGGCAGTAATACCCTATGTCCATGCTGTATCCCACATTTTGAAGAGAATAAGTAAAAAGGCTGGAGTTGATGTTTTTTCGGCACCTGTGAGACTGAGTGGCTTGTGTGCGAAGGTTAATGGCCCCGATTAAAGATCAGAATCTGGTCATGAATGCAAGAAAAACCACAAGACGAAGTATGTGTCATGCCAAGAAAACGTGGTGTATTTCAGTCCCGTTGACGTGTGGTGGTTCATACATTGGCCAAACTGGCCGTTGTGTAAATGACAGACCTAGGGAGCATGGAAACAACGTTAAGAACGCGGCCCGCCACATAGGTATTCACTGTCGTGATTGTTCGTGTTTTCCAGTTTTCAAAAACAGCCAAGTAGTTACCAAGCACAAGGATAAACTTACACGAGAGATTATCGAAGCATCTGAAATCATGAAGCTGAGTGATAATTGTATTAGCACCCCTTCCATAGCCATCTCGTTGAAATAGCATAACTATTTGATATCGTATAATTGTTGTACACGCGAAGCGGTTGCATGCGCATAGTGACTGGGTTGAATCTTTCTGCTCCTCTCCGTTTCTTTTGTTTCTTGTATTGTGCTAAAGTATATATATATATATGCTAATAGCATCCGGAATAAACATTTGTTGTCAGTTCAGCGCTGTGTTTGTCCCTTTCTTCCTCTGGCCTTATACCGTTGTGCTGCTTCACTAGATATAGTTTCCAAAGTGCCACGTAATCTTTTTCTGCCACAGCAGGCTGGGCACAAGTTCATTGCTAATTCACCTACAACTCTAGCTTAATCTGCACACTTCCAAATGCACACCTGGACACACGGTCCAATTTCCATGCTGACACACGCATACCGCCACGTTTTCTGTGTTATTCTTTCCTAGGACGACAGCTAACTAGAACGACAGTCCATTGCATCACAGTCATCGCCTTTCATTCTACCTTTGCTGCTGCTAATCTTAGGCTTTACTTTTCACTTCATATAATCCTGTAATACCACCAGTGGGGATATTCAAGGTACAAAAAGAAATGAAATAGCGTATTTTCAAGGGGGGGGGGGGGGGGGGGGAAGAACTGAGCCATTCTTGTGCTGCTTTGCAGTTCCAATTTGCAGCTGTTGCAATGCTCTACTTATCACAGTGCGTCCAAATTTCCCCAACCCCTCCATGTGTCTTCCAGGGTTCTTTTTGCCCAGATGTGACCTAAACGTGGCCAATTATTATTATTTTTTTCTGCCTGGTCACCGCAGCTTTACTGGGGGATCCCCCTGACTAGCAACTAGTGGACTTTAACCAGTGGCAACGCATCGAGCACTGCTGAGATGTGGTGGTCACAAGCAAAGGCAAGTGCTTCCTGGTTGTGACATTATACACAGTCATGTCCCACAACCCCATCCTTTAATGAACTGAAAAACTGCGCAAAAGTGCTTGCACGCCAGTTCATATACTTTTCGAAATCTGCAAATGTATGTACTGCCACCGCCAGACTGAGCGGCCGCGTCGCCGCTCGAGTGCTGCCATGGTGCAGCTTGGTGCGTTCAAGTTCGCAGCGTGATATTGAGTAATTATGTTTGACCTGGCTTTAAACGCGTCATTTTCATGCAAATAAGTTATATCAGCTTGATTGTACAGCCGTCAGCACGACTGCCTCGAGCGATCGAACGGGCTGGTTTCGGCTACGCACGCGACGCCTACCGATAACGCCTGGTTTGAGATAGCGCCGCCACACTGATTGCAGTGCCTGATACTCTTATCACCGTTCCTGTTTTCAGACGAAACCGCCAACGAACGGTGAAGGCGCTGCAAGTCGCGAAAACAAAGTCAAGATAATACGTCTCCGTGAGCGCAAGTGATAAGACCAGGCATGATAACATCCTGGCTTAAAGCGACGAGCAGTGTATTACCACGGCCGCTCGATGGAAGCGCACTGGGTGCGGCCTGCTGCGTCGCGCCGCCGTCAATGGGCAAGCGCGTCCTTGGGGAGTTCACAGTTGCGCCCGCTATTTCTGCTGAGAGCACCACTGTTCGGGGACACGTCGCCGCCGGGGTCACCGAATCTGAGCGCGCGGTTTGCTTCCTTTCTGGGCGCGTTCGCCTCGCGTCTGCGTGGTAAACGCAAACTTTTTTGTGTGCGCGTGTGCAAGCACGTCAACGTTGAGACTGGATGCGTTTGTTTTTTAAGGCGGAAGCCGTTCTAGGCTCATGGAGCAAAAATCTATGCGCAGAAGCTTTGCCGGTTATCTGTGCGTCGCATCTGTGCAATGGTGTGCCCGTCGCAAAAGCGGACGTGCAGGGAGGGAGATTAAAAATGAATATGATTGATGGTGATAGGCAATCAATAAAAGTTATAAATAGACATTGATAGAGGTAATGACTAATGCTAATGACTAATAATGGTTATAAATGACAATGACCGCAATTGATTGAAGTTAGTAAAAGTGCTTAGCGATGTATGGAAATGACTATAATAGCTAGGCATGACTCATCATTACTGTTAATGACTACGAAATGACCAATATGTGAAAGGACGACATGTAATGACAACTGCTGATTCTAAATGAGTAACTTGCTTAGTTATGAGTGATAAGGGCTACAATGACTACGCAGGCAGACTCATCATGACTGAGAAACGACCAATATATCAAACGACGTCTTGAAATGACGTACTGTGGCAAACGATGAGAGGCAAATGATAGGAGAAGGGTAGGCTTTCGCCGTCCTGCGCTTAAGAGACATCTAAGAGACCCTCTAATTTTATCCGCTGAGCTCGCTTCAGGCAAAGACAGCAGCGAGGAGTGGAAAGCACTCTTCCTCTGAAATGAAAGCGGCGCTGAGGTTAAAAAGTCCAGATGCTGAAGCATAATGCCCTGTCAGCTGCCATTGAATTTGCTACAAGGGAAAGCAGATTGAACTTGTTGGTGATTAATTATCGGTTAACCGTGCAAACAACGTGACGGGAACACAGGAGAAGACGGCACAACTGCGCTAGTTGTGTCGTCCTCTTTTCCTGTGCTCCCGACACGTTGTTTAACCTATTTAGTTACCAGGGAGCTGGCCAGTGAACTAGAATGTTTAACGATGTGTTGTGAAGCAGATGAACACGATTAGGTAGCACCAGAAGCTTTTCTCGCAGGTTATGTTGCGAGGACATATCAGAAAAAGCTACGAAGGTTTTTTTTTATATAAGCATGCAATTTGTTCTAAATTTTGCCGCGCTAGTCTGAGTGGCCTTGCAAGTAAAGGAGCCTGTGCATACAACATTTGTTTATACTGTTGAGACTGTTCGAGCCGATGCGATAAAATGAAAAGCCACGTTCCACAGAAAATCCGGCGCCCACTCTGTCGGTGGAAAGTCGGAAAAAAACCTCTCTGGTAAGAGGCACTTTAGTTGGTGATATAGCCAGACACCTTTGGCGCTATGAGAACACATGACATGTTGAATGTGGCAGGAGCTGCCAAACCAGAGAGAGTCAATAAGATGTAAGGGTGAAGGGGGAATTATTGAAAGCGTGACCCTTAGATCCCAAGTCAGGCACACTATACTACTATAGGGCACGTTCGTACGGCTTCGGTAAAGAGGAGCTTTATATAGCTATGTGTAGGGTGCTATTTCATATAATGCGGTGGCTTAAGGTTTCATTCTAATGATATGCGACAGAGGCAGCAATTACGGGATACGGTGAATAAGCAGGTAGCAAAGTGCGGGCACTCTAACGAGGCTCCTCAAGGAGACTTAAGAACCCCAAGTTTTGTTTATCACTACCAGGTTGTTGCTTAATTTATGCGATATTTGGTAATGGTTTTGAGGCGACATGCCAGTCGAGCAAGAGCCTGTTGCAGGAAATATAGTCAACTGGACCAGTTACAGGTTAATGAAAACCAAGGACAATGGAGGCTTGATGTACCCCGCAAAGGAAGTAATCAAGCTTTGTCAGCTTACAAGCACCTTCATTAACAGGATGATGAAGTCTGAAGAGGTCCGGTGAAGTAGCAAGCTGTGTAAACTTTTGGTTTCATCATTGTGTTCTCACTGTACACAGTACCTGCAGCTAATCCATAAAACCAATGATCGTGCTCAAGCTAAGGCGCTATGCAAGATATCGTTAAGTTGCTGCCCCCACTGATAGCGAGCTGGGCTGGAAATGTCAACTCAACAGTGGAGCGATGTTTATGGCTATGGCATAAACCTCTCTCAAGAAAGGTTTTCCGTCTGCGATTGGTAATTTTCTTCCTTTTTTTGTGTGGCCATTAAATAAGCGTACTCGGCTGCTCACTGAATTTCGGCTGCAGTTGCGCTTTGACGCGTGAACATTCTTGTGATCACAGCTAAGAGTTTCACAACAGCGACACTCGATGCGCGTTCTTCCATTGAAAATTACGAACCAGCGAAATTGTATGGGTTTACGAGCAGCCAATAAAAATAGTAATAAAAACGTTCGGCGCACATACGTAGCACCTTGAGGCAGACCGGCTCTATCAAGCGCGCTTTCTTTCCGGTCATGCAAAATACGGGAAGCCATGACGGATAGCGTTCTGGCGTACAAAGTTTAAGGTCTCTAACTGAGTCGAAGATCCCAGGTTATCATCTAGATTTAATCTAATAAACATCTTCATATTTCCACTAAAATTTGTCACAATGAGATATAAAGGTCGCATTTTCACAGAGGTTGCTCATAGTAGGACATTTTTTTATTGGATAGCGCTGGCAGCTTAGAACAGGTTGACGTCAATTTGTGTATAAAAGCTGTATGCAGGAATGAGTAAATGGTATGAAAATGACACACGGAGTTAGCGACATATTTAATTAAGTGGTTATTCATTAGACTACCATGGCAGCTGAACAGCTTCGAATTGTTCACAACCGGGTCACATTTTAATGTGACGAACAACTGGATCCGAATGCAACATCATGGTAATGCGAGCTCTCCAATCGATTGAACTACCGTCACTATAAGTTTTTCGGGGTACACTCCAGTATACATCCTTGCCGAGCAAGTGCTAAGTGCTGACATGGTCACACTAGACATGACAGTATATACTAATTCTTGTTGCCAAATTGTGTGAAGCGGAGCTCTTATATCCTTAAAATAAAAGGCTTCTACCACGCCGACGCCTCCCTCAAAGCGCAGCCAGGCGCTGCTCTCCGCGCGCGGCTGTCCCCGAACGGTGGCGCCGCGGCGGTGGCGACTGGAAGTAGGCGCCTCCCGCCGGTTTCGGGCGACGTAGCAGGCCGCACCTAGTGCGCTTCCATCGAGCGGCCGTAGTATTACTACGCGCTTAGGATAGCCAGCAATGTCTTTATAGGCCATGTGTGGGTTTGAAAATGCTGCGCGTCCCGAAAATTTCAGCACGCAAAGATTTTCCGAGACTTGTTATCTCGGCTTTGTTTTCGCGGCCTGCAGGGCTTTCGCTGGCGGTCATTCGCAATCTCCTCAGTGAAACCAGCACGACGATAAATCGGCGCATGCTCAAATGCCGACTGGCAGAGGCACTTTATTTTTCTTTGCTTTTCGTCTGCCTCACCGTAGTATTTATGTCAAGCCACGCGTTATTGGTAGACGTCGCGCTTGCAGCCAAAAACAGCCCGTTCGAGCGCTCTAGAGAGACATGTTGACGACTTTACTACTGGTCAGTGTCCAGTCTGTTATATCACTTGTGGTGGTCTGTTGTGCAATCGGATACGGTGTCGCGCCTTGAGGACCTCCTCACCTGCTGTGGCGTTCAGGGTTAAACTGGCTACTTAGTATCTGTATTAGGTATGACTTATGGTTTGCTGTATAATGGATGGATTTGTGATAAAATTGTGCCCAAGTTGCAGTGGCATAGTGAAAGATGATGTGGAACTTTGGGAACCTAGTGTTCTTTCGGCAGCTGAAGTTGCGTATGCCACACGCGCATATGGGTCAAACGTTTGAAAACTGGTTGGCTGGTTTGTCGGGTTTAACGTCCAAAAGCGACTCAGGCTATGAGAGACGCCGTAGTGGAGGACTCGGGAAATTTCGACCAACTGGGGTTCTTCAACGTGCACTGACAAAACGATTGAAAACTCCTAAAATTGATATGATGCAACAAAACTTACAACTTACCAGCGTCTTTTGCAGCAAGCTTTTGCTAAAGTTACCGCACCTATGTTTTTTTTTTATAAACATCACGCCGTTCCCTCCCTAAACATATTATCATCATCATCATCAACAACCAGACTACACCCATTGCGTGGCGAAGGCCTCTCCCATATTTATCCAATTAACTCAGTCCTCTGCAGCTGCATCCACTTGACCCCTGAAATCTTTTTAACCTCATCCGCCCACCTAACTTTCTGCCGCCACCTGCTACGCTTTCCTTCCCTCGGAATTCAATTTGCTACCCTTAGCGACCATCAGTTATCTTCTCCGCATTGCATGTCTTGCCTACGCCGATTTCCTCTTGATTGGGATCACCGTGATTGCGGCTATGATGTCATTGAGTTATTGCCAAACATTTTAATCTTTCACTGGCAGTTGTCCGCACTGTGCGGACATCTACCACATGGTGTGGGCTTGCCCATCCAACCTAAAGCCCCTTCAACCCAGCTGTTCCTCTTCACCTCAACCCCACTCGGGAGTACTGGGAGGCGACCCTGCTCGGCTGCTCTGATCTGCAGGTCCAAAATGCCTTGATCGAGCGTGCCCGGGCAGCGGCCGACGCCACTGGGGTCCCGTACTAGGGACCCCACCTAGTATTTGGGCTCATGCATACCTGCACCCTTTTTGAAACATTAAACATTTTTCACCACCACCACCTGACCTACTGTGCATGCTTCCCATGTCTCGTTGCACCTACCACGACATGTTAATTTCTTTAGCCTTACACCTGCACAGTGTGTTGTTACTTTTGAGCTTACTGCTAACTGACACTGAGTTGCATTCCCGCTCTCGTCTACGAAATTGTCAAATGAAACGTTTCCAGACGAATAGCTCTGTCACAGCAATGTCCATGGGCTACTGAACCGCCATTAATGAAAGCTTCTGCTTACTGTATCTTACCTTTTGACAAGTGTATAGCAGTATTTAATGAATTTATAATAAAATGACAATGTGCAGTCTAAGGTCCGCGTGAGCCAATCTGGCTTGTTTTTGAAGTGATATGCTTGTAAATACTCCAATATTTCAGAGATGCATTTTCCGTGCAGAGCGGACGAAGAGAGCATTCGGGGTACCTAACTCTCATTCATCGATATGCGTGCGACGAATTGGCACGCGGTATCGCTTGTTGATTCACAGCGTGCAACGTACTGCAAAGAGCACGACGTGCTGGCGGGAGGATCGTTATGGCATCTTGGCCGCGACGAAAAAACAAGCAGCGACGGAGCAGCCACATGAATAGGACCTCTTTTTGGTTTAGGACTGTATACGCGCAACGAGCACCTCTTCGCGCCCAGAAGGCTAGACGGTGGTGGTTGCCTCACGAGCTAGGTTTGGCAGCTTCGTCGTATTTGGGCGCACGCTCGGATATTTCATGTCGGAACGAGCAGTGGTGAGTAGCGGTGAATGAGTGAGGCTTCGTGCTAAATTTAAGTTCGAAAATTTTAATTACCCACGCAGGATTAGTGCTGCTGCTTGAATTGAAGCAAACGTTCGTCTACCTTGTAGGGCGCGTTACGAATATGGGCGCGCTGCCGAGTATTAACTGCGCGCCTATACCGAAACCTAAACAAAGTGCTAGCGAAAACAAGCCGAGGCTTCAAGGCTTACGTATAGGTGCCGCGAACGTCGAGCGCATTGGCGATCGTTTGCGCTACGCTGGCTGGCGTGAACGTCGTGCGCACAATCGCCCGTCTGGTGAACACAACGTCGTGTGTACACAAAACTTTTTCACATTACTGCACATGTGGACAAGCTGAGGGTCAGTATCAAAAGAAAAGGAAACCCGATTAGTCGCTCACTCGCCCTTTCACTGGATTCTGCAGGGGATGAATGAAGGCAGTGAAACTCGCAATGAGGAAGAGGTGAGACCGCATACGAATGTTCATTTCCAAATGCACATTGCAACTCCAATGTTCATGCTACCCATGCCCTAATCTCCCTACTTACAGCTAACATGGTTCGTCCTGCGCTCAGTTCAGCCGTCGGTAACAGCTATAAAATGCATGCTTAAGTTATAAATGACGGAAATGCGACGCGCCGTCAAGGCCAGTTCGATCGGATTTCATAGAATAAAAAAAAAAAAACTTCGCAAGAATTTTTTTTTTATATAGTGCACTACCATTTCAAAAGGTGACGCTGCGAGTTCAAAACAAAAGCAAACAAAAACGAGAAATACGACGGGTCACGTGGCGGCGCGCATGACTCCCAAGAGATTCTCCCACGGTCAGCGCCGCTTTTAGGGTAGAGACCATGCACTAATCACCTTAATTACCGCGAACGCGGCTCGTCGCCTGAGCCCAGTCCAACTTTAGGCGCCGGCAGCAGCTGAAATGCATGCTTAAGGTTGACAGAAAAGCAAGCATCAACTCGTACGACACTACTCTTTCCGGCGGCGCGTCTCACTCCTCCTTTCGGCTGCATTGAGCGCAATGTGGCGGCGGGCGGTTTTGAAGAAGAAAAAAATGCCATTGTCGCGCAAAATTCTAAAATTTGGCCCTCTACAATGTCAGAACAATACCAGAGAATACTGCAGAAGTGAATCCTGTGTCAAGAAACTTGGCCCCCTGTGCGCAGTCAGGCAACGAGAACAGCAGAGCCTTTCGCGACTTGTTAATCTCGGCACTCGGAATTACGAATGCTTTTTCGACACTCAGGATGACTTATTTCGCAGCTCAAGAAAGACACTCTTTCCCTGATTTACCAGGAAAGACGAAAAAGGGTGTGGGAGTTTGAAAGGAGTATTGACGCCGTGCCCACAGAATGAATAAAAAATTAGTTGTGGTTTAGCTCTGGTTAACCCTAGCTGAATTGCGAAAGCAACGGCGGAAGCTTCTTTTGCCAGCTACATTATTGGGGACACTTAAGCTCATCCTTCAAGGGTACGACGCGAGAGCGTAAGCTACTGCCCACATATAAAGTCACGCTTCAACCAAGCCGCATGGACGTGCCTGCGTGTCGTAGGGGTAAGAGAATGCAAACGGTTCTGGCAGGCTGATTCTGATATCACCCTCCCATATAAAAGGAGCGACTCGAGTTGGCAGCTCCTGCCTGTGGCATAGGGGTAATGTGAATTCAAATGTCATGGCAGGCTGGTTTTTTTTATGAGGAGACCGTAGCTACGCCTCTTCACGGCGTAGCTACGAGGTCTCGCGCTGGCTGTCATAGTGTTGCTTTCGCAAAAACATCGTCGGAAATGTTTTGAATTTTGTGCCGGCACGTTTTACATATATATATATATATATATATATATATATATATATATATATATATATATATATATATATATATATATATATATAGAAAAGAAGCCAATAGTCGGTGAGGCCAAGGAAAGCATTGGGGATTATGTTTTATGTCTTTTTTTAAATTTTTACCTGGATAATCACAGAAATGAGTAATGTAATCTGCTTAGGGGAAAGATAATTAAACACAAAGTAGAAGAAAAAAAAAGTAAAAGAAAAAACAACGTGCCGATGGTGGGGACCGAACCCACGACCTCCGAATATCGCGTCCGGTGCTCTTTATATATATATATATATTATTATGCGCAAGCAATACTACGCTAGGTAGAACCGTTCTTCACGGTTGCCTGTGGGCCGTCGCGCCGCTTGACCTCACCGCCGCGCTTGACAGATGGCGCGCCGTCGCCATGGAAACGCCGTTGCCGCAGCAACGCGATGATGTTCGCTCGCTCTCTCCTCTCTCGCCTTGCACTCGGTCAGAGCGCTGGCTCGGTCCGCGGACAGAGCGCGCTTCGCCTCGGTGGAATCAGCCTGCCATCACATTTAAATAGACCTTTCCATAAGGTGCCTCGATGTTGCCATCCCCTGGCGGATCCGCGCAAAGCATGATGGGAGAACGGAGCGATCGCCTCCCGCGTCCTCCCTCCCGTCTTCAGCGCTGTTACGTTTCGAACTTCCCGAGTAACGAGACGGTGCACGTGTCGAAATGGGCGTCCGTTTTTCTAAGAAGACTGCACGCGACCACCTCGGAGTTCGCGGACCAGAACCACCCAGGACGCAGCAACGCGGTGTCGCATATCGGCAGCGACGGCAGCAGTTGCCCCAGTTTGTGTCCGGAGGACTGTGCACAGAGGCGGTAACGAATTCGCGGAAGAGCGGGCGCGCCCGTGTTTGCAAACAGCGCCGCGGCGCCAGCACCGAGGAGAGAGAGAGAGGGTCATCTCCCCCCCCCCCGTGGAGAAGGGTGGTCACCGCATTCCTTTCCCGCGGAGTGCTCCCGCGCGAGGGGTCCGCGTGGGTGGCGCGCGGTTCCGACCTTGGACAGCCAGCAAGCCTCCTTGGGACCCCCATGCCTGTTTTCCCCCGGCGGAGTCGCCATCGTGCGATGGGAGGACGTTTCTAGTGGGCGGTTCCCGAATGTAGGAACTCGAATGTGTTTGGAATTTCACCAAATAGAAAAATTCCCTAACTAGGTACTTGGGGACAAGAAAGTTGTTAAAAACGAGAGCCCGAGTGCTCTCTGGTGTGTACTTTCTCAGATTCACCATGTAAATAAACCTTCGTTAAGTTCTCTGTAACTCTCGGCCAGTCTGGCCAGTCTCTGCTTGGGTGACCACCGCCCAATGTTCAAGTGCATGCAGCCCGACGTCTGACTCGGATTTTCGCTACCCGTTGGTCCGCTACTGGAGCAGACGCAACGCAACAGCGCGCTCATGTCTGTCTCTCCGTTGTTTCTCCGACACGACATATCCTGGGCGTCGGCGCTCAGCGTCCGCGCTGCCAGCGCCGACGCTGAGAGGTGCGCATCTCCATGGGTCTCGGCGCTGGCGCCGTTGGCGCTCACTGCTGGCGCTTGTACTTGTACTCGCGCTAGTGCGTTGTTGCTAGACCTAACAAGCAGACATTGCCCAAAACAGTTTTAACATTCACTGCATGATTTCTGCTTTCTAAAGCGTTAAGAGACGTAATTTAGACACAGAACTTAATTACAGTTTACACATTCTACTTCTGCACAAATAAACGTGCATCTTCCACATTTTTCTCTGCTTTTCAATACAATCTGCAACGCCATCGACGCAACATCAATTTGTCCCATTTTCCGCGACCGTAGCTGAGACAATTCCTTTGAGTTTTGTTCCTCCACGGCTGAGATCAACCGATGGGCGGCGAAGGGTTTTGCCATCACGGCCACGTGCGACGATGGGAAGCGATGACATAAAAGTGAAGAAAAAAAAAAAAGTTCGACAAGACTCCGCGTGAGCGAAAATTCCCAATCCGGAGGTCGCGGCCACCCTGTCCTCTCATTGGTGTACGGCGCCTAGACGTGAGTCAGAGGGTGAGCAGCTCGGCGCCTGAGTGAACGCTGACGCCGAAATCTAGCACGGACAGATCTCGGCGCTCCGCTCGAGTTTGCTGGCGTCTGGTACCGTGAACATGCTCAAACCGGTTTCTGCATACGCCAACAGCGCCGACGCTGAGCGCCGACGCCCAGGATATGTCCTTGGAATTAAAAACCTTTCTATCGACGTCATCGCCGCGCTGTTTCACGCTGCTTTCTGGTGATACTATTGTGGTCAGTGTTTCTTCACATCGCATGACACAGTTGGGTGTTCCGTTCTATTTCCATTTCCAAAGACCACTTCCATTTCGTGGCCGCGGTTGCTGCTGTTTGCAAGACGTCAGGTAGCACGTTCGCGTCGTTCGCAGTAGTGTTTTTTTCACTTCAGCAGCAACAAAATATGCGCGCAACGTTGCTGCCGTTCATTCAGAATGTAGTAGTAGCTGTTTGTAGAGTGCGAGTTGCGTCTCCGCCAACGCTTCAACCACTGCTCGAACGTGTGATGTGCGCGACACAGCGCTGCGATAGTATGCGCGCGTACGCTTTCTTCAAACACGTTTGTCGAGAGGATGACTCGATCAAAATGCTACCGTAAGCCAAGTAATACGTCCTGGACTTTCAAACTGAGAACTAGCGCAGAAATCAATTTTCAGTAGAAATTTTTATGCTGCGTAGTTTTGCGATAACTAATAAAAGTTACTTTTTCTTCACGAAGGACATTAAACAGTTAAAATATTTCTGTTATATGTGGATATTATCCTTCACGCTTGGTGTCTGCAGAATAGTGGAGAAAAATGTTTCTTACATTTTTTTTTTATTTTTTCTTTACATGCTTGAGTAATGTACACTTAAAAACTGGATTTATTTTTTTTTACTCCTCGTCATTCGGCACTTCTACAAGGTGTTTACTGCAAATGAGTTTTATTGCATTAAAGGAGCAAAACTAAAAAGAAGCGGCGCAGCTACGCGGAAAGTGCAAAGGAGATAAATGAGGATGATATGATGAACTGGTGGCCGTGCCCTTTGAATCGAGTGGACATGATGATGATGATGCTCAGGGCCATACCCTTTGAAACGGGTCGGCACCAAAACTGGTGCGCAGGCCAAAAGTAAAAGGAAGAAAGAGAACAAACATACAAAAGACAGAGGACTGGGAGAAGAGAAGCACGAACAAGATGATGCCGCACCCTCCCAGGTGGAGTTTGGGGTGGGGTAGCTGGCTCCACACTACACTCCTACACCACGCCGCACCACAGTCAGTTGCCAAACTCTCCGGGTTCTCCATGCTGCTGAAGCGGCGCGTCAGTTTTAACGCGAGGTGGCGCTGCCGTCGAAACAGGCTCTATCCAGCCGCTGCTTGGCCGCTGTCGAAGCACAATCAAACGCTGCGGGCCCGGCCGTTCGGCGTAGCATGTAGCATTCGGGAATGTTAAATTACTTGGTGTCCTAAATGCCGTACTTATCGTTAATTACAGTCACCAATCAAGTCTGAACCGTGTGTGGCGAGCATGCTGCAAAACTTCACTGCAGCAACTCGAGCGATACAGGTGAGCGCTGCTCAGGCAACGCTACCGTTTTTTTTTTTTTTTTTTTTTTTAGGAAAGTTGTTTTGCTAGTTCCTTCCCCGAAGTGGCATATGAGAAACATGCAATAATGTAAGAGATATGATCATTGCAAGGTTCATCGTCAGTTCGAAGTATGTTTCTGCAGTTTCTGCTCAACCGCATGCATGTGCATATGTTTAACAAAAAAAAAAAAAAAAAAATTCCAGCGCTTTTTTAGCAAAGAGCCGCATTGTCTGCGGTGCAGTTTAACGGAATAAGCGAATTTTGCGCATTGCATTCATTTCGTCAATAAGCATGCATGTGACTTTTAGCCAAGCGCCGCGCGCAATCTGTGCCGCGAAAAGAGCGAACTTCTGCTTCTTGAGTTGTCGGTTTCTTTCTTCCAGCAAGAGAAGAGAGCTTACATAGGAGGTTAGACGC
This sequence comes from Amblyomma maculatum, assembly GCF_055883805.1. Lineage (NCBI taxonomy): Eukaryota > Metazoa > Arthropoda > Arachnida > Ixodida > Ixodidae > Amblyomma > Amblyomma maculatum. The sequence goes on from NC_139350.1 coordinate 129,381,396, forward strand.
CAACAACTCGAGACAATAAAATTTAGTCTTTTTGGAATTCCCAACTGTGGGTTTATCGTTACTGGCCTGCGCCCGCGTCGCAAGTACTTTTTTTTTTTTTTTTTTGCGACCTTTCACTCAGTTGGCTACAGGTAGACACACGAGTAAATGTAATTTTACATTTTATTCACAGCACGTTTTCACACTTTACTCTTTACAGAATGCACAAATTACAGCAGGCGAGACTTCTTCCTTGCATTTTTAACCTGACTACTCACATTGCTCCTCTCGGATAGGAACCGTGTGTAAAAAATGCATCCGCATTACCAAATAACACTTCACCACTTGCACAGTGAACTGTGCAGGCTACAACCTATTCGGGGTAGCTTCCTGCTCAAAAGCAGGTCAACCATCAACCAGAACAGATTTCCAAAAACTTTTTCTGTCTTTGTTTGTCGCTCGACCACTGACTTGATGCCAGTCACCAGTTCAGTCAGGGAGCTTGAAGGGTGCTTGAGCACTCCAGGGAAAAATGAGCGCTTTTCAGTTAGGGAAAACCTTCGGTACACATCAGCGAGGTTCCATTTGTCCCTATCGATTTTTACTTCCTTGCCATTAATGATATGACTGTACGTCTTCAGTATGTCTTCATCGTAGAAATGAAGATCGCACACACGTGATTTGTCAGAAAGTTTCCTGTCAACACGCGGAATCGCGCGGTCCCATGCCGCACGGAGATCCGCGTCACGCGGAGCCGAGAAAAAACACCTCGCTGTGTTGTCAGTGTTGTCGCTCTTGTAACCGCTCGCACAGCCCGGCACGCAGCACGTCGGCATGGTTACTGTAGCCCCTTCAACTTTGCATGCTAGCACAGGTAGCACAAAAAACGATCACTGCAGCAGCCGAGTCGGGAACGCACTGTACTCATGCTGCCCGCACTGCACGTGTTCAACCCACGTTCGGGCCGACGAGAGCCTGGTAGAACTGCAGCGCCACTCACAGCAGCCAGCGGTGGCGGCGCCGCGAAACAGCTCTCAGTTTGGCAACTGATCTTAGTTCTATTAACGTTGCCACAGTCATCCACTCAGTTAGTCGCCTCTTTGTCACTGCCACTGGACTTGAACCACCTCCTGCAGTGGCGAAGTTGGGCGCCGAGCGCGGGCAAAAACCCAGCGACTGCGGTAACGTGGCGGTCTCCAGCGGCGCCGTCGGGAGGCTCGTGCACTGTTGCACAATGTGCGCCATTGTTTCGCGTTCCTTGCCGCACACCCTACACAACACACGATGCACTGACGGGTCGTACTTCCTGCGGTACTCCAGGGTCCGGAGAGCACCTGCTCGTACCTCAAAGAGGAGGCTACTGCCGACAGTGTTATCGTGCCACCCGATGGAGCTAATAGACTTCTTGTGCTGCACGTATTGTGTGAGGCAGGATTTCTCCTTGGCATCTGAGAACCACATGGCTTCCTCAGCTGGCGCTACTCGACTCCGCACCTCAGCTCTCCATCGCGAGGCGGTGTCTGCTACAACAGGCTCTTTGAAGAATCCGTACTTCCGCTCTAGGTTGTAAATCCGGCGAGTCCAGGAGGTGCGGATGCACACTGCGGCCATGTAGTCGACGCGGCGTGCCCATCTGTCGCGATGCAAGAAGCGGAGACGGGCGTGGTATACGTTAGTTTGCTAGAGGCCTCTCGGGCATCGAAGCAAGACCAGCCCATATCTCCTTGCACAGCCTCGTTGGCGACTCGGCCATGGCATCCGAGCGCGACACATCCCACTTCACGCTGTCGACGCTCCAAGTAGTCCCATGTGCCAGCCGAGATGCAGATCACCGCGTTTGCGAACGTCAACGAGGGCACATGAACCAGCTTCCACAACTCCCGCACCATGTGGTACCGATTACAACCCTACAAGCTCCTGCGCCGGAGGATGCACTGGGCGCGGACCGCAGCCTGTCGGAGCTTGCGTTCGTGCAGGCTGTATACATCTCTAGCTGTGTGCAGAGCAGCCCGCCGAGGTATTGGTATTCTGTACACACGCTCAGACACCCTCCCCTTCAAGGGTCAAATCCACGTTACCCGCACTTTCACCCGCAAGTTGCACCACGGACGACATTTTGGCGCTGAACCTGAGACCAGGGCTGGCGATCTCATCGTAGCAAATGTCCAGCAAAGCCTGCAGGTCCCTCCGACACTCCGCCATCAGCACGAGATCACCTGCGAATGCTAGACCTGGCAGGCGGCGGCTTTCATCTACGCCCTCGGTGGTGAACTTCAGGCTGAAGCCAATGCCGGACCTGATGAGCGCCCGCTCGAGACCCGCCACATAGAGTATGTACAGAAGCGGTGATAGCGGACACCCCTGTCGAAGGCCTTTGGTGATACTAATGCACTCCGATTCCACGGATCCAAACCGTGCTGCTAGCATACAATCTCCGAAGAGTATTCAGCAACACGCCAGGTATATTCAAGGCGCTCAAAGAGGGCTGTATGTGGCACATTATCATAAGCTTTTTCAACGTCCAAGAAGCAACGTAGCAGGGACCGCCCCTCTCTCCTTGCGATTTCCGCGCACTGCGTCAGGACGAAGAGGTTGTCGTCGAGCCGGCGCCCGGGGCGAAACCCTCCCTGGAGCTCTGTTAGGAGACTGTTTGCTTCTGCACATCCACTTAGCCGCTCTTTCACTATCCGTGCACACAGGCGGTAGAGCAAGCTCGTGACAGTGATCGGGCGGTAGTCTTGCAGGTTATCTGCTGCACCTCCCCTCTTTAGGATAAGCACAACTCATCCGCGGTGCCAATCTTCTGGAATGGGGGCCCCCGTTGATGATGTCGGTCAACAACTCGGCAAGCTGATCCCTCGAGCCCACGCCAAGAGATTTGACTACGTAAACGAGCTGGCACGCCGTCCGGTCCTCTAGCTGTTCTATTGCTGATGCGAGCCATGGCCCGATCGACAGTGCGCGAGGAGACGGCCCAGTGTGGTCTTGTCTCGCCATGGGTGTGCTCTTTTGCGGGGCTACTCGTGGGTGAGAGGCTTATGGAGGCATTTGTGTCCGCCGAGGCGTACATCTGGGCAAGGAACCGTGTGAGATATGCCTTGACCTCGGTGACCGGCTGCCCTGTTTGCCTATCCGTGAGCTGCACGTGTGGTGGTTGGCGTCTGTCCAGCGAGCCAACATACCTCCAGAATTTCTGTGCGGCAGTCTGCCCTTCAGCTCGTATGGACTGCATGAGACGGAGGTTGGTGTGCAGCAAGTTTGGCCTGTACTAGCCTCTGTACCTCATGTTTGAGGGCGAGGTATTGCTGCCATGCTGCCGTGTAGACCTCAACGTCCGCTTTGAGAGCCCGGCAGTGTCACTCACTAGAGTTTTCCAGTGACTCTATCACTCACACAGTGTGAGCACCATCTGTCGTACGACTGTCAACCGCTGCGCTAGAAATGGAGCTAGTAAAAGCTACCAAAATTGAAGTAGACGATATCTTTCAGCTTGAATGATAAGTGAACAAGACCGGTTTTGTTTATGTGAGGAAAAGTAACTGACTTATTAATATAGAAAGATTCTGAAGGTTTGAAGCGTAATGGCTGAATCGCATGCACGCGAAAACTCACGCGAACGCGACGGCGGCACGCGTCGCGCTAAGCCTTCGCGCGAACAGAAATGCATGTGTCGCTTGGCTCGTCGCTCGGATCTGCCGAAATATAAAATTTCGCTCGTTCGCCCGGAAGTAACCGTACGTCACTGCCGCTCATTTCGCATGCTTTCTTTATTTTGCTGTGTTGCATTGTGATTGTGCATTACCACGTAAATATTTCGCTTTGTACGAACAATGGTGAATAGCCAAGGATGCAAAGAACGTCTAATCGCAACTGAAACAAAAAGAAACAAGGGGTCACGTGACTATTAGGGCCGACTACAGTGCAAGTTCACACACATTCGATACGGTTTGTTGTAAATACACTTTACTTTGTCATGTCGCAAAATAACTTTAATTCTTGCCATCTTTGTGACTGTTGTTGGAATTGGCAATAGTTTTGCGGTGTACTAAGCCACTGTGCCTAAGCCACTTGTATACAGCCTCCGAGTACGCCCGACGCCGCCAGCAACAGCGTGCCGCAGGCGCGATCGCTCTGCAGCAGGGTTTGAGCGAGTGTTGTTGAGCGAAACGTCGAAAAAGGTCCCACTTCGGCTGCATCATCAAAATAGGCAAAATCGCAATGCTTACAGCACCTTATTACGCGACCTTACCAAAGCAGTGCCGCCCGCTAGCGCGGCGGACAACAGTGCTAAAAGTGCTCTGGCCGTGCGCTGCTCCCTAGTCGTCGCTAGGCTTGTTTTGTTTCGCACCGATGGCACATGAAACAGCGCTATGAAATTCCTTCGTGCTACAGTAAATGGTCTACTCCAGCCGGCTGTGAGCAGAAACTTGCTTGTAATGCAGCGATCGTCAAGAACGACTCAGTTTTGACATTCGGCTCATTATTTACGGGAACCATAAAATTTAGCACACTTTTTCTGAGGGACTTTATTATTTATTTATTTTTTTTTTCCCCCGCTGGCGCACACGACTTCAAGCAGCAGCCGGCTTGATCAGCGGCGAACGGCCGTCGGGCGGCTGTTCGCAAGGTTTACCGCGGGAAAATCGCTCATGTGGGCCAGCCTTAAGTAGCGTCAATTAGGCTTAAATATAATGTTAAAAATTATATTTGTGTCAACTTTTTTTTTTCTCTCTCTTTTCATTTTTTTAGTCCGCTCCGTGGCGTTCAGGTTCGGGCTGCTCTAGGGTGCCTCGATGCCCACCTCCGCCGCTCGCGATGCGGGCTCTGGCTGCTCCTTTACGAAGTTGAAGCGTTGAAGGCCGCTGACGACCGCCTTTCCCGCTACGGGCTTTTATTTATTTACAATACCTTACAGGCCTCCAGGGAAGCATTGTGTAAGGGGGTACAGAAGAAATATACATACATATAATAGTGTCTAAAAAAGCAGCAAAACCCGCAGCAATGAACAGTGTTAAATACAAAAATATATTAAGCAATCATTGCAAATATAACAACTACGCAAAATAAAAAAATAACAGGAACAAAATAATTAAACAAGAAAACATACATAAAAAGTAGTGTGGTAGAAAAACACATGCATATCTTTTACATGGGGAAATAGAAAATAGTAACAACATGGCAACCATGTGATAAGGCAGGGAAAAATAAAGTGAAGCAAAGTCATGACTTCCTGATACAGATGGGAACGTCCTAAGTACAATTGTCGATAAAACGTTTGAATAGATGATCATGGAAATTTTCATGATTGTGCTGAGAGGCGATGTGGTTTGGAAGGTCATTCCACAGGCGTATAACACGTGGGAGCGCCGAAAAGTTAAAAGCCTGAGTACTGCCATAAATGCATGCTAAACTAGTTAGTGTCAAATCTGGTTGACGCAATAAGAGGATTGTTGCAGGTGCGATAACGGTGAATGAGTGGCATTAATTAATTTGTGAAATAGAGATAGAAGGGCAATATCTGGACGCAGTCTTAACGGAGGGAGCGAAAGTTCCAGCTTTGGTTTGGTTTGTGAGGTTTAACGTCTTCAAAGCAACTCAGGCTATGAGAGACGCCGTAGTGGAGGACTCCGGGAATTTCGACTACCTGGGGTTCTTTAACGTGCACTGACATCGCACAGCACACGGGCGCCTTGCTTTAGTGTTACGCTTGAATGATAACTATAATTTCGTGTAATGAAATGACTGGCCATGTTTTGGATTGGTTCTATTATATCGACTAAGTATTTCTGATGGGGAGACCAAATGGAAGAGGCGTATTCTAGTTGAGATCTAACAAATGTTAAATAGGCTTGTTTACGCACATTAGAAGGAGCGCTATGTAAGTTGCGGCGCAGGAAGCCTAATGACCGGGAAGCATTAGCTGAAATGTTAATTATGTGATTCGCCCACGAGAGGTTTGGTGTTGCGAAAGTCGTCTGCTCGTGCGCTGCTCGAACTATGTGCGGGCTGTTGTTACACAGCTCGCCGCCCTTATCGGTTAGGCGGCCATTGCCCATCAAGTACAACAACCGAAGCGACGCAGTGATCGGCGGAACGAAGCTGCATTTACAAATATCTTATTTATATAACGTGATTTCAGGACTGCTGGAGTGTCGTCCGACGAGGCGTCAACAGCACGGTCAGCACCGCACGATGGCAGCACCTCGCCGCTGTGGCCCCTCCTCCGGCATACCGTTCGCGAACGACACGGCGGATCGTTAGCACCGATGTCCGAAATAAAGCGTGCTAAAGTTTGTTGGCTTTTGGAATACTGAGCCAAATATCAAGTATGAAGCCCTCGTGAGGATCGCTGACCAGCACCAAATTGCTGGTAAGAGCGATAGCCGTGATACGAGCAAGTTTCTGCTCAAGCCAGCTGCCGCTGGTGCATTTCGGCTCATCCGATCTGCTCGTACTAGTTCTGCGATTAATGCGTCGCCAGAGTTAATCCTATAATTATTTTACTTCACATAAGGCAGTTTCATAAGTAGGCGATTTACGACAGCGTTGATCAGGTCCAAAGCGCCGACCGCCGCGGCTTCGAAGAGAAACAATTCAGGCCTAGCGACGACTAGGGACGGTCACGCACGGCGCCGTCGTTCGCCGCGCTCGCGCGCCCCACACCCGCGTTAATTGTGTAAGGTACTTACATCAGCCTCCTCGCGGCATCCCGTGCTGCAAGCGTTGCGAACTCGTGTACTTTCATAGCTAAGGCCGCGCATTTTTTGACGTTCTGCTCAACAACAAGCCGTTCAAACGATACTGCAGGCAAGACGGATTCAGTACGCAGTCGCTGCGCTGTCGGCCGTAATCGAAGACGTCGGGCGGCACCATATTCTATACATCGATCTTTAAACGTGATACAGTGGGCAAATGAATAACTTTGTGAAGCAGACCCGCTCATACGTTTCGCGCATTCGGGCGCCGGCGAGTAGCCTCCGTCAACAGAAAACCGAGGTCGTCAAGCTCGGTTTGCGATAACCGCGGTTAGTGATGTAACCATATTTTGGTCCGCCGTGTAACATGGGCTAACCACGGGTTCGCGGTTACACTAACCGTCGCTGCGCGAACTGGCGAACTCCTCAGGCGTGAGCGAGCGAGGACGGGTTGACACGAGTACGCCATAAAGCGAGCGAGCGCGCGGCAACCGGCAGTTCGTCGAAGTGACGTATTTCTGGGCGGAGCTTTGAACTTGCTTGTATTCTTTATTTTTTTATGGCTCCCTTCAGCGTACGAGTTGCGAGGGAAAATTAGAAGAGTCATTTTTACTCGCCGATATCTCTGGTGTTGCAGAAGCAAGATCGAAAATTTTTGCGGGAGAATGATGGGTGGTTCAATATCTATCAGTGTTATGGCGTTGTTTACCTTTCTTAGTGACCCATTTCAGGGGATCTTTAAGGCTAGTGATCAAACTATGCCATCTAATGTAATGTCACCCGGAGCCATATACGGGTAGTCAGAACCAGATACGTGGGGAACATTAGAACTGTCTTCTGTAGTGAATACTGATGTAAAAAAAGATTTAAATGCTTTTGGACAGTCAACATCAGAGTAGGGAATGTTATTGATGTCGTGTATTGAAATGTTGTTATTCATGCTACGCTGACTATTATCTTTTCCATAATTTTCTCTGATTATTTTTTAGCAGAGAAGGAAGGCCTTGTGAAAAATATCTATCTTTAATGTCACAAAGAACAGAGCAGTATGTTTTCAGGTAGTTTTTATACTTACTCCAAGCAGTCGGAGAATTCATGCGGTTTGCATTTTTGTACAGCCGTTTTTTCTTATTCCTCATTCGATGATGATTTTTTTGTAAACCAAAGGATTGGTTTATCATTTGTTATAGTGACTAGGGGAACATGGTTTTGCACCAAGCTTGCCAGCTTCTCTCTAAATAGCACCAAGTTGTCATTGACAGACTGGTCAGAGAAACCAGGGAGCAGGAACTTGTCTGAAAACTCCTCAAGTTCTGTGTTGAAAGCATTGTAATCAGCTCTATTGTAATCATGAATTTGCTTTCGTGCAGTGCCACAAAATGGTAGCGGAATGTTAACAGTCACCTGAAGCAAATTATGGTCACTGAATCCATCTAAAAAATTTATGTTACTAATTGTTTCAGGTGCGGTTGTAAAGATGAGGTCCAATATATTGAAACCATGGGTGGGCTTGGTAACTATTTGAAGTAGGTTAAAATCTAAAGTCACGTTTATGAAATTTGTTGAGGCATTACAAGGGGATGATAGCTTTATCCAGTCAATCTGCGGAAAGTTAAGTGATATCGGCCTAAGTAAGTGATATTGGCCTGGAAGAGTTCAAGCGCCTTTGTCATGCTTTCACGAAGTTTATTTGAAAACAGCTGTTGGAATCTGGTGCGCGGTAGCAGTTACCTATTAAAAGTTTGGAAGACGAAATCATGCAAGCTGTCCAGATTATTTCTAAATCGGATCCAGTGTCAATGAAGAATGATGTAAAAGTTTTTCTTATTCCTAGGAGGATGCCTCCCCCGCGCCTTTGAGGTCGATCACGTCTATATATATTGAATGAAGTGGAGCCATGTTTTGGTGAATACGATAATGTCAGAATCGTTATCTTCAAGAAAAGATGTGACAAGAGTGCACTTCGATAGAATACTTAGTATGTTAGCAAATGAAATAGACAAAAATGAGGAGACAACAGCTGGTTTAGGCTTGTGATGGTTGGGAAAATCAGATCAGGATAGTGGATACTGTTCTAAAGGGATGACAGCGTTAGAAGTGATGTCGTAGATGTATGTTTGTGAATCCATGCATAGCTTGTCTACCGATGGCTTGAATTTCTTATCATGCATTTTTGCTAATTCAATCAGCTTTGACCTGACCTTCCGTGTTGCAAGTGAAAAATCCTCACGAATGGCAAACATTGTTCCTTTCAATTTATAACCACAAGACAGAATGCGGTCTTTGTTTTTAAAATACGTAAACTTTGCTATTATAGGGCGCTGCTTTTCAGACTGAATAGGGCGCTGCTTTTCAGACTGATATTTTCCTAGCCTGTGAACTCTTTCGAATTGTTGCCCAGTTATGGCGATACCTAGTTTGTCCCAGCAGAGGTTAATTACTTTTTGTTCAGACATTGCCCAGTCCTCTTTTGGGTCGTCTTCCACCCCAAAGAAAAGCAGATTGCAATGTCGCATCCTATTTTCAGTATCGTTACATCGTGACGAAATGGCTGTCAACTGGTCTGAGACAACAACCGCATCCGCAGATTTGTCCCATCGTCCGTAGTAGTGTGTGAGGCAAGGGTTGCTTCCAAAGCCACCACTTTAGTACTCAGTAGTTGCCCTTCATTTTCTGCAGCTACTTGTTTTTCTTTGACGATTTTGAATTCATCCAATAGTGAACCATATCCTTCCTCAAGTTTACTAATAGTTTCAAGAACCTCAGCAAGTGCTTCAGCTTCAGCTTTATTCACTGGACCAGGGTTTGCTTCCACGTCACCCACGAGCATGAGCAAAATTTCACACAAAGCAAAGTAAAAACCAGACAAAGGCGCTAACACTTGCTTCAACACATCATTAATCTGTAGTGGGCATGACACCGCAAAAAGACAGTAATTACTGCTCTTATCACAAGTCGCGTTATTCAGATGACTAACCTGTAACATCAACCAGCGTGAGTAAGGCATCTTTTGCATGGCGTCGTGCCCGAAGTGGCCCGGTGGTGGGTGGCCTTTAAGCTGCGCTCCAACCGCTTCAAATTCTGATGCAGTGATGCAGTTCCGGGTTTCCAGACCAAAAAACAAGTTTCTTCCAAAGTTGGTGTCTGGCGAGTCGTGGTCGGCAAAGTAGGATGCAGGTAGGTAGGCGGCAGCAGGTCGGTTCCTAGAAGCCCAGAGCAGGCCATCCAGGTGACAGCGGCCTGTAACATCAACCAGTGTGAGTAAGGCATCGCAAAGGGCTCACGACTTTGCCGTGTAGCTGCGTGTCAACCGCCTTTGGAGCAAAGAACCTTAATTCTCAAGTCCTTACAAGTGCCCGTGTGACAGGGGTATTACTTACTCCTAGTCATTGCTCTGTTACTGCTGTTTGTCATTGAGGGGGTAAGGCCTTAGTCAAGCTGTGTCCACAGCTTTTTGCCTTGCCTCCTCCATAATGTTTGATAGAAATCACGAAGAAAAAAAATAAGCACTGAAAGCCAGTTAAGTCCTGACAAAATTTTCTATTCGCCTAGAAATTTTTTGACAGCACATAGGATCTATTCAGTCATTGTCTGGTGCACATTAGTAGCCGTGCGCAGGGTTCTCTATTGAATGTATGGAGGGGGAGTGACAGCATTTCACTAATGACCCCCCCCCCCCCCCCCACATACCCCACAGTGGGGTACTAAAGCATATATTTAAATGTAATTTAATTGCAGAAAATAAATATGTTATTGAGCGGCATACTTTCCCATAATACTGTCACAAAACCTGCATGACCGAAACCCTGCATTTGAAACAACGGCAGGACAGGTTCAACAGAATAAATGCATGAGGCCAACTCGGTACCCCCTTTAGATGACCCCCCCACCCCCTCCTTTGTACACGCTTGTAGAGTTTTGACTGTTGGCACAGCAGAAATCTCAGAGTCTAAAAACCTTAATACATTCCTTTCATATAAATCAAATGCTTATACCTAATAGGAATCACAGTTTGATCTGTATGTTCCAGACACTACTGAAACCTGTATAAAATATTCCATCGTTTTCTTCAAGCCTTCCAAAAGGCCCGTGGACAAAACAACTGAAAGACCTCCACACAAGTTGACCACCACCCTGAGCTCTCTTTGCCGACATGTTGAGTGACAAAATCGTCACCATATATTGCACAATTAAAGAGTAGCAGCTGACCATAACAGCAATCCACTGCAACATTTGCTTGGAAAAAGCAAAAACGCACACGAGAAGAAAGACCCTGAACGCCGGAAAGAGTGCTTTGAGCACCTGCTTAGTGGCGCGGCAGAATTACTGGAAAGGTCTATTCACGTTACCTCTATGCCACAGGCAGAAGCTGCCAACTTGGGTCACTCCTTTCACATGGGAGGGTGATATCAGAATCTCGTTACAACTATGACACGCAGGCATGTCCATAAGGCTTGGTGGAAGTGCGAATTTATATGCGGTAGCTTACGCTCTCGCGTCATACCTTTACAGGATGAGCTTAAGTGTCCCCAATAATGTAGCACCTTACACTGATAGGGCGTGTTAGGAGAATAATGTAGCAGTCAAAGGAAGTTTCCTCCGTTGCTTTTTCAATTCAACTAGGGTTAACCAGAGCTAAACCACAACTAAATGGGTTTTTGTTTTTTGTTTTTTGCTGACAGCAGCGCAGGTGCGCTATACTTCCTTGAGAGATGAATCTTACGACCGAAGCAAGTTTCTCAGTGGAAGCTAGGAAGGTGGCCTTTCTTCTTCAGGTTTTTCCTTTGATAGTATGTTTGCGAATGCCCCGAACACCAGGCTCTCAGGAAGCATTTCTCTTCGCGGGTTTTCCTGATTCGTTGGGACAAATTACTGTTAATCGGTGTTCGCATTTTCTTCGCTGTCAAAAATGGGTTTGGCTTCAGAGTAGCTTTCCTCTGAGTCACTCTGGAAGGCAAAATGTTTGGGTGTGTTGGTTCATCACCACCCAGAAAGCAAAGCGCAAAAAAAAACTATGAAGCACTCTAATAAAGTCAGTAACATTGCCGTAGCGCTTGTCCTGTCGTCACCTCGTCCTTTTCCGTTTTTCTTTTTTTGTACTTTGCTTTCTGTGTGAGTCATTCTAGTTGGGAAAGCGGGTTATTTTACAGAAACCAAGGGTATGTCTTCACGGAAATAGTAAAATTCCAGAACATGTGAGATAAAGTAGAGGTACTACCTAACCAGCTTGGAGGAAATGCTTTCAGTTCCACTGGAGGGCTGGATTTAACGGATCTTATTGTTGGAAATTGGGCTGACTTTTTTTGGTATTTATTGTAGAACAAAACTTCCAATACTTTTTCTCGCTGAAATGAATTACTGGCTTTTTTTTTCTGCAAATTAATGTGACAGTCCTCTGTGGTGCGAAGGTTATCTCAACTTAGTTTTTTTTTATGTATGCTGCTTATTTACCAGTGACAAGGTGCACATGACAGATCTTGGGGCTTGCTTCTAGAAGAAATTTGATATTTTCTGCAGCGCACATTTGTGATTTTGTGCCTGTGTCCTAAATGCATTTGATAAATTTACTTGACCGATTAACAGCTCTGGCTTCGTTTGTTAATTGTCAAGTTTCAGCGAGTTAACTCTCACTTAAAAGTCAGCTAGCTACGCTTTGCATGCCTAGAATACTGAGCTTTTTAAGTTAAAGCCAAATATTAAAAGCCGAGCTTGGCTTTGCTTTATCGTCTCTTGATAGCATCAGCTGAAAATTCCAACTCTTGGTCATAAAATGCATGATATCAAGAAGGTCCAATAGTTGCTGGTTATGATGAAGGTTGCATAATTTCAACGGGTTCCTTAGTCCCTTAATTGTCTTTAATGATTTGATCCTATTTTTTCTTCTTTGGAGAGGGGGTTGTAGTAAACAAAAAATAACCTTTAGAATAAATTTATCTTCAGGTATCATAACTTCTTTTACAAAGCAGCCAGATGCCATTGCATCATATTATCAAGCTACCTCTAGTTAACTGTATTTATTATTTCTTTGTCAAAGAAATTGGAAAAAAAAATAATAAGTGCATAAAAATTGTTATTGTTTGCAGGTCATCTTTCCTGCTAGTGATATATGCCCGCAAAACTCTCTATAACTACAAGGACTACTGTTCATACAAAGAATGTAGCATAATTCAATGAACATTATGCTCTACATTATGAATGGAAAAAAAAATGCCGTGATCAATTTTCAGTGCAGCCAGCGCGCTGAGGAGCACATCAGCTCCCGATATCTTGTTGATTAAATCCCAGTTGCACCGTCTTCATTACAGGTAAACTGGACTGCAAACTGCCAGATCATTACTGCCATGAGGAAAACAGAATACCTGCCATCTTTTTCAAGTTCTGTACTGTTGCAATTTCCTGGACGCCTGAGAGAGACCGTACCTCAAGCATTGACCACTGCACACAACTGTCCCGTGAGACTCAAAATGCCCCCGGGAGGGGAAAATGGCGACGCAGGGCAATACAAAAGGTGACCAACCCTGAAAGATGAGGTGAGCGCATCAAGGCACCCTATAAGTCTTGCTAACATTGTCACAACCTGGCACGTGCTCTGAGAGGCACACATTTCGATACAGTTCATGTGTATAACTCTGGTGACTGCTTTGCACTAAGCTAGACGAAAGCACAAGGAAACCAAGGTATGCCGCTGTTTTTCTTCAAACCAGATTTACACGATGCATGTTGTTTTCTGTTATGATTGAGACATGATTGAGACACAGCTCAGGCTATCGTGATGCATAACACGATGTGGCACACTGCACATGCCTTGAAGTATCCATTCTTGTGAGCAAGGTGTCACTATGCCTAAACACTGCCCTTATAACAAACAGTTAATTACTTATTCCAAGCTTTCCCTTCAATGAGGAGCCACATCACTGATGGAACAGCATATAATGTGGAAGGTGGAGGTTTATTTGAAAATGCTTGGGAACTGAAGCAGGCGGACAAGCAGGCGAGACCTGCGAGAGCAGCCAGCCACGAGTACAAGGTGGTGGTCATGTGGCACAAGCACTAGCCCGTCCTCTTCTTTACAGTGGCCCCCAGGCCGATTAGCCATACTGGCGACGTAAGGGGTGGACAAGACTGTGAGGTCATAGGAGGGCTTGAGGCGTTGAACATTCACAGTCTCAAAAGAAAAATATAGGGTCACTGACCAAGTCAGAGTTTAATGAAAACGTAATGACGTTTCGGAAGCCCTACGGCTTCCTTGTTCACAATGGGGAAACCAGACAGAAAGCATATGTTTATAGCTTCTTCAAAACACATAGTAATGACCTTGCATAATCAGATGGCAGATTCCCTTGTGTCCGATAAATGCATGCTTTCTGCTTGTTTTCCCCTTTGTGAACAAGGAAGCCGTAGAGCTTTTGAAACGTCATAACGTTTTCATTAAACTTTGACTTGGTCAGTGACCCTATATTTTTCTTTATACCACCATCTGACCGGGTGATGTTTCGTCGAACTCTTGATTACATTACAGCCTCGCGGCCATGGCAACAGAGATGTTGTTGGCTCAACAAGGTAACTGACAGGAGATGTCCACTGCAAGACACGATAGGGACCCTAATATCTGGCGATAAGTTTCTTTGAGAGGCCCGGTGTGCTGGGTGTTATCCATAGCCAAACAAGAGAGCCAGGCAAAAAATGTGGGGCAGAAGGATCATCGTCGCGGGCTTTTTGGAGGCATTGGGTATCTGTAGTGAGGGAATTAGCAATCTGGCAGCAATCTTTGGCATGCTTGGCAGCTTCTGAAACAGTGGTGCACTCAGATGTGTCAGGGTGGTAGGGCTTGGGAACTGAAGCAGTCATACAAGCAGACGAGATCTGCGAGAGCAGCCAGCCGCGAGCACAAGACGATGGCCAGGTGGCTCAAGCGTTAGACCGTCTTCTTCTTTACACATACAAGAAGTTAAGAAGCTAAAGAAGCAAGCAATAATGTGTTCATTAGTTATTGACAAAATGACCATAAGCTCAAAATGCATATATGACCACAAAATGTACTGTTTCTTTGGTCAAGAAACGACAGATCCTAATACCATCAGCCAAAAAAGTGTAAGCAATATTGTACTTGTTAATAAGGTGTCTTGCTTCAGGGCTGTTGACATCTTGCAAAATTTTCTGCAGTTTCTTCTTCTCAAACCAGTGAAGTGGTAAAGTACTGCACCAATTGACAAATCATGTAACTAAAAAGTCTAAAAGTGTGGTCTTCGTGTAGTACGAATTGTTACGGAGAGCCACAAAATTAATGTGACTAGGTGCGTCATTTTGGAAATGGATTGCTGAAGCCAGCTGTCAGTTAGCCAAGTGACCAAAGCAGGCTACTAGTTTTGTCCTTCGACCAATGTCACATCATAAAATATAGCAAAACATTTTTATTAAAGGTGAAATGACTGATGGAAGCCTTCTAAAAACAGGACTATTCATAATGATTGTCAGTGGCCTACAGAAGAATGGGATTGTGAAGGCTGTTCGCTTTTCAACCTAAAAGTATGTGGTGCTGAGCAGTTTAAAAAAAAATGAATGTTAGGAGGGCAGTACAACCTTTCTTGGATGAAGTGTTTGCTGCAGTTTCCTATCTTATGAAGTTCCTCACTTATCGCCTGAAAGCTGAACCCTACAAAAATGCTGGTGCAACTGTGCAAGTCAAGAAGGCAATTCAAAAATGGTTTGCTATTCGTAATGTGGCTAACAAAAGAGCCCTCGTGCACTTGCACAAGTCTGACCAAATGCATCTCTTCTCCGCAACAGATAGATGCCTGAACTGGTTGAGGAGGAATTCCTGCAGCAGTACCTCGAGTCTCCACAATGCTTGCAGATCAAGTGGAAAAAAATTCCTGAGCACCTAAACTCACGAGGCTCTGCTGATGACAAGCAAGTCCCTTCTTTGTATTAAGTACTTGCTGGAGGGTGAATTCTTTTAGGCTGTGGCTAAAGGTACGTCCGACGGACCCGATCAGTGGTCTTAAAGGTACGTCCGACGGACCCGGTGCGTTTTTCTTCGGGATCCGTCGGACGGATCCGGGAAATATTTTTCAGAGGTACGGCGGATGGACCCGATCGGTAGGGTTCTTCCGACGGATCCGGGAAATATTTTTCAGAGGTACGGCGGACGGACCCGATCGGTAGGGTTCTTCCGACGGACCCAACGCATTTTTCTCCGATATGGGCCTTGGGATCCGTCGGGAAAGCCGGACGGATCCGAGATCCCCAGATGTGGTTGTAGCAACAACATGGTAGCCATATGTAGCCAAATCGAAGTTGGTATGAGGTGTACGCATGGTGTACATACGTACGAGGTGCAAGATGTATGTATACATACTGCATGCGTGAAATGTGAAATTACAAAGAATAGTACAGTGGCCAGAATAGTGCCTAGAATGGGTGATATACTGCGTGATGGCATGATGATAGGTTTACGTGAGTTGGACCGCGGCAGGGTGGCAAGCACGACCAGAGCGCAAGCGCATGTAATCGCGGTGTTGACGGCCAGCCCGCGGCCCGCACGCCCGCTCATTTGGTCCTCGTTATCATGTGGATTAACGTCTACGACGGTCGTTATGTAATTATGTAGTTTTGATTCTTCAAAGTTTCCTCACTTCCATATGTGATGAGATGCGTCACGTAACGCATCGCTTTCTGCTTGCATTGAGGTTTGGTGCTGCAAGTTCTACGTAGTACAAGCGGCGCTGAAAAAGCTGGGCACCGCCGGCGTGTCTCTAGCCCAAGCATCGCGTCATTCGTGTTTGTTGTACAACTGGAGGTGTGGTTTGTGCTTACCGTGAGATGCTGTAATTACGGATTACGTCCTACTAGAGTGCTGTGTGAGACTACGAAGAGTGCTGTGATGAGTGCGCCGATGCCCGGACGGACATCAGTGTGTCCGTTTATGATCGGCGATGTTGCACGTGCATGTCAGTGTTTATTAGGTGCAGTAGTAATTTATTTACACGCGCTGTGCAACAATCAGACGAAAATAAGTCATCGACAATTTGTTAGCCTGTACTACAGAGCTCAAAACTCGGAAAGTGGGAATGCACATGATGCAGTCGTCGCATGTTGGAGTGGACCGAAAAATAAGTGCCCAGCCCACACCGCCGGGATGCGCATTCCTACAGGTGAAATGGTTCAGGTTTCTATAAAGTAGCTGCCTGGCACAGCACCTTTCGAAATTTTCAGGCTTTGTACTATTGTTGAAGGCCACTTTATCATTAATAAAGGAACGAATATGCTTTATGTGTTAATGACTAGTGTTTTTTCAACATATTATGTTCATTTTTTTTTTTCGCTTTTCCTTAATTTCCTTTGTTTTTCATGCTAGAAAAACACAAATAGTACACTTTTAAACTTGTCAGTCCAAAGCTGAACATGAATATCTGCCATGCATGTGACAGCTTTAATGCTAGAAAGGTTGACATGTATAGCATGTACGTACACGCTGCGACATCTTAGTGGCACGTTCGGCTACTTGCCCTAAGGTCATGATGTTTAATACCAGTGATGGCAGTCACACTTTGGTGCAGGTGAAATGCAAATGCTTCTGTTTTCTGCAAGATGTCAATGCAAAGTACAAAGCCTGGGCAGTCAAATTAGTCTGGAGCTCTCCACTACGGTATTCTTCATAGCTACATATGTCACTTTAGGATGTGAAACCCTACATGCCACAGGTAGGCTGCATTGTTTTTTAGATTTTGTAACCTCTCATCTATGTTTTGCAACATTTGGCTAATTTTAGTTCCCAAACAGTTGCTAAAGATGAAACCGAAGTAGTTCTTGGCGTGGTTTGCTGCTTAGATTAATTTTCTAATTGCAGTTCTTTGAAACTTGCATCAATGCTGGACAGTTCAAATAGCAAGCAGTTGAATTACAGAAATGATGTGGATCATGCATTTCAGTTCTGACAAGTGGAAAGTAATGGTCCCCTCCTTGCATGCATAGGTGCCTTTAGACAAATACATGCTCGGGTGTGTGATTGTGACGCATATCAAGGGCCAACAGAAAGCCATGTGGAGCCAGTGTGATATTCTTCATGAAGGCTAAAGTAAAATTGTACAACAGCTGCTGTACCATGCAGAAAAAAATTGATCATTTAGTGTATGATTAACTGACCATGAATAGCATCTTACTCAGAGTATGATGTGATATATATCTGGTTTAGCATCCCAAAATAACTACGGCTATGAGGAACACAATAGTTGAGGGCTCCGGTATAATTTCGACCACCTGGGGTTCTTTTACATGCACTGACACCGCACGGTGCATGACAGCCTATTGTTTCGCCTCTATTGAAATGCCTCTGCTGTGGCTGGAACCAAATCTGCATCTTTGGGTTCAGCAGCCAAGCACTCTAACTACTGAGCCAGCACAACGGGGCCAAGTATCAAAATGCATGCCATTACATTTCCTTCTAGCCTGTGGTTTTCTTCACAGAACTAATGTATACAAGAAAAAGTAAATTATATTCACATTTCAGCAAACATTCTCTAGGAAAAAATTTCTCATAATGTTTGCATGGAAACCATGAACATCTTACAAAAACAAAACAATGCACTTACTCCACTCCAATTATTAATGGGCAAGGTTGCATTTATGCTACTACACTGCACTTATCACAAAACCACAAGCCCCATCTGCTTTGGCCAATCACTTGATGAAACTAACGGAGACAGATGTCGCACACCACAGACTGGTCATCTCGCAACATATCTCTGCATATGTTACATTTCAATTTCATGCCTTTCCACTTAGTTTCAACTGTTGCCAGCATTACTAGTCACCCATCTTTTCTGAAATTCCTTTTTTACGCTGTTGGGATCAGCATCCTTGTTAACGATGGTCTCTGGAATTTTCGATGCTATCATTTTCACATCTTCCTCATCTGGAAGAACGAAGGAAATGACAAGCGTTGAGCAGAAAAAAAATTAGGGAGACTCGTAATCTCCACCTTTAAGGGTATGGTGTGCCGGCATTAATGGTTCTTGTCTGCAGATCCCACTGTGGATTCCCGTTAATTTACATGCCCTTTGCTACAAACATAATTACTAATTCCTTAATTCATGTCTCTGTTATCTCAGATATACTCATTAGCATACGGTCGTAGGCTGCCCTGTTAGGTGATAGACAACCTGGCATAGACCTCTGTAAGCCTCAACCTTTCTTAATTGGAGCTGAAACGTCGCAGAACATATTTCAAATATAACTTTGTAAGCTTGACTTAACAGCTCCTGCCATGTCGTGTGGCCTCGTGACATTTGGCTCGTGGCACTTTTGGCTTGTGCACAGGGGTCATCTGTTAAATACTGGTTAACATGCATGACAAATACATTTTCACACAAACTGGTGGCAAATGGTCAAGAAGTGCACTGCAGATTCTGAAATATATACCTAATATGCATGCAAGGATCGCACCATCACATAACATGATCAAGAGTTCTATCAGTACCTGTAGTTACATAGCATTTCAATGCCCATTAAAGGACCACCTCAGACAATGGTTGTTGTTACCACAAGACCTGTTCTAACAGCGTACTGACACCATTCCACTGAGCGATGGACATGTATATGCACACCCTAGATAGCTCATGATTGTGGATCTCATTTATTTCTACGACTTCCAAGGAGTTCCTGTCGTCAGAAACCCTACACTTTATGAAATCGGGACAGTTGTCTTGAAAGGTGATGAAAAGAAATAACTAGGTTACCTTGACGCAATGCTAAATTACAGAGGGTGAATATGCTGCATGAAGATACCAAGAAGCTTGTACAAAGAAAAGTGAGAGTGAAA
This sequence comes from Amblyomma maculatum, assembly GCF_055883805.1. Lineage (NCBI taxonomy): Eukaryota > Metazoa > Arthropoda > Arachnida > Ixodida > Ixodidae > Amblyomma > Amblyomma maculatum. The sequence goes on from NC_139350.1 coordinate 129,400,890, forward strand.
TGGCAGGATTTTTGAAACAATGAAATAAACTACAAACTATACTTGTCAAACCTGTCATTAAGGAATGGAAATCATGTAGTAATCAAAAACACAACATGGAGGCCATTTTAGGTCATCTTCACAAAACACATATCCACACCTCACACACAGCTTCATACTTATGAAAGAGGACAAACCAATATGCAAGGAGTGTGGAGATGAACTAACAATAAACCATATCTTACACGTGCGCCAGAGTCGAGAAAATAAGAGGAAACATTTTGTACAATTTTGCAACAGATCCTTTTCCATACCAGCATGGTTCTAGGAAAGACGTGCAAATTTCCTGCATTTTTGGTTTCCTAAAATGTTCCTAAACAAGCTACATCCTAAAGAACATTTTAGTCATTACACACAAAATAAATACATTACACCTTGTTCTTGGTGCATGGCAGCATTAGTTGCTTATGCACCATAAAAATCAATACAATGCTGTAAGGTATACCTTGGTTAGCTATGTTATATGAGACAAGCTTTCGGTCTGGTGTGGTCCTTATTCACGTGACAGCGCTGTCATGAGGGTCTATGTCCCAGCGATCGGAAAGTGACCTATTCCAATAATTCTACAAACTGAAGGCGATTCTACAGATTTCTAAAGACTGGAGTGCTCAACTGTTTTATCAACGTCCGCCTGCTTTGACAGCCTGGAGTGAAACTGTTGAAGAGAATACATTTTTTAACATTTAACGCGTTTCTGAAGGCGTTGCTTTCAATTACAGGGCCCACAAAAAGCAGCTGAATGTCAAACGCCGCCTAGGTAGGCTTTCTAGCTAGACAGCGGTGTAACGTGGAAAATCGCTCCGCCGGTCCATCGCTGGCGCCGCTGACTTGACAGGCGAACTGTTCAAACTTATAGCTACAGACCACACCTGAAACACTGAATTGCGCATGATCAAGGCAGAATTTCTCTAACACTGAGCACTGGTAGCTATCGATTTCGCGCCCAATATTGCGAAAATCTGTCCTCTCTTCGATCATTGATACGTCCACGGTTGAACATTTATGCGCCTCGGGGTAGGCCAGCCGTTGGAACATGGATGCGTGGTTGTAGCAACGATCACTTGCATGGCACACTCTGCAAAATTCCAAGAGTCAGCTTCTGCAACAAAATGTGCAGCGCACATTTTCTACCGCGTACCTAAGTCCGGCGATGCATGCATATTGATCCCGATCGTTTCAAAGCTGCGTGGCCGTTCAGTCGGGTCACGCTAACCTCGAGCATGCGGAGGTTTAAACTACATGTACGCAAAATTCAACGACAAGAAAAAGATGCAGGCTAAGCACAAAGAACATTGCTGTTCACATGGAAATCGGATCATTCGCGCTTCCGTCTTTCCGGTTGTGCACTCTTGCGGTGCGGTGCAGTAGGTCTTCGCCTCGACGAGTCGATGTGTGCAGCTCGCCGCAGTAGCAGCGCAGGCCTCTAGTAGATTCGGCATGTCTTCTGCCACGACTCTGAGGTAGAATTTAAACGAAGAATTTAGCTAGAAACATCCTGTTTCCTCGGTCTGCATGTGAGGAACGAGCATAATGCCATTTCACATACATACTTTGGACTGCCGAATGTTCTTCACGGCGAAGTGTGTGTGTTGTGCCGGCGCTAGATCTTCGGAGGTCGATGCAGGACCTAAGACAGCGTAAATGCTAGGAATAGCTCGCTCGCATTACGGGCAGATCGAGGTGATAGTTTAGTGCGAAGCGAAAGCTGCTCGTGAATGTGCGTATCTCGATGCCAGCTGATGGAGCTGGTGCAGTACGTAGCATCGCCTGCAGCTATGTGCGTGACAGCGATGCTTGCCGTACACGACCCTAAGTGAAGACCGTATTCTATGTTAGAACGGATGCACTCTTCGTAGCACCTCATCGAGAGTCCGGCTAGCTGATATCATAGAGGATAAGATCATTCACGCGTAGCAAGCGGAATGTGGCCGCGTTCGACGTGCATATAGCCATGAGCCTGTATATCGACGTCCGCCGTATCTTTACGAGAATCGAATGGATACGTCGGACGTACCTTTAGACACTTCGATTCTTTTATGTCATCACCAGAAACCTGTCAAGTGATCTGGTTGAAGTCCTCTTCAGAGCGATATATCAAATGGCCGTATGCAATGACTGCCTAGATGCTAGCATTCTAACCATCTGCTTTGAAAAATTACTGCAGACTGGTGTACTAAGTGCTTTGCAAGTATAAAATGTGGGAAAAGGTTGCTTTGTGAGATTTAACGTCCCAAAGCAACTCAGGCTATGAGAGATGCCGCAGCAGAGGACTCCGGCAATTTCGATCACCTGGGGTTCTTAATGTGCGCTGACATCGCACAGCACATGGGTGCCTTGCTTTTCACTGGCAGTGAAAAGCGGCCGCCATGGCCAAAATTCGATCCCGCATCCTTAGGCCTAACCACTGCACTACAACAGCGGGGTGAATGTGAGAAATGGTCAGTGTTATGAGTTAAGTATACAAGTTTTGCTGCAAAATTAAGAGTGTTTCGGGTGTAAGTTAAGTTCTTGTGGCTTAATTTCACTTGTTTGGTAATGCTAATCTGTGCTGACCCTGCAAGCACATTTTCTTGGCATTTTCACCCTCTCTTCTCATTTCTGTTGCATTCATTTTTTTTTTTTTCGCTAGCAATTACAGTGCCTCTACACCAATCCTGTTGAGAAGAATTAATGCAGCTATGCCCAGCGGTGCGTCTTCAGAACAGAACAGCTTAGCTACAGCCAGTAGTGCACTACATCTGCTGTAGCATCACTTTGTTAAATGTCAGTTTTTCAAAAAGCAGTGACATTTCCTTTCGCTCTTTGACCTCTGTGTACATCACATATAGTGGTAACCAATTTATAGTTTTTGGATTGCTCTGTTTTCAGCCTGTCTGAACCACCTAATATTATGAATGATCGAAGCAGTGTGTCAGCTGCAACTAGTTATGCTCTACCGAAGTATGCAAAAGTCCCAGCTTCATTTAAAGAATTAGTTTTTTATACCAGTGCTGCTTCTCTCTTCTTTTGCACATTTGTCATGCCGGTCTTCTATTATCATATAGTTCCTGTACTGTTTTCTTTTCTAAAACTCGTGAACCAGCTAATTTCATATTTGATGTCAACTGTTTGCTGGTGCCAGACTTGTAAATAGGGGGAGTTAATGTATTGTGCATGCAGTTAAACTAGCATTTTGAGCATATTTCTTTTTCAGGTCCAGATTTGAGCTCCATGTTTCAATTCGTAATCTGATATGAACATATTGTTCTTCCTTTTTTGTTTTTTTTTCAGTGCAGCGACCAACAGTAGAAAATGCTGCAGTAGCATACGACGCCGGTTTTGCAGCGAAAGTGATAGAAAAACAGAGAACGTGCAGTGCCTGCCCAAGATTGGACGGATCAAGACCACTAGCCTCATCAGTGGTGGGACTAATTAACCACCAAACTAGAGGGGGTTTGGTGTTCCCCGAAGTGCAAGTTGGCCGTTCTGGTAAAAGTAAAGACGGCCATCAATGTCATAGTACCGCAGAAATGTGTGCAAGAAGTTAACAGCACCGATTCTGTCACATCTAGAGAGTTGTCCTCTTTTTATTTGAGACAAAAGAAGACTATGCCTCGGTCACATCCTTAGCAGCGGCAAAGTAATTCATAAAGCCCCTCAAATCAAACGTCGCTGCTGTTATGGACAGAGTCGCTTATCGCAAAAAGTTAATGACTGGGACGCTCACTCGAAAGGTTTTGCACATTTATCGAGAGCTTGAGCGCACGCAAACTACGAACTTTTTATTGCAACGAATTGCTGCATGCACTGTGACCTTGTGGTGCTGGTAATATTTGTCACAAATACAAGCACAATGTAGGTATATAGATTGCTCCGGGCCACTGCACACTGCTCTCCACCACTGTCGACTCATGTGAGCAGGCTGTCTCGTAACAGGAGGAGCCGCTATGAGCTCGCATAATAAACATAAAATAAAATCTGGTCAAATATTTAAGGAGAATCCCCCAACGTAGATTTGTAATAAGGGAGTAGTTACTCATTGACACCTACCAATTTGACGAACACTGTTCCTACTTCAAGTTATTATTTCGCTCTCGCCTTACCATCTGATCTGCTGACCATCCTGGTTAGCTCAGTTGGTAGAGTGACTGCCCCGGAAATGTGGTGGTCCCGGGTTCGATCCTCGGACCAGAACGAATTGTTCTTTAACTGCGAAGTTTACGAGAAAGCTGTACAGCTTTCCTTTGCAGCCGCATGGCTGCGCTTGGGTAGATGTCAATGAGTAATTACTCCCTTATTAGAGAATGAAAATTGATGGCTCAGCGTGCAACATCCGCTCTCCACTTTCATCATGCTACATTTGCCATTTTTCACCTTCTAAGCCATACTGTAACTGGTGATCAGGTTTTGATCGAGCTAGTGCAGTCATGGACTCATGACTGAATTCATGAGTTCAAAAAATTACTACTGCATTCCTCATCAGTTGTGGCGCTCCTTTTATAAAGAGTATATGTCTCTTCATATTTTCATGCTTTTCACGCACTCCTTTTATAAAGAAGAAATGTCTCTTCATGTTTACTGGTAGCACTCATGTTATTACCAGCATTAAGACTGCCTGCTTTGGGCAACATGTTGCCGAAGCATATGGGGCACAGTAAATAAAAATGTGTAGCAGCAGGAACCATTGATGTTCTTGCATTGCAAAATCTTTAATCATGGTTTTACACCACTGCATCTCACGCAGCACTTCCAAGGCGCTGTAAATCGCCTTGCCATCGGAGAGTAAGCAAGGAGTAAGGAGTGCCCACCGCAGCGAGGCAAGAAGAATGGACAAATGCATTTCCAGAATTGCACTCTCTCCGTCTGGACCAAGTGCCACTGTACGCACTGGTAGAGGTGTCTGTGTACAGAGTATCGAGATGCTTTTTAGTTTGGGCCTCTTTGAAGCACATGTGAAACACGTCTACCATGTACATTCGATGTATGCACAATTAAGAGAAATTTATCTTGTGAGTGCATTAAGCACCTTTTAGGATAAAATGGGAACAGCAAAAAACTCTTCGCCACTCCACCCATTTGGTTCTTCCTTTTACCCAGGCAGCAGTCTATCACTTCTGCATCATAAAAACTGGGGCGTTAATTCATGTGTCATTAGCGGAAATGGCAGAGAAGGCAGCTATCGTGTTGGCCATAGCATCGTCCCCTCACACCAGCACCAAATATGTCCTAGTCAAATACTCGCAAGTCAGCAATACATAACTTCCTGATACGTCGCATCTCTGTACTCACGCAATGAATGTTTACATCTGGCCCCAAACCACGATCCAAAAAACAGCGCGAACAAACGGGGACCCTCTTCCTGATGACCCGGCTTTCCTGGCCTCGTTGGTTGCTGTGTGTGTGTGTACAAAGCTCGTGTGTCTTCCTGGTATGCAAAGAAAGGTTTGTGTCCACCAGAACGTCAAGCGATTTGCGGGTTCCTGCAACCGTCCAAAGGACATGCACGCCGAGTGTAAAATCCTGTCTTCGAAATGGCGGCACCAAGGCCGGTTTTTCAAGGACCGCCTGAGAGTTGCCTGTGAGCACAGCGGAAGCCTACATCACCATCATCGTATGTACCGTGATTGGTGCAAAACGGTTGACGTGTGCACGGAGTTCTTGTGGAGTAGGGTTCGACCGATTCTCCCGTCAAGGAAGAGGGCCTCACCGCAACCAGGAAAAGTGATTGTACTTGGTGATACGCCACTACCAAAATCGCGTGAAGACCTTCTTCGGATGGGCCCGAAATTCTGAGCGCTTGTTCCTGTGGTTTCTTCTTTTCGTCCCCGTTTGTTTGCACTGTTTTTTGGATGATGTATCACCAACTCGCCCGCTTAACTATTCTGTTGAATCCCAAACCATGAGGCTCCCACATTGTCAGGATGCCAGCTCATGTCTTTCTGCTGGGAAGTGAGACAGTAGCCCGTAATCTGCACAGCCCTCTTCCCTTCCTCCTTAGTGACACGTCCTATTTTTGTTATGTAACACACGGTTATATACCGCACAGTCACTACACACTTTCAGGCTCTACAAAACAACTTCCTTCAGGCACAAAATGCACCGCAAAAAGTTAAAGTGGTAACCTGATAGTTAGTCCAAAATAATGTACAGCAATCCCACATGCATGACACACCTCCACCCTGCAGTATAGAGCAACAAATGCAAGCTTTTTCCCATATAGCAAGTGTAAATTGCATATGAGCCTTTCCTAAGTGCGTGTCCCCAAGCGTCAAATCATTAGTAACAAAGGGCAGTGGGAGACTGTGCTGCTCGATCCTGACCCTGACTCGCAACTCAGGTTCATCGGTTGGGTAGAGGAGGCAGCTGAAACTTATGGGCACCCCTAGTTCTGATCTCCTCATGGTGGCTTGACCCAGCCTGTCCTAATGGCCAGGGAACCTCATGTCAACATCCCATTCACTGGATTACATGCCAATCAAGGACTCCCTACATGTGTTGGCAGAGATCTGTTTATTGCGTAGCTGGTATTTTTGTAGCGGCTATCATTTGTTTTGAAACCACGTTAACAAAGCACTATTTGTAGACTATGTAAGCACATGGAACCTGTTTCTTTCATAGAGGTGGCCAGTTATTTGCCTTCATTACTGGCTGTAATGAAGAAATGCAAGAAACACTAGATGTACTATGGATTTATGTGACATATCTTGTATGGATGCACTCCTATACTGTCAAATTGTACTGTCCATTAAATATTTTGCACGCTGCTCTGAAAAGTCGTGTTCAAAGCCAATCACTAGCATTCAGTTGGCTTTGCAGCTGACTGGGAAGCATGCTCAAAGGTCCTCTTCAAACAAAGGAAGAAGTGCTACTTAGAGCCATAGGATACTATGCTTCTTATAGCCTAAATAAAGACGTGTGCAGCGTCAAAACCTTTCGTTGCCAATGCTCTTCAAGGATTAACATTGAATACATTGAAAGTTGTGATAGCTATATTCATAACAGCTGTTAGCATAGTATTGATTATTACAATTACAAATTTGCCTGAAAAGTTATAAACTACACAAATGCTTGTCATGCCATTCTTTCTGTCAAATTAAAACAAAGATAAGCTACTGAAAAAGCCACTTTTAAAATGAAGCAAATACATTGGAAAAGTTTAATGCTGTGAATACACTGGAAACAAACAAATGATTAACAGCCAAAATCATTTGTGAATGTACCTTGCAAAGCGGCTCTCAACGAACAGCTAATATCTTCAATTTTTTTTAACTATTGAAATAAATTCGGCTTGGGATACAACCACCTATCACACCTATTCCTTTTGGTTCAAACTTCATCTCCTAAAACAGTTACCACCACAATAAACTCAAAAGTACTAATGACAACTAGCGTTAGTGGCATCCATCAAAGTCGAGTAATTTACATCTTGCATAGAATGAGCAACACTTGGTCAAATTGTTATTTTCATGTTTGAAGAATCTCACTAGGAACTAAAGAGATGCTGAGTTGCACCAGATTTAAAGAAAGGTGCACACTTTTACTGTCAAGCTGCAGATCAATTTATGCAGCACTGTTCTTGAATAAAGTAAATGAAATATTCAAATGTGAACAGCTAAGTAACTCGGAAAATTTATTACTCCTCCACCATTTCAACTTGACCTTCAGATAAGTTATTCCAACAAATTCACTTTTGCCACCGTTGCAAGCCAACTAAAAATCGCCATTAACATAGGTAATTATGACATCTGTGTTTTCAAATCTGGTAAAGTAATCTCCATATTTTAACTCAACCTGAAGTAACAAAAACAATTACTTTTTATTACTCTTTTGCTTCAAGATTATTTGTAAGACAGAATGCAAATCAACATTTCAGGTCCTTGCTCTGAAGTGCCACAGAACTCCACATGTCACAATGATAGTGAGACAAGCATAAGTTTCGGCAAATGCCTAATAACCACACAAATTTCAAAATTACATGTGACCTGGCAAGCACAGTGAACTAGTACCCTATCTGTCAATTCTAGATCAATCCATTTGAAATTGAGTGTGCTATTTGACCACAGCTAGATAAAGTCACCCTCACCTATAGAAGTGATTTTACCGCAGCTAGACCATTTTTTAACTACCTGGTTATCATACTCTACGTATACCAAATTTTAATTTGCTTAGCACAAGGTTGACATAAACATGTTTTCTCACAGAATATTCATTGCATGCCAGTCACAATGAAGTCATGTCTCCAGCCCTTGAGACAGCACAGTAAGATGCAATTTGGTCTCTTAATTTAAGCAAAATAGTTGTCCGGTTTGTGACTGCAGTAGTGCTAACTTGTTTTTTGCAAACACTAATATATGTTACTATAGATTCTAGTGTACACTCAATAATTATTTTTGCAAGAGGCACACACTGCTTAAAATTGACAGCCTATTTCTTAATCCATTTATTGTGGGAAACAACACTGCTGCTCTTCAAACGTGTTGAAATTTTGTGAACTTCATTTTTTTTTTTTATTTATGACAGGCCTTTTTTTTCCACTGCTCTAGTGCTTTGAACTGTTTTCCATATTTGAAATTTCTCGCCATAATTTATATAATAAGTAATCTTTAGTCGTAGTAGTAGTATTAGTAGCTTATGTATCCGCCTACAGCGGCATTGAGCATCGCAGCAGTCCGTCGAGTCAGGCATCGAATTGGACAATATGTCACTTCAACTCAACGACTAGCACTCACAACTGGCCGGAGAGTTCCGAAGCACCGCCGCCCTTCGGTGCGCAGCCACACAAGCAGCTTAGCACCTCCTGGTGTTGTCTGCGCCCTCCGCCGCAGAAGGTCCATTTCCTAAACAGGGAAAAAGGGATTAAATTTTCGGGGGTGATCTGCGATTAACCCACGTACACTAAAATTTTCCGAACGCAAGTGCTACATCAACACCCCCCACCCATCCGCTCCCATTTTATAAGGCCTTTATATCGCCCATCTTTTTTTTTTTCTACTAGTGACGCATAACACCCCCCGAAAAATAATTCTGGCTGCGCCACTGCAAGTACACCTTGCGGTCGGGCTGATCGGACTGCACCACTACGGCAAGCCAATTCTGACGTCGCCACTGGGTTAAAACCTTTGCGACACAAAGCACTACGCCGTAAAGCTAAAATACCGGTTCAATATTCTCGCGCTCGCTTTGTGACAGATACGCAGAGGTACAGCTAGAAGCAATATGAAAGGAAACACGGGAGCGCGTGGCCTTCGCATTTCGCAACGCGTTTCCACCAACAGAAGACGAGAACAGGCGGCAGCGCTTTGTAAAGCGCGGAGACCACGCACTCTCGTGTTCCTTTCATATTGTTTCTAGCTGTACTACTGGACTCATCGAGGTGAACTGGAGCTCAGAAAATTCGCTGTCATTTTGTAAAAATAAATATCTTATTCAGATAAATCTAATATCATGAAAATACAGCTGGCGCCGGCAATTCGGAAAATCTTGCGCGCAAAAACCGCCATACGACAGACCGACCTAACGCCCACGCGACTAATGAGAGTTGTGCTGATCAGGTGCCAGCGATGAAAAGCCTGCAGATGGAGTGAAAAAACGTCCGTGTAAGTACATGTACTGGGAACGTAGCGGCATGCTTCAAGTTGACCCAGTGCTACAGAAAAATTGGCCTAGGAGTGGAAAAAACATTTCGCTCAATTTATTCGTTGGGAGAATGAAGTGATCGAACGGCTGCTCTTCCTCTAAAAAAAAAAAAAAATCAAGTAATGACCTTGTGCGTAGCAAGCATAGGACTATTTGGAGATTCGCAATTTTCTTTAACAGCGCGACACGACGGCCAAGGCCGGTGAGTCTCTGCTCTGATAGATACCCGTCGTTATTCTTCACGGGACAGCGGCAACAGCGACTACCAGATGCCAGAATTTAGAGCTAACTAAATAAATCTGTATATATACTGACCAGCATCTTAAATTTCAATAGATGGCAATAATACAGTAGTAATGCCAAACAACCGGCATTCACTTAGCGTGCCTAACTACTGGAGCAAACCTTACCAAAAAAAAAAAAAAAAAAACCCGTACGAAGCAATAAAACAGCAAAAGGGCGTAAAGAAATCGGCGCGCGCAATAGTATAAAGAGCACCACACAGCACGTTGCAGTAAAGCATTTCACCTGAAGGTCGCACAAGCAGCAGTGTTCCAGCAGGAAGAGCTTTGCGGCAGTAACAAAGACAACACAAGAAAAAATACGCGGAGCATCAACCAAGCAACTGCAGTACGAAAGATAAGCAAGCGGCAGAAAGTATTGTACATAGTTTCGTTTCTTTTTCCTCGGCAAATCAAATTTCCTACAACAGACTGTCCTTAAAGTAACCGAGGCTAATCGAGGGAACCGCAGTGGAAGGCTCCAGCAAATAACCTCGATCACCAGGCTCTTTCACGCACACTGACGTTGCACTGCTTACGTTTTGTGTCCATCGAAACGCGGCCATGGCGCCCATATCGAACCTATGTCCCTCGGTCTCCCAGCTGAGGCAGGGTCTTGCCTTTATCTTCGTCAGTTGGACGGTCTCACGAAACGTTATTTAAACGGTCAATCCAACCACACGTGCGCTACTCGAAAAGCCAACGTCCCAATGTCTTCAAGCTTTGAAGCACTCTTTGTTCCACCGTGCCGCTATGCCGCTTTGAAATTCATAATCGCGTGTTCATTGGATTGGATTGTGTTGGAATGGTACTTAGGCTTCCCTTTTTTATCAGGTGGACCAGACAGGTCCTAGCCAAGTCAATTCCCTACGGTGACGGACTCTGTCCCATGGAGGAAGTGGTCTGTCCCGCGCTGGCGCAACGCCACCAACACTATTTATCTAGTATGCCTTATCCAGTTCTCAAGGCGTCGTTTGGTTGCATGGAGGAAGTTCTTCCTCCATGTTTGGTTGTCTCCACAGCCACAGCTCTCTCATCCCGCTGTGTCGCATCACTGTCCACCGCAGCGTCTCCTTGCGGCTGTCCAGACGTGAACCCCAGCACCTGCGGCAAAGTTGACCCGCTAGGCTGGCATGGCATGAGCACTTGTCAAGTCAACACAACATGTTCGATCGTCTCTGTCTCCCGCCCACACACAAGACATCCGCGTTGTCCTTGCCCTCGATCCGCGCGTGCCATTTCTTCGTGTGCAGCACTCCCGCACGGGCCTCAAAAAGCAGGGCGCTCCCCAGGGAGTTGTTATATAACAGCTCCTGAGTCACGTCCCTCTTGTGCGTGGAGTACATACCAAGAGCCGGCTTGGTCGCTGCACCAGTTCGCCACCGTCTAGTCTCCGCCACTACCACGTGTTCACGCACCTTCGAAGTAGTCCAGCAGGTGTCTTTAGTGTTTGTCACAATTGGCAGTGTACCTCATACTTTGTACTCAGTTCACGTACCCTCCTCTTCCAGCATGTGCATACTCCGCAGTACAAAACGCAGCGTTGTACTTGATGAACCCAGCGGTCCGCACCCAGAGTCCACGAACGCATTTCAAAACTAATCTTGGCTACTGTCTCCTGGGCCTCGAAGGAGGACCAGCCAACATCCCTGCACAGCCTCGTTGGGGGATGAACGATGGGCTCCTGCAGTGCCCGTCTTCCCACCTCTCTCTGTCTTCGTTCCATAAATTCCCGCATCGAGGACGTGGTACACAACACTGCATATGCATATGTCAGAGCTGCCAACATCACCGCCTTCCATATGGTGCGTAGGACCTCCATTATGTTGAACGACCACAACGCCTTGGCTCCGGGGACATTCTGGCTGCGCACCGCCTTCGCACGAAGGCTGCTCTCGTAGTCTACCAGGTAGGCATGCTGTGTCATGAGGTCTATCCCGAGGTACCTGTAGGTTGAAGCCCACGTACGGAATTTCGCGCCCTTGTAGCAGTAGTCTCGGTTCCACAGCCATCCTGACAAGAGACCAGCACAGTACTGCACTCTTCCTCGTGCTGAACTGTAGACCCAACTGCTCCGCGTGCGCTGTGCAGATATCTAGCAACTTTTGCAGTCCTGCCTCTGAGCCCGCCATAAGCACAATGTCATCTGCGTACAGCAGGCCCGGTAGGACCTGTTGCACTACCCGGCCACTGTCCATGTATGACAAGTCAAAACCCTCGCCACACCTTTCCAATTCACCCTCAAGATCGTTCAGAGGAGATGAATGTTGCCGGACTAGTATTTTGTTACGCATGGTCAGGTGTAGTTGTGAGTAAATTTATAGCGAGTGACCACGACGAGTCTGGATAACAACCGAAAAATAACGATCATTATAAGACGTCTTGTTCCCCCTTTGTCCGCTGGTTATACTCGCTTTGTTATTTCGAGATGGTCGCGCACCACCACTGCTACAGGCATAGAGGAAGGAAAAAAATCATCATCATCATCATCAAAACGTTTTATTTCCGCCGAAATGAGACTCCTTTTTCGACCCCCCGCACGCAGGCCTAAGGGAACCATACTCAGGACCCTTGCAGACTAAGGTCTGGTGAAGACATATTGTTGCTTCACGGCCTCAGCCGCCAGGCGGATGGCTTGTTGCTGCTGAACGCGGTTCTCGCTCCGCAGCAAGGTCTCCCAGGCTTCTCTGTTTATAGACCTCCTTCATGTTTGCAAACAAACAAGATGATCGAGGTGGCGCTGCTATCGTCAGCGATCCCACGGTAGGCAAAAAGCACGACCGCGGCCGCGGCACTGTGGCCAAGCTTGTTAAGGCCGTGTTATTGTGATTTGTAGGCGCCTTCTTGGCAGACGAAATGACCATGTGCTAGTATTCGTGACCCTCAGCGGTGAGGACAGAAGCGATACATTGAAAAACTCTACCTACACGGCGTGCAGCGTACGAACCCGCACGCCGTACCGATGGAGATTCGGTTCAAGGCGCACAAGAGAAGCGTTGCTGCCGCCAGGAAAAATGAGCGACGTTGACATCTATTTGCTGTTTTCTCCGAGAAAATTAAGCGCGGAACGCATAGAGAATTACAAAGCTTCAGATGCTTACAACTACTTTGAGTCGAGTACGCTGACAGAGATTTTTTTCGCTCATTATAGCGCCGCAAACCGCGTACGATGTAGTCCGCTCAAAGCATCATTGCGTTATCGGATGATTCTTCACATCGAGCGGCAAATGAGTGTTCTTGGTAAGCACGAAGCACCTCGCTAGCGTCGAGCGGCTGTATGGGTAAGGTGATTTAGGTCAGCATGGCAACAGTAGCCTTAACACTGCACGGACTTGCGTATCATATCGTTATTCATTGAAATCACAACGCTGCGCGTCTGTTATATCTGCTCTGTTCGTGGGCGGCTGTCGTCGTTAATGGTAGCAATTTTATCACGGGTAGTCACGCTGTTAGCTTGCATTACAATTACGAGCTGCAGCGGCCAATGTGGTTACGTGGGTTCCGGTAAAAACGTCCCAGGAAAAAGTGGTCCCCGAAAAAATGGCCTCGGATAAAATGTCCCCAAATAGATGCAATTAAACGTACTACAAAGTCGAGCTTTCGCCTTGCCCGGTGCTTGATTTATCAGCGATAAATTTCGCTCATTGTAATCAACTTTAACTGTTTTTATCTGCCATTTGTGTTTATGGTTTTAGCTTGAACAGTATTCATATTTTGAACCCCGCCGTTCTTTTTTGTTTTTTTTTTCACGTCCTGTAGTTCTTTTACTAAAGGCCTATACTGAGTTTCCTCGAGTCTAGCCGCAGTAATGTAGGCTACAGTGCTTCTTTCTACCTGTCCGCTTGAAATTTGCAAAACATGGTACTGATGCTGTGCGTTCTCAAAAAAAAAAAGAGTAAAACCATTATGGCCCCGAAATTTTTGCGGTGGAGGACAAGCACGTCTCTCGAATGTGTAATATTACCCGGGTGATTAGGCCTATATTAAAGAGCGATATTTCCCAGCTTGGAAACTGGAAACTATGCACCGCATAATACTCGCTGATATTATGTAGTGGTGGGGCTTTTTTTTTTTTTCGATATGCTTTCATGCTAAGTCTTCTCCAGTTTCTGTAAACGCGTAAAGCACTCAGAGGACCCAGTACCCAAACAATGGTTACATCTATTCTAAAAAAAAAAAAAGGCATCATAAGATGTTTAATTTTTTGCGAAATGAGTTCCGGACAGATTTCAGTCAATTTCTTCGGTGACATTTTTTCCTAGGGGCCGCTTCCTGAGGGGACCTTTCTGGACGTTTTTTCCGGGGCCATATAGTCCAGGGGCCTTTGTTTCGTGGCTGTATCTTCCGGGGACCTCTTTTCAGGGGCCGTTTTTACCTTCACCCGTGGTTCCGTAGTTAGGGTGGCCCAGTTCGGTCTCGCCACTGTGGCCGCGGTAATGTAGGATAAACCCCACAACTCTCATTCACAATCAGCCGCTGTGAATACAAATAAAAGCGCTCGGCATAAATAAAAAAATGCAGCTCCGATCCAAATCACTAGCTATTAACGTGAAGTGGGAGTCTTCATCTGGAAGTAATAAAAATAATTTGACGTGAACGTGGCGAAGGTTAGCCATGCAACATATATATCACGGATCGAGGAGTGCAACACAGATCTTTCGAGTAGCAGCTCACTGCGCATACATACAATTACCAAAGTGAAAAAACGGTCTTGAGGAACAGTTCACATAGGTAAACATCTATGCATGCTCCAACAAAGAAACAGGCCTACGCAATACAACATATATATGACTGCCTCGTCTATGTATGTTACCAGCGCACCCGCGCCCGCACACCAAGATCCCATCACGCGTCGTAAAAAGGCCAAACTCGAGTGAGGCGTCGGTATTCAGCCTTGGCGCATCACCGCGGCGGCCCACAACTGTTTACGGCGACCATTGTCGGCAAGAAGCCTTTGCAAGCTTACTTAACTTCCTCTTGTGTGCCTTTCAGCACATGTCATAGTGAAGCGATTAGTCGGCATGGTACTCTGCATTTCCCGGCAACAGCAAGCCATCGCAGAATCACGGGAGGCAAGGCGACTGAAGCGTTGTTTTGCCTACCACGCGAAAGTCACTAACGACAACAGCGCCACCGCATTTTCGTGACGTAGCCGGAGTGAAGGAGGTCTATAGACCAACACAGTGTTTACAAAGGGGGCGCTTGCGGCGTCGCAGCCGACTGGGGGTGAAAAATAGGGTTAGCGCCCATAGCAATACATGGAACCGAAATATTTCTAAGCCGTTTTCTCATTTCACGGGCACCTGTGATGTAGTTATTCGGTACAAAGCAACCATGAACATCCTAGAACAGATGGTCAAAATATGAAATCTCATTACCGAGGCGAAGTATTTTTAAAACACCGCGAAACATGTTGGGGTGCGACTTGGGAAGCGACCCGTAGAAATACATGTAAACACAACTTACCGGAACATTTTTCTCATTTCGCAGAGCATCAGAAGTGGTGGCCGGTCATTAAACGTTGACCAGCGCTTTGAAGAAGAGTGTGGTAAAGTATGCTGTGTCATTAAGGAGGCAGTCTACTTTAAAAACTCCCCGAATAACCTGTGTTATGAATCCAGATACTACCAAAAGGCAAGCTGGATGTAGCGAATCGCGCAGTTTTGCTTACAGTCTGATATGCTGCCGCATATAGGGTAAATAAGCTTGATAATACTATCGCTCCAGTGATACGTGCAAGACAGAATTGCATTTAAAAGGCAGGTGTCAAACGCCATACGACAATATGAACCGAACGAGATTCGCGCATTGCAGCAGACGACAGCGTAGCTGGCGATACCCACCACGGCCGTTTTAGAGCAGGCGCGGTGAGTAGCCGGGCACAACATTGTATTGGTGAGCAGGCGCAGGTGATCCTGCTCCTGCTCACCAATACAATGTTGTGCCCGGCTACTCTAAAACATTTTGATCCGCAATTCGACGGGCTGTGCTCGAACTGTGGGGAGGTGTCTGACACCTACCACATGGTGTGGGCCTGCCAGAAAAATCCATCTTTGCCCCCTATCCCCAACCCTACCCGAGAGAACTGGGAGGCGACCCTGTCCGGCTGCTGCACCCTAGAGGCCCAAAAGGTCTTAACGCAGCGCGCCCGGGCAGCGGCAAACGCCAATGGAGTGCCTGTCTAGGCATCCCACCTAGTGTATATACCTCTATGTATTATAATAAATGTTTTCACCACCAGCTCCAGAGCGTCTGCTAGCGGCAGCGGGTGGTGCATGGTCGTCTGCAACTGTGCGCGGTCAGTTTATCGTGCTGTGAGCGGTCCCACAGGTCGTCAGACTTGCATTACTTGCAAGAGAATGTCATGCAACATGACGTCGGGGAGTCGTACAAGACGTTCACCAAAAAATGAGAAGGGTTCAAAGCTGCTGAACCGAGCAAAATTCTATGGGCACTAAGCCTATTTTTCACCCACAGTCGGACCACGCTGGCGATAGAAGCGCCACCGCATCGTGCATACGTCACAGGTCGGTGCAACACCGATCTGTGACGTAAGCACGATGCGGTGGCGCTTCTATCGCCAGCGTGGTCCGACTGTGGGTGAAAAATAGGCTTAGTGCCCATAGAAATACATGGAAGCGAAATATTCCAAAGCAGTTTTCTAATTTCACGGGTCATCTGTGATGTCGTTATTCGGTAGAGAGCAACCATGAACGTCCTCGAATAGACCGGGGAAGTGTGAAAACTCATTACCGAGGCGAAGTATTTTTAAAACACTGCGAAACGGATCGGGGTGCGAGTTTAGGGCAATCCATAGAAATACATGTAAACACAACTTACCGCAACATTTTGCTCGGTTCAGCAGCGTTGAACCCTTCTCATTTTTGGTGAACATCTTGTATGACGCCCCGACGTCATGTTGCATGACACACTGCATTCTCTTGCAAGTAATGCAAGTCTAACGACTTGCGGGACCGCTCACAGCACTATAAACCGCGCACAGTTGCAGACGACCATGCACCACCCGCTGTCGCTAGCAGACGCTTCGGAGCTGGAGGCGGCCGCGGTGGGTATCGCCAGCTACGCTGTCGTCTGCTGCAATGCGCGAATCTCGTTCGGTCCATATCGTCGTATGGCGTTTGACAACTGCTTTTTAAATGTAATTCTGTCTAGGACGTATCACTGGAGCGACAGTATTATTAAGCTTATTTACCCTATGCGGCAGTATATCAGACTGTAAGCAACACTGCATGATTCGCTACACCCAGCTTGCCTTTTAGCGGTGTCTGCAGATTCATAACACCGGTTATTCGGGGAGTTTTAAAAGTAGACTGCCTCCGTAATGACCCACCATAATTTATCACACACTTCTTCAAAGCGCTGGTCAACGTTTAACGACCGGCCCCCACTTCTGATGCTCTATAAAATGAGAAAAATGTTCCGGTAAGTTGTGTTTACATGTATTTCTACGGGTCGCCCTCCCAACTCGCACCCCCACATGTTTCGCGGTATTTTAAAGATACTTCGCCTCGGTATAATGAGATTTCATATTTTGACTATCTGTTCTAGGATGTTCATACTTGCTTCGTACCGTATAACGACATCACAGGTGCCCCATGAAATGAGAAAACTGCTTTGGAATATTTCGGTTCCATGTATTCCTAACGCTAACCCTATTTTTCACCCCCAGTCGGCTGCTGCGCCGTGAGCGGCCCCTTTGTTTTGTAAACACGGTGTTGGTCTATAGACCGTTTTACCGAGAGCAAGCAGGAGAGGAGGAAAATACTCTCTAACCAGATTCCTTGCGCCGACCCATTGTTTCCAGTACCGAGTGGGCTGTGCAGGCTTCATGCATAGCAGAGCGGCCTTGCACCTCGGTATACAGTAGTTTAAGAGACTTAAATACCTTTATTAGCGCCTATTTTAGTGATAATGTCATCGGGACAGCAATGCGTGATCCCGGACTGCACGAACAATAAAAAAAATCGCAAAATGATTGCCGAGAGCGTATGCGGGAAGCATGCATTGACAGTCCGAGTTCGGCTGTGATGTTTCTGCTTCACCGCTTTCCTGTCTAACCTTATTTAATTCGCCTATGAACGTTTTATGTAAGCCAGATAGACTTAGTACCAATGACGGACTCACGAATATAATGCCCATTTCACTTCCTCCGCCGTAGTAACCACGCACGCCGGGCAGGCCGTGCCTCCCCCAAGCCCTCCGCGCCAACGATACGGTGGATCTCTCCCGCCAGCGCAAGAAGAGCGTGCTAAAATCTATTCTTCACTTAAACAATCAGCCAACAGCAAAAAAGAAAAAAATTCTTGCGGATTTCTGACCCATACCGTGTTATAGATAATTGCAATACAAATAATTTACGCCACACATTGCCGCTGGTGCGGCGCGCGTGTCGTCTGCACGCTGGCTCTGCTGCTAAGGCGTCACCGAAATTTACATCTTTCTTTTACTGGTACTTTGGGATCGGCAGTCAGGAGTTCCCTGAGAGACCATTTACTCTCGCGCTAAACAATTACAAAGCGCCTTCGGATGTGCCTTCGATGCGAAACAATTTAGGCCTAGCGACGACTAGAGAGTAGCGCTTGACGAGAGTGCGGTAGTCCGCCGCGCCAGCGGGTGGCGCCGCTTTCCTAGCGCTGCTGTATGTGCTGCGGGTTTGTCGTCTTCGTTCATGGTGCCGCTGAGAGTGCACGTTTTTCGACGTTTTGCTCAACAATAGGCCCTGCAAACGATGCTGCTACGACGTACGGGACGGGGGTATACGATGCTGTTGCGTCGCAGGACGAATACCAAGGCTGCATAAAAACGTCGACGTATGGTACTTTAGAGACTACTTCTTTTATTTGCGGGTATTGAACCGCGGTTTAACTTGAAAGTATATATTGTTGAAGCAGGACAGCTCGATCGTATATTGAAATGGGTCGCACTTCACGTTAAATCAATGCGGCGATAACTGGAAAGCGTCTTTCGTAATATCTGCATTCCGTGTTCGGTAGCTGCCCGTAGGGTTCATTTGCTGTGTGTTTGTGTATACAGTTACATTTCGATTATAAAATATAATTGAAAATACATGTATCGTAAAAGATACAACATATACAACCTCACTGCAGAAGTGGAGCGCAGTCCTTCGCAGTCACCCCGGCTGCTAGTGCTGTTTCCAACAGCTGCCGCCATGCCAAACGGATGGTATACGGTTTTCTCGTGCGCTCAAACAAAGCACAAATAGCACCAAAGTGTCGAATAGCTTTCACGAGCACCGCGAAACAGCACTTTTACACTACCGCACCGCAGCATCAACACCCGAACAGCACAGCCAAGATGGCATCAGGAGGAGCCGGAGCGGACTTTCCCAGTTTGGCTCATACGGGGCGCCACCATCAAACTAAGATGGCTGCTCCCAGGCATCGAAACTAAAAAGGTCTATATTTTGCTCGGCGCCCGGGCTGCCAGCACATTCCCAAATTATGTGGTCTAGAGTGCCCCTCTCCCCGCATGGTATGCAATACTGGTCTTTGTCCTCTTTAGAAATTGTCACGTATACCCAGAAGGGGCTTATATGATTTCCCCCTTGCAATCTTCTCCACGCAATTGCCTCCTCGTTTCCGAGGGAACGGTCGGGCGGCGGATAGCCCCTCCTGCTTGCTTATAATGTTCCGTGATCTTGTATGAAATCAAGCTATCTTTCATGGGGTGCTCTACGGCCGCCCGGTGATAGAGAGCTCGGGCAAGCTCGTGTGCACCGTCATTTCCTGTCATAGACTCGTGCGCTGGAATCCATATTATTTCTATATTACGTTCTATCGACCTCGCCTCGAGGACGCGTTTGGCCTCTTCCGAGATTCTTCCTTTTCCAAAGTTCCTCACTGCATTTTTGCTGTCACATAAAATTGCCCTGGCCTTGGTACCGACGCAAGCGAGCGCTATCGCCAGCTCTTCCGCCGCGCTGGCATCTCTCGTGCGGCTCGAAGCCGCTACCATTAATGCTCCTGCCCCGTCGACAACCGTGGATACAGGCGCTCCGTGTTGTCCGCACCCGCTTCTACATAAGTCACCTGGTCTGTCAGTCGCTTCCTCATCTTTCTCTCGCAGGCCTTCGCCCTATGCTCTCGCCTCTCTTTGTTGTACTCGGGGTGCATGTTTCGCGGCATAGGTGGGACGCGTATCTTGGCCCTGATTCCTGCCGGGATGTTTACCATCTTGTGCGTGCTACTTTCTGGCCGGATTCCTACCCATTCGAGTATTGTTCTGCCTGTTTCAGACTGGCTGAGCAGTGTTCCAATTGGGATATTATCACCCCCTTTGCCAGCTCAACCCATCTGTTGTGAACTCCCATTTTCTCAAACCGCTCCGTCGACGTGGATATGAGGAGTTCCAGAGCTAGCTTGACGCATTTCCTCAATATTCAATCTTCTCTATTCCTGTCTTGTTCATGTTTAGGTACGGCGTCGCGTAGCAGATCCGACGTATTACGTACGCCTGTGACATTTTCAGGAGATTCCTTTCTTTTAGTCCGGTCTCCTTTACTGCTACCCTCCTGAATATGCCTACTACTTGGTCTGCATATGTGGCTAATTTCTACCCTCCTTAATATGCCTACTACTTGGGCTGCATATGTGGCTAATTTCTTTATGGTGTTGGTGTTGTTGCCCTTCTTGTTGATAAACATGCCTAGGATCCTCATTTCCTCGACCCTGGGCACTTCCAGGCCTTCCACCACTACTTTAATTTCCACTTCTCTCTTGTTCCTGCCGTCGCTATTATATACAAAAAGCTCTGACTTTTGCGGTGAACACACCAGGCCTCTTTCGGCCGCATACTTCACCACTACGTCTGCTGCCCTTTGCAAATTCCACTCAATTTCCGCGTCGCTTCCGCTATTCATCCAAATGTTTATGTCGTCGGCGTACATGCTGAATTTTATATCAGGGATCTTGTTTAGCATAGCCGGGAGACCTCTCATCGCTATGTTAAACAGTATGGCTCCTCGCGGGGTACCTTTGCTGCCCAGCCTTATGCTGGGGACTCTGCGTCCTGGAATTTGATCACCGCCTTCCTATCTCGGAAGAAGTCGTTGATATACTCATATGTTCTCTTGCTCATGTTTACTTCCTCCAGACCTCTGAGCACCGCCTCGCGTCGGACGTTGTCGAAGGCCTTCGTGAGTTCAAGACCTAGGATCACCTTGGCATCTAATCCTTTCTTGTCTATAATGTCATGTTTTAGTCTGAGCATTACATCCTGCTTGCTGAGCTTAGGTCTAAATCCCACCATCTCGTGCGGCCACATGTTTCCATCTTCCATGTATCTCGTTAACCTCGTCTGCACTACGTGCTCCATGAGTTTCCCCACACACGGCGTCAGCGAGATCGGTCTTAGGTTTTCCAATTTTGGTTCCTCCCCGGCTTGGGGATGAGAACCACTTCTGCCTGTTTCCATTCCTCCGCCAATTTACCTTTCTTCCATACTTTGTTCATGTATTGTGCAATCGCCTCTATCGAGTCATCGTCTAGGTTCCTGAGCATGACATTGGATATTTTATCCGGGCCAGGGGCCGAGCGAGTTCAATAGCTGCTCTGATCTCCGCTATCGTAATGTCCTCGTCCAGCTCTTCATTTTCCGCTCCACCATATTCTTCCTGTCGCTCTGCCATCGCGTCCCCTTTGTATATGTCCCTGAGCTTACCCATCAGCTGTTTGTCCGCCCCCTGGAATGCGTGTCTCGCTTACATCTGGTTGACGCTCGCTACCTGTTTGGATTTGCTCGGATCGAGGAGATGCCTCAGTACATTCCACGTCTTTGCTAGACTCATGCTCCTTTCCTTCTCGTCGCACCTGCCGTACCAATTTTGCTCGTTCAGTTTGATCGCATACCTTTCCATTTCTTTCATGTGTCTGGCTAACAAGCGCCTTAAGTTTCTGTTCCATTTTTGCGATTTCAGTCTCTTCTCGAGCCTTTCCTTCTCCTTCCACATGCTCATTAGCTTGCTGTCCACTGGTGCATCTTCTCCTTCGGCTACCGCTTCTGCGTCCCTGGCATCTTCCCTCAGCTGTTTTGCCCAGTCTCCTATGTCTTCAGTTTCCTTAGCTTTGTGGCTTCTGCGAATCGCCCGGAATTTGTCCCACTCCACAATTCTCGCCTGTTTGAGTTTCCTCAGCTTGACTCCTTCTCCAAGCTTCGTGGCTACAATGAAGTGGTCACTGCCCAGATTTTCCATGGTGTTTACCCATTTTATTCTGCCAGTATTTTTACTAGAGGAGAGGTGCGGCGTGGTGTCTCTGCTTACACTGCCACCTACTCTAGGCGCACACGGGTCGGTTTGCAAGGTTAGTCTGAGGTTTTGGGACTCCTCAAAGAGAAATCTACCCTTCGGATCTTGCCTTGCGTACCCCCATGTCTGGTGTGCCGCATTAAAGTCCCCCACGATCACCAACGGGCTTGGCCCGGCCAGTTTGATGGCTTTTCTGACTCATCCCTGACGTCACTTTTTTGAAGCCGGCGTGGCTGCGCCGCGACTGGACGCTGCAATGTCTCTCCTCCTCCTTTACCCCCCGCATTTCCTTTCTGCTCTACGCTCACGTACCTCGGGACCTTAGCAACACTGTTGCTAGTGCCCGAGCTTTCTTGCAAAAGCGATGCCGTTGCTAATGGCCCGACTTGGCTAACCCTTAATTTCGACGCCACTTCCGCCGCACTTTTTCCAATGCATTGGGAATGACAAGGGCCTCTCCAGCGCAGGCGTAGGCGGTGGTGAAGGGTGGCAGTTCCTGGCCCTACGGGGCTGGCATGGCAGGTCAACGCAGCTTGCGGTGGGGGCTACCCAGCCATTGAATTTTATCTGTTGTAGGCCGTCATTGCCCCCGCCACTGCTTCGGTGGTGGACGACGGCTGTTGTTGCGGCGCGCGTCTCTCTCTCCCTCTTCTTTTTCCTTTCTTCCCTATTTTTTCTTCTGTCCGCACGAGGCAGCGGAGGTGGCTCAGCTACAGAGGCAGTAGCAGGCCCGTGCATTTTATTTTTCTTCTTCCTACAGCCACAGCACAGCGCAGGCGTAGTTGTTGGCAAAACGGCTGCTAACGCGGCTATCGACCTAGCAACGATTAGCATGCGAGAGGGGGACTTACAACCGCTGCTTTCACTCTATAAACAACATGACGCAATCCGAGGAGACCCGAGTGACCCGATGTGCTGCGCATCACGTTATCTACGTGATGATGGAAGGCTCGGTTTCGCTTTGACAATTGGAAGATTTAATGAAGCCGTGGAGGGAGCAAGTGGGGTTGGGGTGCAATCCTGTTTGCTCAGTGCTGATCTTCGACTTTCGTTGTCGAGAAACTAGTGTGTGTTTTCTACTCGAGATCAATCGTTAATGCACTCTTGAAATTTCCGTGCTACTCTGTTGTCAGGGCTTTTCTGAGAAAAAGGTGATGCATTTAGATCCATATACTGCGCTCTTCGTGCTGAAGCAGCTATCAACTCTCGAAGCTGTAGTGGCAGCCCGCGGCATGCATAGTGGCCTCGGCTTTGTGGTATCGGTAATGGACATGGAGGCAGGTTGAAGGAAGGTAGGTGGAAGGGAGTAATGTCGTAAGGCGTTTATATTACAGCTTAAGCACTAACAGTAATATGTTTGCAGGAAAGGAAAGGCCACTTTTTGAGTGCGCCGTAAAAAAGGGGGGAAGGTGGGAGTGAAAGCAGAAAGAGAGAAAGAGGCGCCGTATTGGAGGGCTGTGGAATAATTTCGACCACATGGGGATCTTCAACGTGCACTGACACACTGACATCGTACCGAACGCGGACGCCTCTCTCTCTTGTCTCCATCGAAACGCTGCCGCCGGCGGTCAGGTTCGAATCCGAATACTCCGGTACGGGGTCCGGCGTCTTCACCACTGCGCCACCGCGACGGGGCTAGCTAGCTCTATTATTCGGGGTGTAACTTCAGGTTTCGCCTTATTTAGTCCGAATGAACTTGACTGAAGACAAATATTGTGCCCTCCACCCACGATAAAAAAAAAACACGATAAACAAAAATAGTTCAAAAACTGCGGAAGGAAAAGGAGGCGTGACCTTGACCTGAGTGTGGGTGTCCACCGAAAAGCAAGACAGATACTGCGCCTTCCTCTCCTCATAAATTAACTCTAACAAAGAATATAAAAAGCTCGTGAAATGGAAAGGTGGTGTTAATTAAAGGCGCTATCGTGCCTGCTGCTAAGGTAAAAAGGTGAAGCTTGAGTGACCCCATAACTCAAACCGTCAAACCATGTACAACCTTGCTATACCTCTCCACGCGCCGCTTTTCGCACCAGTCTTTGCAGAGCTTTCGCTCCTATAACTAGGTTCAAGCCATGCTTAAAACCGCACCATCTTTTCAGCATATCAAAATGTGTTTATTTGAAAAGAATTGATTCACGCCGCTTGCTCAGCTTATATTTTTCTCTGCAACTGCATCTTTCCGCACGGTGTTGAGGCGATTGAGGCTTTGCCGTCGAGATACGTTGCCATGTGAACGCGAGTAAATTCTTCGTACTCACTCGATCGCGGATGCCATTAAATTGTAGCGTGTGACTGTAACAATGCAGTGCCTCTGAAATTATTAAAACGCAAGGCACTGTAACTCATGCAATTTAAACTGTAGTGCGGTTGCGGTTGGTCACGACGAGTGTTGTGAAACTGCTGTGCAAAGAACTTCCTCTTTGATAAGCGAATAAGCGCAGTTACCTTGTTTCTGACACAAACGATATTCTGCTCGAAGTTTGTCATTTTTTGGCGCCCTGCGGCATCGATACCAGATAGCGTCCTTTTCTTTGATAGCAGCCAGGATTTCAGCAGTCAGTCACTGGCAGTCAATTTTACGTTTCTTCACAAGCAAAGTTTTTTTTGCACACTTTTTTATTTCGCCTAATACCTTGACCAAGCTATCGTACGCAGTGTCGCTAGTGTTATGATAGATAAATGAATCCCAATCATATTCAGTAACATGATTATCGAACTTTTTTTGGTCTAGAATGGTCATAACACACCTCGTAGAGTTGGCATGCTGCATAGAGTCTGCTTTAATAAGGCGACACGCAATGTAATAGTGATCTGCTAGTTTCCGTCTGATTACAGCTCCGGACACTGAGGAAAAGACAAGATGCTCCAGAACGGCGTCATGCAGCCCTCAAACAGCCCTTGGACTTCGCCAGTTGTGCTCGTTAAGAAGAAGGATGGTTTCATCAGCTTCTGTGTAGATTACCGCCGACTTAATAAGGTTAGACGAAAGAGGTCTATCCTCTTCGGCGCATAGACGACGCACTGGACTGCTTGCAAGGGGCTGAATTCTTTTTCTCCCTATATATTTACATTCCGGATACTGGTAGATCCCGATGGAAATGGCCGACCGCTCTAAAACAGCTTTTTTACTCCGGATGGCCTGTGCGAATTTACTGTTATGCCTTTCGGCCTTTGCAATGCTACTGCGACATTTGAGAGAATGATGGACACCATTTTGTGTGGACTGAAATGGAAGACCTGCCTCTGCTATCTCGATAACATAGTCGTCTTTTCTCCTGACTTCGACACTCATCTTTGCCGCCTGGAGCACGTTTTGACCTGCCTTTCTGATGCCGGCTTGCAGCTCAACTTAAAGAAGTGTCGTTTTGCCGCCCGTCAACTGACCATTTTAGGGCACGATGTCTCCAAAGAAGGCGTGTCTCCAAGGAAGGGAAGACTTAAGGTAATCTGAAAAAATAGTGGACTCAAAACACATATATATATATATATATATATCTGGCCCATTAGTAACAAGCAATCCATTTATATATATATACATATATGGATTGCTTGTTACTAATGGGCCAGAGTTCAAATCAAACAGGATGCCACACAACTTTCCCGATTATCTATTTTATTCCAACAGTTTCGGACGGTGGACAGTCCTTCTTCAAGGTAGAATTGAGAATGGAGAATAAGTCCGCACATTACGCCACTGTTAGGAGAGGGAGAAGGAATTCTCGCTCTCCGTCTTTGGAGAAGCAAACATTACTGAATAGATAGAAAGGGCGAAAAGCTCCAGTTGATTATTGGCTGGTAATGCGACAAAGACGGAGAGAGAAGGAAACAAACAAAAAAGGGAAAGAGAGAGAGAGAGAGAGAGAGAGAGAGAGAGAGAGAGAGAGAGAGAGGGACAGAAAGAGAAAGTGGAGAGCCGACCAATGTTACATACGCGCCGTGCTTCCACGAAGACGACACTTTTTTTTTATTTTTATGTTATTCTGAACCTTTGCTCAATTTCTGGCTTCCTTCGAGGTAGATTTGTCTTGCTTTTAGTGTCGTCTTCGTGGAAGCACGGCGCGTATGTCACATTCGTCGGCTCTCCACTTTCTCTTTTTGCCCCTTTCTCTCTCCCCCCCCCCTTTTTTTTTTGTTTTGTTTGTTTCCTTCTCTCTCCGTCTTTGTTGCATTACCAGCCAATAATCAACTGGAGCTTTTCGTCCTTTCTATCTATTCAGTAATGTTTGCTTCTCCAAAGACGGAGAGCGAGAATTCCTTCTCCGTCTCCTAACAGTGGCGTAATGTGCGGACTTATTCTCCATTCTCAATTCTACCTTGAAGAAGGACGGTCCACCGTCCGAAACTGTTGGAATAAAATAGATAATCGGGAAAGTTGTGTGACATCCTGTTTGTTTGAATATATATATATAGCTACTTTGTGTTTAATTATGTTCCCCTAAACAAAATTACATTATCTAATTTCTTTGATTATCCAAGTAAGCATTAAAAAAAAGGACAAAGTAGCATCCCCTATGCTTTCCTTGGCCTCGCCGACTATTGGCTTCTTTCCTTTATATATATATATATATATATATATATATATATATATATATATATATATATATATATATATATATTTGTAGGAACACACTCTTTGCCCCAGCGGACATTAGTTGCTGCACAAAGCCTCTAATTATGGGTGTAATTAACAAATTTCACTAATTAACTTTT